>NC_090655.1:125854348-126175598 GCF_040937935.1 Hyperolius riggenbachi | reverse complement strand
TGAATCATAAACCGTCACTTTTCTTGTCCATTTTCCGCTACATTTATGGCCCATGCCCACATTCTATAGCGTTTCAGATAGACTGCAATTTCTCTTCTCTGGGACAAAACCATTGAAATAAAGAGTGAGACTGCACACACAGTGCAGTCCATCCAGATTACTCCGCATGCCATACACGCGCAGTAGCAGTGGTGCACCCTCATAACTTCTCAGGGACACATGTAGTTCCAAAGAGCTGTTTGGCCGAAACAGCTTAACTGACTAAAAGCAGAACAACGATGGGCCGCACAGAGACAAGGGAAGGCTCTATACTGTCCAAAGCCTTCCCTCTTCTGAGGTATCAAACTTGAGTTTCTCACTTCAGGTTTGCTATTAGGGGGAACATCGCATGGTGCCTGTCTCTTCCTGTCTGAAAATGTGAGCCAAGTATCTAATTTTTCAAGGAGTGATTAAGAGGACCATGGGGAAGGAGGAGAGAGACCACACATAAAGGTATGCACTGATAACCTAGTTTGTCCTTCCTTGGACCTCCTTATAGCGCGTACTAATCACTGCATACTGGGATCACCCCTACACAAACTGCAATTTAGGATTTTTTTGGGCACAGTCATCTAGCTATAACAGTTGTGGCTGATTGGTGTATACATTTTTGTACAATTGATTGCCGCTCCAAGCCATGGATATTTAACAAGTTCATATTTCTTAATGCTTATGTCTTGCAGTGATGCTTATAGGCTTACTGAGATATGCCTATGTGATTGAGCGATATGGTCCCTCCATTCTGAACACTGTAGCATTTGTGCTGGGTTGGATCTGTGCTATTGGACTCATCATGGTTGGTAGCTTCCAGGTAAGAATGTTTTAGAGCAATGTTCACCCTCCATAAGGAGAAATTAACCACTTTGCATCCAGACCTTGTTTTCCCCTTATTGACCAGAGCAGTTTTGACGCTTTAGCGGTGTCCCTGTTTAATCACCAATAACTTCATCTGTACTCGTGCCACATAAATGATCTATATATCTTTTTTTTCAAGACAAATTAAGCTTTCATTGGGGGGTATTTGGTGCCAAGTAAAATGTTCCTCTCTATGCATGTTAATAGGAAAAAGGGGGGGGGAAATAAAAAAAAAAATGCACTATTTCTCAATTTTGACCAATTTCTGTTTAAAAACAAAGTGCGATTGACATAAAAACTGTGCCACCAGTTAAAGTCGCCCCAGTATAGATATCCAGATGTGTTCCCAGTATCACCCCCCCCCCCCCCCCAGTATAGCCAGATGTATCCCCAATATCAGCCACCCCAGCAGAGCCAGATGAGTCCCCTGTGTTTGCCACCCCCAGTATAGATTGACAGATGCACCCCCAGGAATAGTGCCCCTCTTTATAGCCAGATGTGTCCCCGGATCAGGATTACCCCCATTATGGCCAGATGTACCCCCAGGATTAACACTGCCCCCATTATAGCCAAATGTGCCCCCAGTATTAAGGTATGGCCCCCCCAGGTGCCCAAATGTGCAAAATTTGTAACCCCCCCCCCCCTCCCCTTGGTTACTCAGATGTCCCCCAGTAAATATGTATGCCTCCCTTTGCATATCCCCCTCCCCTCCCCCTAAGAATCTATAGCCAGTTGCCCCCCTCCCCCCCCCCATCAGGCAGCCCCCTCCGTGCAGAGATAGTTAAAAAAAAATATACAAGCAAGCAGTCTCACTCACCTACCTCGGTCCTGCGACTATCCTGAAGCCTGATCCTCCGATCCCCGCTCTGCAGTCAGCCGCATATTGCCGGTAACCCGGGTCCCGTCTTGATGACGTCATCAAGCCGGGACTCGGGTTACCGGCAATATGCGGCTGACTGCAGAGCGGTGATCAAAGGGTTAAGGCTTCAGGCTAGTCGCAGGACCGAGGTAGGCGAGTGTGGCTGCTTGCTTGTGCATTTCTTAAACTATTTGTGCGCATGGGGACAAGTGAAGGATCGCTGCAGTTCACTACTGCAGCGATCGTTCATGGGAGGGGGGTGGACTAATTGGCCAAAAGGGAACATGTTCCCTTCTACCAATTAGTATTGCAGCTGACCGTGCTGGAGGGTGCGCTCTAAAGAGCACCCCCGACCGTGCACAGTGGGGCTGCAGCCAGGTCAGTATATCTACGTGGCTGTGACTTGGAGGGCGCCACAGCTGACGTAGATATACTGTAGTGGTGGGGAAAGTGGTTAATTACCAACTGCTGTGAATGTTTTTGTTTTTTTTTCTTCTATTTCCAAAAGCCTTACAATGTCTGTCATATTCATAATTTTCATTTTTCTCATTTGATTTTATTGCCCAGTAAATTATAAGACACAAACATGAGTTTGAGCTGACGAATTAAGCACCGCCCTGATAATCTCACTGCTCTCTACCAGTATTTTCCATACGTAGTGGGTGTGCAGGCGCCTCCTTGCTGGGCACTGGCACGGTTTTCTGACCTAGGACTGCATCACTGCCGCAGTTTGGCAGGTCCTAGCTTCCATAGAGTAATGTTGATCAGCAATGTGTAAAGTGCGCATATCATTAGCCTAGTCTGTTGTAGTTAGGACCATCAGAATGATCTTGGCTCAGAATATAGTGATAGTACATGGCGTGCCAAAGGAGGCTGTACAACTCAATATGAAGGATAGTTAATGAGATACCAATTTCAGCAGGATCTGCATGTGATTTGCCCAATTTCTGTGCTCTGTATAATTTACATAATTTGGCATGCATGGTGGAATTAGTTGCGCCTTACTGACTATCTCTGCTCACTATCAATAGGAAATAGTGACAGGGACAAGTTAGGCTAGCAGGGCTGTGCTGAACTAGTCCTCCCTAGCCCAGCTGTAAGTTCTTATGATTACGGGTTATAGGAGCTCTAAGTAAAAAAAAATAAAAAAATGATTTAGCAGGAAAAGCTACCACCACAAGGTTTATTTTAATCTATGAATGATGTACCACTTCCCTAAGTTAAAACCATAAGAGTGAGGGTGACCTGATGCTTGTTGCTTGTTTGTAGTTTTGATCTTCTGTAATACTCTGTGACAAGTATGAAGTCCACAGTGCTCTGGAGCTATTTATTTAGGATATGTCTGTACTTTGTACTCTTTGGTGCTGACGTGTCTCTTGCCCTGCTGCTGAAAAAAATGGCCCCATTTGACATGTTGCTTCCGTCACTATGCTTGACTGCTAGAAATACATTGCCTAGGTGCCTTATTTTATCCGAACACCGTGAATCCAGCGCAGGAGACTTGAGTGCACAGGGAGTAACTTCAGCGCCGCCAGAAGATGGAGCTGAAGTTACTTTAAAAACACAATAATTCTGCTTCCAGCAATTCCTGGAAGCGAATTATTTCATTCCCCACCATCCACGGCGGCCTGGCGGGGGAATCATATTTAACACGGCCAGGACTTGTGCAGCAGCAGGATTAGCCATATACCGGCTGTATCCTGCGCCCAAGTCTCCTGCGCTGATTCCTCTCATACGCTATTTTATCATTTATATTTTGGATAGCATGACTTTAACTGAGGCAAAACTGTGCAGTCTTGGTTTAACTAACATCGGTAGGTAAACCCAGAATCTCCGGAACAGAGTGTTTTTACATACAGGAGGTGATCTTCATGATCTGATCATTTACAGTTGCATAATTTTAAAATCACTTTAAATGAGTGTCTTGCTATGCATATGTCTATTTTCAGCAGGTGTGAAGGAAAGGTGATTGGATGACTTCATACTCTGTTCAGCACCATAAGCCAACACAACCAGGCGGTACTGTAAGGGGATCTTGCTGACTTAGAACCGCTTGATTAGTATCTTAACCACTCAGACAGTGTGAAGGGAAGGTTTTGTTGTGCAGCCGCACTCACTGGCTAACCCTCGATTAGGTGGGGTGTGCAGAAATCACTTCCTGTGTACCTCAGGAAGTAAGTTCATATAGCAAACATGAAATCTGCACTACCTCCATAAGATCACCTTAACTTTATTGGATCATCATTTTTAAATCCCATATAATTTTAAAATATGGAGCCACGTGGCAGCTGCAACACAGCTCTATATTTTAAAATTGTATATCATTTTAAAATTATGATCCAATTAAGTTAAGGTGATCTTAAAGGGAACCTTAACTGAGAGGGATATGGATGTTTCCTTTTAAACAATACCAGTTGCTTGTCACTCCTGATGATTTCTTTTGCTGCAGTAGTGGCTGAATCACACACCTGAAACAAGCATGCAGCTAATCCAGTCTGACTTCAGTCAGAGCACCTGATCTGCATGCCTGTTCAGAGGCTGTGGCTAAAAGTATTAGAGACACAGGATCAGCAGGAGAGTCAGGCAACTGGTATTATTTTTAAAGGAAAAATCCATATCCTTATCAATTTAGGTTCCCTTTAAAGGAGGTGGTGTGGAATTCTACGTTTGCTATACAGTGTGAAGGGAAAGGAGCATTAGCCTTGAAAAGCTTGAGAAGACAAAAAAATGTGGGCCCTGGCTGCCAATATTAATCTCCCTGGTGGTATGAATACTTCTGGATTTTAAGTGAACCCGAGGTGAGAGTGATATGGAGGCTGCCATAATTATTTCCTTTTAAACAATACTAGTTGCCTGACAGCCCTGCTGATCTATTTGGCTGCACCAGAAACCAGCATGCAGCTAATCTTGGCAGTTCTGACAATCTTGTCAGAAACCCCTGATCTGCTGCATGCTTGTTCAGGGTCTTTGGTAGTATTGAGACAGGATCAGCAGGATCCTCAACTGGTATTGCTTATAAGGAAATAAATATGGCAGCCTCCATATTATTCTCACCTCTGATTCTCTTTAACCACTCTGCGACTGCATAACGCCGATCGGCAGGCTGCAGAGTGGCTCCCCCAGGACCGAGTAACGCCGATCAGCGTCAAGTCCTGGGGGAGGAGATGGCGGGTATCGCGGATGCGCGCACATCCCCGATTCAGTCTTCCAGTGGCGATCATTGATGGCAGACTGTAACAAAAAAAAACTTGTACAGCGCTGCGATCTAGTGCAGCGCTGTACTGGGTACAGCCCTGTCACTTGGCTGTCCCCTAGATCAGCTCTCCACGTGATCACCTCTCATAGGCTAATGCATATGAGAGAGGATTGCCCTAATTGGTTCTTGGAGGGAGGGGAAAAAAAGACATTTTAATTTAAAATAAAACAAATTCATTTTTTTTAAAAAGCCTGCAGCAGCTAGCGGAGCCCAGCAACAGAAAGCTCTGTTGGGGGGCAGATTGATTTGTGTACTAAGTTGTATGGCCGTGCAGCACACTGTTAAAGCTGCAGTGTGCTGAATTGTAAAAAATAGCCTGGCCACTAGGGGGTGTAAGCCTGTGGATAAGGTCTAAAAGCGGTGCAATTTGTTTACAGACTTTTAGACCCCCTAACCAGGAAAAAATCATACCACAGAGAGATCTGCGGCAGCCCAGCACATTACTTATCTCCCCTGGATCCAGCGCTGTAATTCTCCTGCCGTCCTCCAGGTGGCGCTTTTACCCCTATAGTGAGATCAGCGGCTGCTGTCATGACATATGGCGATCTCACCAGAGGGATCTAGAGCCACCGGGGACCGAAAGAAGAATGGCTGCCAGCCTCTGAATCCCGGGGAGTTGAGTTGAAATGCCCGCTGCGCGCAATGCTCCGTCTGTACTTCCTGGTGGCTATCATGAGTCAGGCTCTGGTTTACCACTGTGAGCTGTGAATTCTGTCCAGAGCCTGATTCGGGGTTACCGCTACGGAGGTTAAAGTAAGAGCTCATTTATAGTATTAAAGCGTACCCAAGGGAGCATGTGAGAAAAGATAGACGTGCGTATGTACAGTGCCAAGGATACAAATGACTAGGCTGTGTTTCTCTCTCTCTCTCTCTCCCCCCCTCCCCCTCCCTTCTATGCAAGTGATAGTTTCTCTCCAGTTGACACCTAGTGTATTACGTAACCCTCATCGATATGGAATTAGGTATTGGACTCTCATGCGCTTTTGGGAACCACATCGATTTGCCGGCTATATGATCGCTCTGGGCAAATCATGAAAAGTCTGCGGGTGCCGCACTACACTGCAGCATCTCTGAGGAGCCCTGAAAGCAGTAACAGGTTTTTTTTTAGTAGAGGTTATACTGTTGTTTATCTTTTAGAGCAGAGCAGATTCCTGGGTTTAGGTCCGATTTTAAGCCACAATACCTATGTGGCGTTGAACTTAAAAGTGGACCTAAAGTGTAAAATCAAATTCCAATAATTTCTGAAACTGCCTATAGTTCTACTGCTTTGGCATTGAAAACTAAAGCTCTAACGGTTAGAGCTTTAGTTTTCAATGCCAATGCTACAGCAGTAGAACTAGAAGTCTAACCCCCCCCCCCCCCCCCCTTTCTACAAAAACACCCAGGCAGCTACCTCTAGTTGAGAAATGCTGCCAGGAGGTGTGGTCATTTGGGTTGGTGTTTTTTTTTTCTTTGGTGGTGGTGGTGGGGGGGGGGGGGGTGATGAGTAGGTGTGGCTTGAAAGAAAGATGTGCTCTGGCCAGTGAAAGCCCAAAATCTTGGTGGAGGTTTATGTCTGTGCTCTGAAATTAAAGCAGTAGTGCATGTAATGGGAGACCAGCAGACATATCCTTAGTGATGTGCTACTTCACTAACCAGTTCCATGTAAATTAAAGCCACACATTCGAGAGAGGGAAATGGGGGAAGGAGGATGATGCAGCAATCATTTCATTAGTAGTGAAAAGATCATTCATCTACTGCTGGATTGACTGAGAATCAGTAGGAGCAGTAAGTTGGGCAACAAGAAAGCGCCATTGCCATTGTTCTTGTTTTTTAGCTGTCACGCTATACTTGAGGTCCACTTTAAAGATGTTCCATTGTTCCATTAATTGAAGATTTTACTTGTGCTGAAATTAATCTGGTTGATGACCAGGTAGTGCCATTGGTTCCCACAGAAGAAAATCCTCAAAATGTGACCTTTGTGACTACACAAGTGTTTAGAGGATTAAAAATGTCACATGGACTGGTTACAGCTGGAATAAGCCTAAAATCGCAGTACTACTGAAGGTTGATTTTGTGCCAATACTTAATAATTATGGTGTGTATGCTATTGCACTTGCTAATTAAAGAAGTTAATTAGTCACACGTTTCTCCATTTAATCCATGTTACACACTTACAGTACTGATCATTCCGGATGGCCTCTCCCTGTACAAATATGTTGTTTGGATATCTACTGAACAGCATGTTCTGCTCTATGGAAGGGGAAGCAGGGGGACGTGGCTGGTGTCTGTGGCATTGTTTAACCTTAGCAGTTGATCATGATTTTCCAATTCCTGTACACATTTGGGAAATTCATCCAAAGCAATCTCACATGATCATTTCAGGTGACTCCGTTGCAAGTGTGTACTTATAGTGGGCTAAAACTCTGACCTAACATTCAATAAAAACTTGTTTTCCTACTTACTACCTGCACAGTTACCATATTTGCTTTTGTGCACAAGTAATATTGTCAACAAATTACAAGTTCCCAAAGTACAGTTTATTTACTCTGAAAGCTGCCATTGCATGTATTGCATAGCTGCTATATGTATATATTAGTGGCTGGATAGTGTACTGGTTAAGGGTTCCGCCTTTGACATGGGAGACCAGGGTTCGAATCCTGGCTAGGTCAAGTACCTATTCAGTAAGGAGTTCAAGGCAAGACTCCCTAACACTGCAAGGTGGCCTCCTGAGTGCGTCCCTGTGGCTGCAGCTCTTGAGCGCTTTGAGTCCGACAGGAGAAAAGCGCTATACAAATGTTCGGATTATTATTATTATTATATTAAAATCTATTTAGTAGTTATTTCCCACCCCTCTCTGCTTCTGCCATGTGCGCAGCTGAGTTTCAGCACTGCTGCTAATGTTTACTAATTGTGGCTTATAAGGAAATGGAAACCGAAGACAATGTATTCATTACCTTGGAATCAGCACTAAGCTGCCCATTAAAGTAGAAAGTGCTGTGTTTAAGGGCCGGTTTACACTCGGAGCCGCAGCCATTCCAATCCAGCCACAGCTCCCATAGTGCTGCAAAGCCTTGGCCCAAATCGCTAAGTCATGCCATATACAGCTATAGGATTCAGGCATAGTGAAAACGGGCTCTAAAGGCTGGTACACAAAATGCAATTTCCTGTCAAATGAATGGGTAGAATCTATCATTTCCAGCATGTCCGATCTACTCCTGATTGAGAACGAGCGAATTTTGTGCAGTTACTGATCTGAAAATCTATTCTGTTCTTGGTTGGAAGCAGATCGGACATTCTGGAAATGATCGATTCGATCTGGCGGGAAATTGCATCATATGTACCAGCCTTTACTTGGAATACTGTTCTGCTACCATCATTTTTTTTTTTTTTTTTTTTTTGGTTGTAGATTTTATGATGTAAGAGCAAAGAAGAAATGCTGAGTTTTAGTCTGTCACTTGTATTCCTTGGAGACAGTTGGGAATCTGGCCATGTCTATAGCACTGGAGAGAAGAAAATAATAGAATCAAAGTAGTACAGTGCAAGGATGAAGGGTAAAAGGAAGAGGTAAAGGGTGCTCAATAACTGAGTAAACTTGTCTTACACTATTGAGCTATTTTGAAGAAAACCGTTTTTTCTGTAAAATGAAACAAACCATACTACCTAACATCTAGTTACTGAAAGGCACATAATGGATGTCCCAAGAGCCACTCTGGTGGTAATTCTTTACAGTCAGTATTTGACATATCAGTCACAGCCTCAGGAGTCCATATCCGAGCGTGTTACTGATTTTAATGTTCTGAGTTTAACTGGAACTTTGAGTGAATGTCAGCACCATGTGTGTCTTTACCCATAGGGAAACTATGTCCCGCTGCTTGCAGAAACTTCTTGTAAAAGGATGAGCCAGGGACACACCCTCTTGTGGAAGGAGCAGCAGAGCGGACTTGGCTTGATTACACAACTCTAATTAATGCCACATTCAGCACACACCGTATTGTTGGTCTTGCGCATTGTTTCACAGGGAGGGGCAATTATGAGATCTAGATTTGAATAGAATTACTGATGCTTGCTATATATGTCATTGTTAAATGGAAAGTATTTATATCCTGTAGAAGTGTGGGTTGTTTCCCCACAAACACTCACACACAAAAAGGCAGCCCTGTTTTAATACCTTTACGTTGAAATTCTTAAAGTGGGAGAGATGTGAAGGCTGCATTTTTCACAATGCCAATTGCCTGCCTATCCTGCTGATCCTGTGTCTGTAATGCTTTCAGCCACTGACACAGAACCAGTGTGAACACCAGCTGCTCGGATTTAAAGTCTTGCCATATTAGCTGTAAGCTTGTTCCTGAAGTGTGACTTGAACCTCATACATACATATGAGGCATATAGCCTGGCAGAGGTGGGGACCAGATCCCTCTGCCGACATTGCAGTTCAGAGGCAGTACAGGTGAGTCGCAAGCCTACAGGCTAGCAACATGTTCCATTCTCTGCGGGGACCAGCGGAGTGGTACAAAAATGACGTCACGTGGGAGCTGATTGCTAGCTGAGGAATAGGGGCCGTGCTAGATTCTCAGCTGAGGTTATCGGCCACCTCTGCCAAGTTTCATACAATGGGTGTACAAAGTTTTAGACACTGTTGCAGCCAAAAGGATTTTTTTAAATGTGTGCTGAGTTGCCTTTTTAAAGGGAATAAATATGTCAGCCTCCATATCACTCACTACAGTATGAAGCTCCATACACAGGCTAGATGAAACGCGCTGATAACTGCCTCTGCCGAGAATCCAGCATGTGTACAGCAGCCCCTGACCCTTCTTGACCAGTCTTCCCCCTCCCGGCCACCAAGTTCTTTCTTGACCGCATGGCCAGTGATCCAAACTGGCTGATTGTTTTGTGCAAAGCAACAAGGGAGAACATTTTTCTCACCAATTACCCCGCTGCTGCTGCATGACGTCACACCTGCTCCGCATCTGTCAGCATCGTCCTTGCAATATCACCTGAGGGATTGGGTGCATATCCTGCTAGACAACATGCATCTAGCTTGTGTATGGGTTTTAAGGGAAAACCCCATTTTTTTGATAAGGTCATTTTCTGCTCAGTGTTTAGATTACATTGTGCACAATACAGGTCTTTGTTAAGGTAGGCACACACGTCCAACTTTTTCCAACAACTTGTCAGTCCGGCTTGTTTTTTCAACAACAAGTTGGACGTGTGTATGTGCTGTCGAGTGACTGATAACAGTCTGTTTGCGCCGGTTTTCCACAGTCGTTCAAACGTCTGTGTGGTTGCACATGTGTACAAACAACTTTTAGTTGTTTGTCCAACGAATAGATGTTCAAACAACAAGTTGTTTGATCAGTCCATTGTTCTATCCAATCCATTGTCCATTATCAAGTTGGTTAAACAACATATAAATTAGCATATCAGCCACTTTGTTGGTCAGTGTGTACAGGACGTCTGAACGACTTGTTGTTTGCACTACAAGTCGTTCAAACAAGTCGGACGACAAGTTGTTTGAAATAGCTGGACGTGTGTACCTTTTAGATCAATCTCTGCACCCCTAAGATGCTGGTTTACACTGCAAAAAATATTTTCATTTTTTTGACTCAGATCTAAAAATGTTTACAGGCCAAATGTCTGCTGATATTGAAGTGTTGAAGATTGGGTTTCAGAGCTCACCTCCCCATCAGGTTATGATTGGTCCCTCTTGGACTAAAGGTTGATGGTGTTTCAGGACTGGACAGATTTGTTAAACATACTACACACATTAGATGCTACCTGTTACTCTGTGTTTATCAGGGATGGTTGTATTAATGACATATAAGTATGGTTAACTTTTTAAAAAACTGAAATTTTTAAAATCGGTTTTGGTCTGAAAGTCAGCATTTCTACTTTGCTCTAAAAGATTCCTTACAGCTTTAAAGCTACTATCCCAGAAAAAAATTGTAGCAGAACATCACTGAAATGGTTAAACAAAGCACTTGGTCCTGCTATTCAGCTTCAAACCTCCATCCAGACTGGAGATAACAATCTTTGTTTACATTCCACTGTTGATACATTGTGTGTGACAAGTAAAAATCACTCTGAGAAGCTGTCTCTGCATCAGGCACACACACAGTTCAGAACAGCTCATTAGAAGATTTTAATATATAATAAAAAGCAGTTGGAATAAAATGCAATGGCAGCTTTCAGGGCAAGATAAACTACACTTTGAAAACTTGTAATTTGTAGACAATATTAGACAATATTACTTGTGCACAAAAGCAAATGTGATAACTGTATGAGTAATAAAAAGTAGGAAACACATTTTTATTGAATGTTATGTCAGAGTTTCAGACCACTTTAACATAATTCACAAAGCACTTTCTAATCGGAAAAAAAATTAAGCCTGGGCCTTCACATGAACATTTTTTTTTTTAGTTTTTCTTTCTACAGGCAAGTGACTTGCCTGTAGAAAGAAAAACTAAAAAAAAAAATGTTCATGTGAAGGCCCAGGCTTAATTTTTTTTCCGATTAGAAAGTGCTTTGTGAATTATGTTAAAGTGGTCTGAAACTCTGACATAACATTCAATAAAAATGTTCAAGTTGGTTGAGCAAACTTGAATAGCATAAATGCTCAGACATGGCCATGCTATTGACATGAGTGGGATACTGAATATTTTTCACTCCAGATTTTCTTTTAAGATGTTTTATTGTCCCCATCACCATCATAGATTTGGGAAAAGGGGGTGTGGGGGGCAGAAAATAATTGGGACGTGCTTTGTTACTGTAGCTATGGCTGTTACTTGACTGAGATATTTTGAACTTGTATATTGCCTTTGTTCATGTAATTTTTTTTTCAAAAATATTATAGTTGTACCATACCACAAATATGTTGGAGCTGTAAGAACCAATAACCTACTCCAGAACAGTGTTCCCCAACCTCAAGTCCCACCAACAGTGCATGTTTTATGGAATTCCGCAGCGGTACAGTGTTCTCCCCAGAATTTTTACTCTAGCCGGGTGGGGTGTGATGAGAGCATGCAGGGTGAGCTAGTCTCTGTATAACTTTGCTTACAGCATAGGAGGAGGTGAAACAATGACAGCCGGGTGCTGACTAAAACTAGCCAGGTGGAGCACCCAGCTAAAAGAGCCTGGGGAGAACACTGCGTTAGTGAATAGTCACTGATGAGGCATTGATTACCCCACCAGTAAATATGCGCTCCTGCAAAACATACGTTGTTGGTGGGCTTTTAGCACAAGCTTAGGAAACCCTGCTCTAGAATGCAACTTTCTATTCTGTGTAATCAGCCCATAAAGACCATCCTCTGCTAATAATTTGGGCTGTCCAGTTGCTGTATCTTTTGAGGAGTGAATACAGAACCACACAGTAGTCCCCCGGTGTAGATTTTTCTTCTTTTCATTTGTAGCCTAAGTATTTTAATGCATGTGCTAATATGGGAGGATTTGTGAAATGGACCCAGCACAGACAAGTAAACAGAGAGATTGGAGAGAACCAGCTGTCTCCAGTTTCGGTGGTGAGCTGGTACTGTTGAGTAAGCACTTTTTTTAACCACTGCAGATGGAAAATTAAGATGTGGAAAGTCATTCTTTGGAAAAGGAGAGAAGATTTTTATGTAAAATAAATAAATGAGTACACCAGATTGTTCCTTTTATTTTTAGGGCTGCACCTGTAAGCATGTGCAGCTTGTTAGTTCCATGGAAAAAAGCACAGTACATCCTGTTATGGCTTCCATTTAAACATTATTGCCTTTCATAATGAAAATAAGAAAGAGTGTTGGGGAAGAGGTGAAAGGTTTTTTTTTTTTCTTTCTGTGAATCCAATTATTGGTTCTTTTGGGGACCAAACCTCTACAAAAGCTAGAGTAAAAAACAGTGTCAGCTCTGCTCCCTGGAATGCAATTAATCTTCAGCTACCATCACCACCTGCACCAGCTGTAGGGCTGTTAAACTGGATACTCAATGCCATAGTTGCCTATAAAGCAGACCTGAACTCAGAACTTCCTCTCTGCTCTGATACAATGCCTACAATAAATCCGCAGTGTTTATACTTTCTGCTTTCATGGAAGCGGGCATATTGATAACATCCTGTGTTTTCAAATCCGCGTCTCTGCCGTGGCAGTCAGCTGACACAGGGCAGAGATCAAATTACAACTTTTGATTAGACACAGATGAGGGGGCATTAGACGGGCTAAACTTAGAGTGCATTTTTCTATGTTTTCCTTCTGTCCTGTGCGAGAGTTCATGTCCACTTTAATTCTACCCCATACCTCCTTAATCACACCTAAGATGAACTTGAAATCTCTGGAATCCTGCCATAATTTATGCTAGCAATAGATAAAACTAATTACCTGTGAGGTTTGACTGTGGTCTGCATTCTTGATGATATTTTCTATCCCTTCATCTACATTAAATAGAAACAGGAAATGAGAGCAACAAATACCCAACCTCTGATTTTTTTTTTTTTATGGTGACCCTCCTGCTTTAAAGACTCTATTGTAAGCTAAGAACAAATTTCAACAGCAACTGGTCTGAGTGTATTAAGTGATAAAGCTGCTAATCCTGCATTCAAAACGTTTTCTGCTGTTATGGTTTTAAGTTATCACATACCATAGGAGCACTGGCCCTTTAATAGCCATTGCCAAACAGTTGCATGCTGGGGGTTCTTTTTATCTTTGATATATTCCTCCTCTTCCATTTATTTCCCTGCCTAGCTGCATATCTGAAACACGATCCTCTGCTCACTTGTGTTTACAAGCAAGGCTGATGTGACTCAGCGATTGGAGGATAAAAGAAAAAAAGTTAAGGGAAGAAATGACCTCAGTATTTAGCCTCAACTGTGGGCAAAATACATGGTTCCCACCAGGAACAGAATTCTTTTAATTTACTATATAAAATTCACTGAAATCAAAACGTGGACAGTACAACACATGTTATGTAAGTAGATCAAGTATTTATCTACTTATATATGTGTTTTCTATTCCCTGGCATAGTATGGCAAATGTTTTTTTTTTTTTTTTATCCCCCTGATCTTTGTGCCTTTGCTGAACTGTGCCAACAGGATTGTGGGAAGTTGTGGGTTTTTGTTTTGTTTTTTGCTATAGTTACAAGCTTTTTTGCTATAGTTACAAAAATGCAAATTACAAACTTCCCATTTCAGACAGGGACATTATGAACAGAAGGTGATTGAATCCCCCCTCCCTTGTAAAGCAGTTACATAGAGATGTAACCCTTTATCTAGGTGATGTTTGCTGTAGGAGGGACAGTGATCTGTAAAATAACCAGTAAATTAATGCTAGGCACACGTTACGTTTTTTCATTCGATAGATGCGTTCCCGATTGCCAATTTCCGTCATGTCCAATATTACTGTTGATTGTTTTACCACTCAATTTCTCATAGATGTGAATGTAAATTGATAAGAAAAGATGAGAATTGAGCGGAAAAAAGTAACTTGTGTACCCAGCATAACTATGAGGCTGGATTCGCAGTGGTCAGTTGCATAACGCACGTATTAAAATGTGTGTTAACTGCAACTGAGACTGGGTATAGACCTAATGCAAAGCCTGCTTGCACCAAGTTAGAATAACACAATCCATTACTGTGAACAGACCCATAGATTTATATGGGCAGTAAGTCGACATGCAGAATTTTTCTGCAACGCAACTGAGCACTGTGAACCTATCCTGAGCTGGGTTAAAAAAAGAAATGGGTAGAAGTTAAGTCACTTTTGGCTTCATAGAGAAACAGTAGCAATGGAAACCAGCAGAAATATTTTTTCTCTTAACCTGCTGAGCGGTCTGGACGAGCTCAGCTCGTCCAACACCGCCAGAGGCTGCCGCTCAGGCCCTGCTGGGCCGATTTTAACCAAATAAAAAGCAGCACACGCAGCCGGCACTTTGCCAGCCGCGTGTGCTGCCTGATCGCCGCTGCAGCGCGGCGATCCGCCGCGTGCAGCGGCGAAAGAGGGTCCCCCCAGCCGCCCGAGCCCAGCGTAGCCGGAACAAACAGTTCCGGCCAGCGCTAAGGGCTGGATCGGAGGCGGCTGACGTCAGGACGTCGGCTGACGTCCATGACGTCACTCCGCTCGTCGCCATGGCGACGAGGGAAGCGAAACACGGAGGGCCGCTCATTGCGGCCTTCCGTGTTATCTCTTGCCGCCGGAGGCGATCGGAAGATCGCCTCCGGAGCGCCCTCTAGTGGGCTTTCATGCAGCCAACTTTCAGTTGGCTGCATGAAATAGTTTTTTTTTTATTTAAAAAAAACCCTCCCGCAGCCACCCTGGCGATTTAATCAGAACGCCAGGGTGGTTAAAGGGAACCTAAAGCTAGGCTTTTATATTGATTTTCTTTTAAGCAATACCAGTTGCCTGGCAGTCCTGCTGATCTCTTTGGCTGCATTAGTGTCGGAATCACACACCTGAAACAAGCATGCAGCTAATCCAGTCAGACTTCAGTCAGAGCACCTGCTCTGCATGCTTGAGGGGCTGTGGCTAAAAGTATTAAAGGTACAATACAATAACATTTCTATAGCGCTTTTCTCCCATAGGACTCAAAGCGCTTAGGCTCTCTCAGATTCAGTAATTGGTAGTAGGATGAAGTATTCACATAACAAAAGTTATATTTCTGCAACTGCCAAACTGAACAGGTGGGTTTTCAGTCTGGATTTAAACACGTCCAGGGATGGAGCTGTCCTGATCTGTTGAGGTAAGGAGTTCCAAAAAGCACTGCCTTTGACATGGGGTTTGAATCCTGGTTAGGGTCAGTAGCTATTCAGTAAAGGGATCTTGGGCAAGACTATAAAAAGCTTACTTAAAAGAGGTTGATACACTAAATTTATTCTCAAAAGCCTTTACTTTCGTCTTAGTTTGTTACACATTTTCAGTAGCCAGCAAGCAGAAAATAGTTGACAAATACTAAGAAAAAGAGGTCTCCAACTTAATAAAAAAAAAAACAGATTTTGAGCTTTTTATTTCTTGATGCTTTGAAGATGCCACTCCCCCATCCTCCGCGTGATGTCGGGCATGCAACGCTCCGTTGTCCCTGTGCCTCTCTTTCCCCCCCTCCTTCCTGCACAGCAACAGTATTATTAATCTCCTACACAGCTGACATGCGTTTGTATAGGCCGGCCTTGTATAGGCCGGCCCCAGTACTCTGCTTCACCCCAGTACTCTGCTTCACGGAGACTTGGCTGCATGAGAACATCCCGGAGAACGCCCTACTCCTTCCAGGCTTCGGCCTCATACGAGGGGACCGTGACCCCGCCCTCTCTGGGAAAAAGAGGCGGTGGCATCTGCTTCTATGTCAGCTCCTCATGGTGCCCCACCCCACCGGTACTCGACAGGAGGTGCTCCCCGGACCTAGAACTTCTAATCGTGAACTGCAGGCCGGCATACTCACCACGGGAGTTCTCCTCCTATGTCCTTGTCGGAGTGTACATACCCCCCGACGCTGACGTCAAAACCGCCCTAAGCACCCTTAGCGACATCATATCGCAGTGGGAAACATCTCTCCCAGACTCACTGTTCATCGTTATGGGCGACTTTAACAGAGCGAATCTCCGACAAGAGCTGCCACGCTACCATCAGCATGTCGCCTGCCCCACCAGAGGCCCGAACACACTCGATCATTGCTACACGCTACTGAAGGACGCTTACAAGGCTACCTCCGGGGCAGCGCTTGGCTCCTCTGACCACTGCGTTGTTCATCTCATCCCCACTTACAGGAGGCTCCTGGAATCTACAAAACCGGTTGTGAAGTCCTCCAAGGTATGGTCAAGCGAGGCTAAGCTCAACCTTCAAGCCTGTTTTGACTGTACGGACTGGGAAGCCCTGGCAGCCCCTGACCTGGACGAGTGGGCGGATAACGTCACCTCATATATCAGCTTCTGTGAGGCCTCCTGCGTCCCAACCAAATCCTTCAAGGTCTACCCAAACAACAAACCGTGGTTCTCCAACAAGCTACGGCTATTGCGCAAGCGCAAGGAGGCGGCGCACAAGGATGGCAACCAGGAGGACTTCAGGAAGGCAAGGAACGCTCTGAAACGAGAGCTGAGAGACGCAAAAAAGGAGTTCGCTGAAAAGCTGAAGCAGAACCTGCGCTCGAACGACTCACGAGCCGTGTGGCTAGGGCTCAAGGCCGCCACCAACTACAAGCCCCCACCGCAACACGCTTCACCCAGCTCTGAGCTAGCTGAAGAACTAAGCAGATTTTACTGCAGGTTCGAGAGACAGGCTGAGCCCAGTGGACACCCAACACCTCTGACCCTCCCCCCAGTCCACGCAAATAGTGACACAAGTAGCGAAGACCCACTCCCTCTGGAAGTGGGCGAGGCAGATGTCCGGCGCCTCCTGTCCAAGCTAAAGGCCAGGAAAGCCTCGGGTCCCGACGGTGTGTCTCCAGCCTGCCTCAAGACCTGTTCATGGCAACTTGCTCCCATCCTTTCCGCAATCTTCAGTAAGTCACTGGCAGAGGGCAGAGTCCCTGCGTGCTACAAGAGGTCCACCATCGTACCCGTGCCAAAGAAACAAGGCATCACGGACCTCAACAACTTCAGGCCTGTGGCCCTGACGTCTGTCATCATGAAGTCACTAGAGAGAGTGGTCTTATCCATCCTCAAGCTATCCACCCTGCCCCTTCTGGACCCTCTCCAGTTTGCCTACAGGGCAAATAGGTCTACTGATGACGCCTTAAACATCTGCCTGGAATACATCCTTAACCACCTCGACAGACCAGATGCGTATGCCAGAGTACTGCTACTAGACTTCAGCTCGGCTTTTAACACCATATGCCCACACATCCTTCAGAATGTCCTGGCCACACTTGGGGTCCACTCCACCCTACGCTCATGGATCACGGATTTTCTTACTGGGAGATCCCAAGTTGTCAGACTGGGGGACATCTACTCCAGGGAAATGACAACCAACACAGGGGCACCCCAGGGCTGCGTCCTGTCTCCACTGCTGTTCTCCCTCTACACAAACAACTGTAGATCCACGGCGGACTCTGTCAAAGTCATAAAATTTGCTGACGACACTACCATTGTTGGTCTCGTCACCAAAGACAATATCCAGGAGTATCAGCAGCAGGTGGAGAGAATATGCCACTGGTGCATAGAGAACAGTCTGGTGCTCAACAAAGCCAAAACTGTCGAGCTAATAATTGACTTTAGGAAATCCGCTCCCACTCCACCTCCCATCTACATCGACGGCGCCGAGGTGGCCAGAGTGGCCTGTGCTCGCCTTCTGGGCACCACCATCTCCAGAGATCTCAGTTGGAAGGCCAACATTACGGCAACCCAGCGGAAGGCCCAGCAGAGGCTGTTCTTCCTCCGCCAACTGCGGAAGTTCGGCATGGCGCAGGAGATTCTAACTTGCTTCTACTCCTCCACCATTGAATCGATCCTCTGCTCCTCCATCTTGGTCTGGTATGCGGGAGCCACTGCCAGTGACAGACACAAACTACAGAGGATCATCAAGTCGGCGGAGAGGATCATTGGGAGACCTCTGCCTCCACTTGACCTCCTGTATAACACAAGACTGGGTGCCAGGGCGCTGAAGATCGCAAGTGACCCCTCGCACCCAGGCCACGGGTTCTTCTCCCCACTACCATTGGGCAGGAGACTTCGGGCCATCCCCACTAAGACCACCAGACACAAGAACTCCTCCTTCCCTGCAGCCGTCATCCTCCTGAACTCCCGTAACATTCTCCCACCCTCTATCTGTGCCTTACCACCTGCACAGTAGTGGTCTGTAATAAATACGCTTTTCGAAGCAACCTGCCATCACCCCTAACTGATTGGACTTTGTCCCTGCACCCTGGTTAGAATCCAGCAGTGTCCTGGAATAATGCTTACGTCTGCTGAATGTATATTTGTGTACATACATTTCCTCTTTCTTGAGTGCAATATTCCTGAGTACGATGTTTTTTACTGTCTGTCCTTTTGTATTGCACTGTATTTGTGATGCTCTCCTTTGCCTATGTACCTTTCAGAGCTATGTATTGTGCCAAACCCAATTCCGGGCATGACTCAGTCATGCTTGGCGAAATAAAACTATTCTGATTCTGATTCTTCTGATTCTAGTGATGTCGCCCAAGGGGATTGGATCCCGATCCCTGACCTGTGACAATGTGACATACATCATAAGTATGTACACACCTTAAAAAGAACACTCTTAACTGCAGTGCAATGTATGGATCCTTTGGGTTGTAAGTGTGGCTGTGAAAAAGTCCTGTTTACAAGTGCTTAGTTACCCAGGTATCGCAAAATGTTCAATCTGAATGTTGATGAGCTGCAACTTGTCCAATTTATACATGCCAAGTGAGCCTCTGAACCGCAATGCTGTGTGAGTGTTATCTGACAGCTGGTGTATCTGTTTCACTGGTGCCAAGGGCGGATGTATTTCTCTAATGCAGGATGTGCAGAGTGTGTGTGTGAGAGATATTAGGCAACTTGCAGACACTGAATTGCTGCGATGTCTGATATACAGATGTGTTGTATGCTATATATCCACGTAGCGAAGAATAACCAGTTATAGTCCTCCTACAAAGTGATCAGCACAGGAATGTTGCCTAGTACAAGATGGTATGTTGTACTTCTTACCGGGAAAGAAATGGCATTTTAACTTCCATAATTAATAATAAGCTCGCTTCTACCCATTTAGCATATTTTGCGTTACTTTAGTTGTAAGTTAACAGCCGTTGTGTTAAATATCAATGCAAAATCCTAAACTATTGGGTGAAGGAGAAGCCAATCTGTAAAAATGTTAATAAAAGTCTAAATACATGTACCAGTATCTGCAGTGGTTTAATCTTCTGCTTGCTTTAAAGGGAAGGTTCAGGGAGGGGATTAAAAAAATAAAAATAAATTTCCACTTACCTGGGGCTTCCTCCAGCCCGTGGCAGGCAGGAGGTGCCCTCGCCGCCGCTCCGCAGGCTCCCGGGTTCCATAGTTTTTGTAATCGTTGTTGCATATTTGAGATTTAGGAATTCACAGAATTTCATGTTTTCATAGTTTGCCCCTCCCACGTTAAATTTATTAGACTGCACCTGTGGACAATCTATTTGCTACTTATAAGGAGAGAGATATGAAGGCTGACATGTATTTCATTTTAAACAATACCAGATGCCTGCTTATCCTGCTTTTCCTGTGTCTCTAAAGGGGCCCATACACTGGTCGGTTTCAGCAATAGATTGACGGCCGATTTGACCGCTCTGATTGAATCAGCTAGAAATCGATGCAGCAGGAAGCTTGATCGATCGGCCAAAGGATCCATTTCCGGCTGATTTTGATCGATTTGCTCGATCGGTCCGGTCAGAAAATCTAGGTTGATCGGCTGCTGGCAGCAGATCGATGGCCCATAGTGTTGCATTGGATCGAATGGTGCAATAATGCATTTCGATTGATTTTCAATCATTTCATTCTGAAATCTATTGTAAATCTGTTCCTAGTGTGTGGCACACATCACATAGATTCCTGTTAGATTCGACCTGACAGGCATCTGACAGGAATCTATCTGATGGTCGAATCTGCTGTAGATCTATAAGTGTATGGCCACATTAACGCCTTATCTGCATATGCTTGTTCAGGGTCTGACAAATCTTGCAAGATTAGATGCATGCTTGTTCCAGGTGTGCAATTCAAACACAAATCAGCAGGGTCACCCTCCATATACCTCTCACTTCAGGTTCCCTTTAAGTGAATTCAGAACTCCAGCGACTGTGCGGCACGTTATAATCCAAATAATGCAGCATTGGGGACATAGAGAAACAATGGCCATGGCCTTCTCTGGTGCATACACCTGCTTCCTAATGCATCCACCACAGTTAGTGCCTACCCTTTAAAGAGGAGAGTGTTTTTGGAGGTGCATGAGTTTACCCAGCAGATGGGGTGATATGCATCACAAATTTGCTTCTGTGGGCTTCCCTAGGACTGATGGATGCCTGTCAGCACACTGGGTAGTGATCTGTGCTACCCACAGTGTGCCAACGTGCATCCATCAGTCCCAGGGAAGCCCACATGGAGCCGGTGGAGCAGAGCAGCACAGCGGCATTCCCCTCTCCCTCCCTGCGCAGATCCTCCCTCCTGATCACTTGTTCACTTTCATATCAATCTGTTGGGAACTATTTTAAACTGTGTATTGCATGTACATGGTTTACCTGCTTACATGTAAATAACATCTATTAGGTTTTGCCATTAATCCTTGCAATTTATAAAGTTTCACTTTAAGATGCATATAGCATGTTAAATATGCTGGCTTGTTATGCCTGTCAATGCTTTAAGTTTTTAAAGTCTAGGTTCTCTTAAGGAAAGATGACACCAGAAGCTGTTGGTAACTACATTAGGAAGTGGTGTCTGCTTCTTTTGTTCCCAGGCAGTTGTTTGGACATCTCACAGGCTTTCACAGTTCTTGTATGTAGGAGAGGCATTACTTTTTTGTGTGTGTTTAGCTAGTTTAGGTATGCTTCCAAAAAGCTTTGAATGTATATTTAAAAATACCTGAACTCCCTCCTCTAATATGGAATACCTTTCACTGAGCACTACATTCATGAAAGAACTCTGTTGTAGGTGAAGACCTGAATCTCACTCCTGTGGTTTACGTAGAGGATCTGTAGATTTTTGTAATGTTGGTTGGAAGCTGACAACCTCAGCTCTGGTACATTCCATAAGGTGGCTTTGACTAGAAAACAGTTTTTTTAAATGTGGTTTTCCGGCGTCCATACAGAGCCAGCACAGAGTTTCACATGTTACTTGGCTGAAATGAATTGTTAATGTGCACGTTGTTCTAAAGTGGTGCTTTCTGTCTTGTAGGTGGATCATGCCAAGGTTCTGCACTACATTGGAGCAGGGGTCGCCTTTCCCACCAGTATGCTATTCATTCTCTTCCAGTGTATTTTGACGTATCGCATGGCACACACTCACTGGAACTGCTGGACTGGACATCTACGCAGCCTCCTTACGTTGTTCGGGGTAGTCATTCTAGTGCTCAGTATCCTTTTACAATATGTTAGTAACATTTTCTGTGTATTTCCTTATAATCAAAAAGTTAAGCCACTATGTTTTTATGCCGTATTTTTTTTGCAACTATTCAGATAGTTTTAAAATGAATTCCTGTGAAAGCTGTTGCTTTTTCTCCATATCACTAGCATAAGGGAGCTGAGACTATGGCCATTTATCTTTGTCCTCTCCCCAGACAGTTTGTTCTTCAACAGGAGTCTCTTCAGAAGTGACTTGGACAATGATTAAATGAAGCCTTAATGTAGCAGAGCGTGCTGCACGTAGATGGTTTATATAGTCTCCTGGAAAGTAGTTGGTGAATTACTAGTTTTACAGTTATTCATTTATAATAAGCAGCAAGCCATGTCAGAAATGTTTTGCCGTTCTTACGTTAAAGCCAAATTCTAGCTAATACTTCTAATATTGGATAGAGTGGGGAAGGATTAGAAAGTCTGTTTTTTGTATACTGTTGGCTTTTTGAGATTCCCTTTACTTCTTTTACCAGCGACACAATAGGAAATGAGTGAATATCTCCGATAGCAGTACATACAGCAGTACGAGCACATTCTTGGTGTAGGGGAGAAGTTACAGCCCTGATGGCAATGTTTCTTCTGCTTTGTGTTACCATTGGGCAGCTTTATGCCCTGTTTTTTGTGATCATCCATGAAACCAGAAATGAGGAGAGCTTTGACCAGCAAGGATATAAACAAAGATACCGAGCTGATGGTACTGTCCCCCCCCCCCTCCCCTTCCTTTTTAATCTGAGAACAATCATGGTTGTAAGTGGCAGTGTTGAATAGCCAGGTACAGATTCTGATGGTAAACTGCTACATAATCCTAGCAATATGCTGAGGATATGTAACCAAGATGATTGCTTTTACTCCAGAGGGAAGCAGCCAGGAGATTGGAGGATGCTTGTACAAACATTAAATAATTATCCAAATCTAATAACTGTAAGTGGTGAGATTAGATGAATATAATGTATGTTGTAGCTTACGTTATGGGAGTGGTTGGATTTGTCTTCCTGAAGACTTCTGAAGTCTACGGACCTTCTGTGACTTCGGATGAGAATAGCTGGAACAAAAGTAGGGCCTAAGCAACGCATTGTGGAAAGTAGTGCCTACTTCAGGTAGAGATTTATGTAGTTATTGGCAATGGTTTTGTGAAAGTGTGCAAACATGGGATTGTTTATGGGGTGACGCTACCACCATATATGATAGTGTGAAAAAAAAACCTGCAAGGTGTGGAGTCTCCACAACCACTAATGAACTTACCTGCCATATCTAGGTGCCAAGTGTCATTGCGCCTTTTGAGGTGAAAATAACATTGGCAGTAAGTGGTGTATGTAGCGTGGCATGTTCATATACAAGCAAGTAGGGCCAATGAGTGGGCACCACCAAATGTTTTTTGATTTATTTTTTCCGGGTGGTCCCTTTTAAGGTTACCTAGCATAAGCACTGCTGTGCCATCATTTTTCTCTCCTCAGTTTAGAGATGGTTAATAATCTTGCATGCAAATTTAATGCAAATTGCAATTTAGGGAACCCAAGGTATGAGGGATATGGAGGTATGTTTATTTCATTTTAAATAATGCCTGGCTGTCCTGCTGATCCTCTGCCTGTAATACTTAAAGCCATAGACCCCGAACAAGCATGCAGATCAGATGTCTGACAAATCTGCCAAGTTTAGCTGCATGCTTGTTTCAGGTGTGTGATTTAGACCCTACCAACCAGAGAGATCAGCAGAACTGCCAGGCAACTGGTATTGGTTAAAAGGAAATAAAATATGGCGCTTCCATAGGTCTCACACTTCAGGGTTCCTTTTGAAGTTGGAACGGAACTGGAAATGGTGCCTAATGCAGTTTTAGAAATGACTATGATAAACCATGAACCATTAGA
Organism: Hyperolius riggenbachi; assembly: GCF_040937935.1. Lineage (NCBI taxonomy): Eukaryota > Metazoa > Chordata > Amphibia > Anura > Hyperoliidae > Hyperolius > Hyperolius riggenbachi. The sequence goes on along the minus strand of NC_090655.1, from coordinate 126,151,720 downwards.
CAAAATAATGGATGCTAATACAAGGTAACCAAACAATGCAGTGTTTTTAATTTAAATACAGGTAGTCCCCAACTTACGAACGCCCGACTTACGAACGACCCGCCGATACGAACGGCATGGATTCTGTGTTTCAATTTTTCAAATTGGATTTGTAGTTTTTGAGAAAATCGATTAAAAAAATTAAAGAAATAGGCTTTTAAACTTGTATAAACAGGTACAAAGAGCAGAGGTGACACAGGGGGGCACAGAGGAGGTACAGGGGACAGAGATGGCACACTGTTCCGACTTAAAGAGACACTGAAGCGAAAAAAAATTATGATATTATGATTTGTATGTGTAGTACAGCTAAGAAATAAAACATTAAGATCAGATACATCAGTCTAATTGTTTCCAGTACAGGAAGACTTGAGAAACTCCAGTTGTTATCTCTATGCAAACAAGTCATTAAGCTCTCCGACTAAGTTAGTTGTGGAGAGGGCTGTTATCTGACTTTTATTATCTCAACTGTAAGTGAACTGTTCACTTTTTCTCTGCTAGAGGAGAGGTCATTACTTCACAGACTGCTCTGAAAGACTCATTTTGAATGCTGAGTGTTGTGTAATCTGCACATATTATAGAATGATGCAATGTTAGAAAAAACACTATATACCTGAAAATAAAAGTATGAGAATATTTTCTTTGCTGCTAATCTTCTAGAAATTATTCATAGTACACAACCAATTCATTATATCATATATTTTTTTTCGCTTCAGTGTCTCTTTAAAGTGAACCTAAAGTCACTTAAAAAAAACGAGATTAACTCACCTGGGGCTTCCCTCAGCCCCCTGCAGACGATCGGTGCCCTCGCAGCTCCGCTCCGATGTCCCAGGACCCGCCGGCGAGCACTTCCGGTTTGGCCGTCACCGGCCGACAGGGATGGGAACGCGAGTGATTGTTCGCGTTCCCAGCCTGTATATCGCCCCCTATGCTGCTATTGCGACCTCCTGGCCTATTTACATTGTAACTGAGTTTTGTTGATCAAAAAAAAAATTGTATTTATAACCAACTCTTACGAAATAGAAGTAAACTGGTGACTGGCTGAACATGATTGGTCATTGTATAAGTCTGGTAAATGTCTAACACACTGCTGATGAAATGTGCACATCACCTTTGTTTATAGTACAAAGTACAGATAGGTCAGCTTCTGCCGGCATTCCCAAAGCATAATGAATGTCTTCTGCCTCCTAGCAAATCTGCCTATTAAATTTATGTACACCAACAACAGAAAACACTTTAGATTGCCTAGAGACACTGATTTCTTCTGTCTGGAGCTCTGTTTGCTGTTGTGACTGCTTTACTTATAGAATATTATTTTGCCCTTCATGATCAGTTCTAGGTCATTAAATCTTCTGCTGGGCAGCCACGTGTGGAAGTCAGCCGTAACATTAAAATTACTGCTCATACCAGTGAGCAGTAAAAACAGATTTTTGTCCACAGGAAGGCTTTTGCTGCTTCACCCTCCTCTTCCTCTACTGTCTAGGTGTCTTCTTGCCTGGTTGCCCCTGTGAAAGTAGTGTAGATCCAGTCATGTCCCACTCTTTCTGGTAATACACTTTGGGGAAGGAAAAGATGGTTTGATAGACAGGGTCACTACCAACTTACTTTTCCCATACTTCCAGAACTCTAGAAGACATGGCAGACAGTTCACACTTTGCAGAAAAGTAAAGAAAACAGAAACCGATAAATATATATAGACGTTATAAATTGGCCAAAGCTGGGAAATTGCCTTTAGGCCACACAGAAAGGTGACAATGGATAAAATGTTATTTGCAGAAGAAAGTCAAAACCACGCCCCATTCTTCCATCACATTCAGATGCGTTACAGATACTGCTGTCCTTTTTGGCTGACAAATGCATTCCCCATCCAGAGCATGTGTGGTAGCTGACATAACCACATAGAAGGCACCTGTAAGCTGATCACAAAAAAGAAGGGAGGGGGTAGTGAGAGAATAAGTGAACTTCTCTCTGCTAGGTACACGATACAATTTTCTTGAAGATTTACCGGTCAGATCGATTTTTTTTTCAACATATCTGATCTGAATTTCGATCGATTTCTTATTGAAATTCAGATTGCACATGTTGGAAAAAATGGATCTGGCAGGTAAATCTGCCAGAAAATTGTATCGTGTGTACCTAGCATAATTGTCTTATTAGATTCTGCTAATCTGTTAAGCAGTACATTGTAAAATGCAACTATTCAGCTCATTACCTATCCCCTAATGAGCTAACGTTCTGATAGTCATGCTTACAAATTGCTCCAATAGTAGTTAACCTACCAGTACGTTTCTGGGATGTGAGAGGAAATTCTAGCATTTGAGGAAAACCCAAAATGCTAACCCAAGAGCGGCCCACTCTCTTTATAGATAGTATGTATGGAAGCTAGAGCCTCTAGCCACCTTCAGGTCCCCCCTACCAGTTGTGAAAAGTTCATAAGCAGCCTCATTCTGGCAGTGTGTGGTCATGTGACCTGCAGTCTTTGGTTCCCCAACAGACTGTCTCCTTCTCTCATTCGCTGTAATTCTGCTGCTGGAGGACACCATTCAATCATTGTGTCCACTTGTTCTGCCTAAAGGTGCCTATACATCTAGTGTTGTATGGGCAGATCTACCAAGAGACAGATCTCTCTCTGATCCACTCTGATAGGAGAGAGATCTGATGCCTGCCCATACACCGCAGTGCAATTCCTGATCATTTTCAGCATGAAATCTATCAGGAATTGGCCTACTGACCATCTCACCTGTCCTGCTGCCATGACTCCTGGTCTCCTCCACTATCACACCCGAGAGCCACCATGTGGTCACAAACGTGCCTAGTGCCACAGGGGAATCGCGGAGCATGAGTGTCGCGGCAGCGGGATAAGTGAGATTTTACACATTAGGATGCCATTTTACACTTGGAGACAGCTGCCAGGAGGGGGGGGGGGGGGTGGAGTCAATTATGTTAGTTGGACTTCACGGTATTGAACGCCGTTACCATCGCGCATATGATCAAGCACTTTTTGACAGATATTTCCAGCATATCTGATCAACTCATTACACCGATTTCTACTCAAAATGGAATAAGATGGTCGATCAGGCCACAAAATCAGTAGATGTATAGGCCCCGTGAAGGACCACTATAGCAAAAAAAAAAAAAAAGTAAGCACTTAAAATCTGACAGAACCGACGGGTTTTGGACTAGTCCATCTCCGGGAATACCCCATGAGAAAATGGACTAGTCCAAAACCTGTCAGATTGTTACTGCTTACTTTGTTTGCTTTAGCGGTCCTTTAATGCAATAGCGTTTCAGCAACTGTTCCAGAGTTTATAAATCCATTCTGGTTTCTGTTAGTACTGGCTCATGGAATATTATCAAACTATGTGGAGTTTATTTTATCTGGTAAAAATAGACTACTTTTTCATGATAAGAAACAGACGGGATTGTGAAATGCAGGGGATGGCTGCATGTCTGGAAGAAATTTAGCAGGTTCAGGAGCACCTTGCTCTTGTGAATTCCTGGGGAATGGGCACAGGATTGGCATTGTGTGTAATTAGCTCTCTGATGTACAAGAACATCTCTTTGTATTCAGCACATCTTTTCAGATTCTCGAAAGGGACTGCAGCTGGGTGAACACCCATAGCAGTTTTTAAAGATGTGCTCCTGATTTCATGAACATTTTAAAGTCTGAAGCGAAAAATCAGGAGCTCTCTAGCAGAGTCCCGAAGTGACGGAAGAGAGCAGTCTCCGACCAAGACTAACTGGGGATCCAGCGCTGAATCCTGGGCACCGTGAGGAGAACTGGAAGGCTCTATAGGTCCCCGAGCCTTCCCTCTACTTAGGAGAGTATCTGTTTTTGTTTTTAAATCTAGCTTCAGACTTGCTTTAACCATTTCAGCCCGCGGGTATTTTTCACATTTAAAGCGCTCCTCCCTTTTATTCCCCAATAACTTTCACTACTTATGACAAAGAAATGATCTATACCATGTTTTGTCCGCCACCAATTAGGCTTTCTTTGTGTGGTACATTATAAGTACGTAGTAGTCGAGAAAGTCGCGGCCAAAAATGGGTGCAATTGTTGTGTACCAATATATATGGGCGCAATTGTTTATCAATATATGTGGGTACAGTTATTTATCATAATGTAGAAATCCGTTACGCTATTTAGCGTCCGGCTGCAATTTAAATTGAAACCACCAGGGTGATTTTAGGGTTAGGCACCACCAAGGGGGTCTTAGGGTTAGGCACCACCAGGGGAGGGTTCTGTGTGAGAGTAGGGAGAGGTTAGGTTATAGTTAGGTTCAACATTATCTGTAAATTTACCAATAATGTAATACTGCAATTAAATCGCTATTTTCCATTTTTTGTTATAGATTTAATGTTGCGCTTAAATTATTTACCAATATTGCTGGTAATATCGTTATTTAACATCGCGCCTAATTTAGCTCGCGATTTCTTCAAATTTATGCACATTATGTTAAGAATTATTTTATTCGAAATGCATTTTAACGTGAATTGTTGTTTTTTTTGCATTATAGTTTTAAAATACTACATGCTACCGTAATTAAAATCCACACAGTTTATTTGCCCTTTTGTCCCCGTTATTAACTCTGAAGACCTTTTTGAAATGGGTTAGGCATCAGGAAGCGGTTGTTAGAGTGGAGATTAGTGTTAGGTATCACAACGGTATTAATACCAGTGGAGGAGGTTTGGTATCAGAGTTCAGGGGGAATCCTATACGATTTGGGGGAGACATGGCAGGGATGTGCCAAAATACTACCAAAAGCACTTTGCAAGACCAAAGTAGAATATTGGTTATTGAATTTGGAGATCTTATTGGGAGCCAGCCCCCAAATGCATTGCTCTGAAGCCATCTGTATTATTGTATCAATTAAGTATAACAGCTGCGCTAAACTACTAAACAGGAGCGAAGGCAAATATATATTTTAAAAAAAATACCTGTATATTACTTTTTAAAAATTGTAAAGGCAGTACAAAATATACCTGGTCTCCCAGAATGCTCCATGAGGAGAATTCAGCATAGGTAATCAGCTGCCTTAGGCTAAGCATCACTGGAAAGGGGGCAGGGTTATGTACCAGTATACAGCAATATATAGATATAGGAAGATATCCATATATAGATAAAGGAAGTGTCTGGTTAAACAGGGAAAATTATCATGCAGGCTGGTTTCCTAAATGACTTACTGCATTCTACTACAGTATATGTCACTACAGTGCCTCTTTAAGTTGGGCCTTCAGTGTAAGGAAATCTATGGAAGTATAAAAAAAAGTAACAATGTACCTACAAATGAACCAGCTGCTTGTAATGTCCCTCAAGTTATGTGTGTAATCCCTGTGTTTTGTTCCAGCAATATTTACAATGAAGCTAAACAGTAGATTGTGTTCTTTGGATTAGTTTATAATGTAGAGCGTGATTGCCCTATTTCCTTACTCCCCAGCGGAAGCCATCCTAATAACGCTAGGCTTACTGCCCTTGGAACACTCTAATCAGATTTCTGAATACAATGATCTTTCTTTTAGCATTCTGGTTGTCCAGTGAAATAATAAATGCAATTCTGGTCCTTGGCAGACTGCATTAATGTAGCTTTTCATCATGTTAGCATTATGAACATTGAGTTGTCTTCTAATAATGTGTTTAACTAAAACAAGGCCGGAGTAGACTGGCTAAATTGGCTATTTTATAAAGTTTTAAAGGTGGCTACACACATTTTTCTGTTTGATTTTACCCCAATTCAACAAATTGGTTGTACTGACATATTTAAAGATTTTTTTTTGTTTTCAATCAAGATTTTTTTTTTTTTACGTAGATTGGACATTTTGGATAGAAAATTCAGACCAACTTTACCGTGTGTGTGTGTGTACCAACTTTGTATAAACAGCAAAAAGGAGAATGTTTAAAAACATTTTTGTTACAGCTGATACAAATACTGCAATCTGCAAGATGTCCACTTCCTGCTTTCATGGAAGCAGGCATAGGTAACATCCCGTGTTTACAAATTAGCTGCTCAGTCGAGGCAGCTAGCTGACACAGCTGAGAGATCAAATTATAGTTGTGGTTAGTCACAGATAATGGTTAATTAGGCTACATTCTCTAAATACATACAGGGTGAATTTCTCTAGGTTTTCATTTTGTCCTGTGCAAGAGTTCAGGTCCACTTTAACAGCAAATGATGATGACCTGCAGTGGCGGCTCCAGGAATTTTTTTTAGGGGGTGCTATGCAGGTGCTGGACCAATTTCCAGGGGAGCTGACGACCTGCGCCGCGGCAAAAAATGGGTGTGGCTACAACCTGCGGCACGCGAAGCAATGGGCGTGGTCATGGCCGGATGAGGCGGGGCTAACTGTAATTTAAAGTGAACCCAGGGTGAGAGTGATATGGTGGCTGCCATATTTATTTCCTTTTAAACAATTCTAGTTGCCTGGCAGCCCTGCTGATCTATTGGCTGCAGTAGTGAACTGAATTACACCAGAAACAAGCATGCAGCTAATCTTGTCAGTTCTGACAATATTGTCAGAAACCCCTGACCTGCTGCATGCTTGTTCAGGGTCTATGGTTGAAAGAATTAGAGGCAGAGGACCAACACGGCAGCCAGGCAGCTGGTATTACTTAAAAGGAGATAAATATGGCAGCCTCAATATTATTCTCACCTCTGGTTCCCTTTAAAAGTGCAACGCAAAGACAGAGGGCCCAAGTTTTGGTGACCCTTTCCCCAGAAAATTCACATAATTGTGCAGAAAATTCACATAATTGTGCAGGTTTTCTCAAGAAAATACACATAATGTGAGCAGATTTGAACAAAAAACATGTTCAATTACCCCAATATGCACAATCGTTATCAGATATGACCCCAATATGCACAATCGTTATCAGATATGACCCCAATATGCACAATCGTTATCAGATATGACCCCAATATGCACAACCGTTATCAGATATGACCCCAATATGCACAACCGTTATCAGATATGACCCCAATATGCACAACCGTTATCAGATATGACCCCAATATGCACAATTCTTATCAGATCTGACCCCAATATATGCACAATCCTTATCAGATCTGACCACAATCCGCAGCACCACCTGAAAAAGAAAAGAAAAACCCATTTACTCACCTAGTCAGAAGACCTCCTGTTCCGACCTCCTCCTCTTCCGACCTCCTTGTGGCGCGCAGCTCAGCTCCCACGATCCTCTTCCTTCCTCCAGCAGCCTGCATTACCCGGCGAGCAGGGCTACGGGAAAATGGCTGCCCGAAGCCCTGCACTGCAGACTCCAAGTCTGCAGAGCAGGGCTTCGGGCGGCCATCTTACCGTAGCCCTGCCTGCTGCTCCGGGCTGCTGCTGTGAACTGACTCGGCGTCTCTTAGACGCCTGAAGTCAGTTCACGCCAGAGGGTGCTTTGGGGGTGCTTGGACAAATTTAGGGGGTGCTTGAGCACCCCCCTGGCGCCGCCACTGATGACCTGAGATATGAAGAATGGTGATACATGCATGTCACAGTGGTTCGATGGAAATGCAAATTGATCAAAACTTGGAGTGAAATGTTGCCACGTGGGAAGGGTTTTCTAGCCAATCATCTTTTCAAGATTTTTCCCCCTCAAAATTATGGCAATCTTGAACACACGTGTGTTAAATCTAACAATTTCTTCAAAACTTCCAATTAACTGAAAAATTGTATCTGGTCGAAATGAATCAAACCTTTTTTTAAAAAAGTAACGTGTGGCCACCTTAAGCCAAGTCTCAGTGTCTCTTGTTAGTTTACAAAGAAGTTTATTGGAAAAACGAAAATGGTACAAAATAGCCAGGCTGTAAACATTACAGTAGGCATGAATGTATAATAAAGCATTCATAAAATAGGAGTACCATGGACATTGAGCAGTAATAGATCATCCAGTTAATGACAATGTGTATCATAGCTGGCTCAAGATAATAGCTATCAGTTAAAACCAAACAAAACCAGGCAAAACAGATCATGGCACAAAAATAGTCACATTTGCAGGAGGCTCATAGTGCTGGGGTAGTTGTCCCCTGAGCAACAATAGGCTCACCATTCTTCCCAATCATACTAAAACTTCTCACTTGTGGAGGAAATGGTATGAGCTAGTTTATCCACCTAATTTTTATTCTGCTTCCATACAGACAAACTTTGAACTATTGAACAGTATCCATTCCCTGCACTCAGTGGTCCATATGCAATTATATTTTTCAAATAGTACAATGTAGAACAAAAAACACTTGGCACTCAAACCCAACACATGCACATGGGGGGCAGGCTCTGCATTTGCTTGTTGTTCAATCAATACTTCCCCTATTCCAACGGCTCAGACAAATGGCATATGGCTGAAGCTCTGGACGTGCACCGGTTTCAAAATCTGTGAACAACAGTCTATCAATATGCGTACAAGAAGGCAGACCGGGCATCAGTCCCTTTAAGTTTCTTTAATGCAGCATCTTGCCAGAAAGAGTATTGCAGTGATACATTCATATATGGTCACAAACGGATGGATCAAACCTGCATTGTTGAGGGTGTTCAGGGAGTGCGGGGTACGGGTGACCAGGGGTAGATGGACGGCACTACAGCCGTTTCGCGCCCAGCTGGCGCTTGCTCGCGTCCTTGGACAGATTATTTTCTTCGGCAAGTCTGAAATCCAAGATCCAGTTATTAGAAAGAGTTTTAATAATATAAACTTTTAATGCTCCAGCACAAGGAGAGAGTCTACTCGTTCATGCAACACCATGTTCTTTTCTAAAAGAAAAAAAGATCTGAGTTTTCTTTGTTGCCTAAACAACTTTCTCTACCATTTATTTGCTGTGCCTGCAATATATTCTTTGAGGCATTCGAAAAATGATCAGTGATTTGGCATGGGGAAACAGGAGAGCACACCCACACCACCCAGATGTTTTTTGGACTCAGCTGAGAGCATGCTGTTTAATTTAGGGGAGTTGGGTTTATGTTATGCCTTGGGGACAATATTGTAGTTAGATGGAAGACTGAGTGAATTTGTGGCCAGATTATGAAGGGTCAATAGTATTTAGTCATTTTCAGTCCATTTTCATGGTCGCTTCACCCCACCTTATTTTCTTTTTTCGGCGTGCTGGGATGGAGGAAGAGTAATCAAAAATGCTGCTGTGGCAGGGATCTGGAGGGGTCTATCTCCTTGCGCTAGATTTAACTTTGACATACTCGATGCTGCAACGCCATGCTGTCAGTCCTGGGCTTGTATATACATTTGCTGACTGTGAATTGAAAAAGAACCCTTTTCTTTAATTCCCTGGTTCCTCTGGCAACTAGACTGGTCAAACTGATATATTGGTACTTTCCATCTACCATGATGTAGTCCGTATCTCGTACACCTTGCGCCCTCTGGTGGCCAGTAGTCTTAATTTTTTTTTTTTTTAGTAACGGAGTAGCTCAAGCAGAAACGCTTATGGTGGTTTGCCTTCTTAAAGGAGAAGGAACTTGCGATAATTTTGATTTAACTCCAGTGAAAATAATGTAATAAAAGTGCTTCATTTTTACAATAACAATGTATAAATGATTTAGTCAGTGTTTGCCCATTGTAAAATCTTTCCTCTCCCTGATTTACATTCTGACATGGTGACGCCCATGGTGTCAGTGGAAGGAGATGCTGCTTGCTTTTTTGGCTCTTGGAAATCGCTGTAAACTGTTATTTTCCATAATGTAACAAGGCTCCTATAGTGTGATGTCAGAACCATGGTCCCGACGTCACACTGTGGGAGGGGTTTCACCACAATATCAGCCATACTGAGCCCCCTGTTGATCCGTTTGTGAACAGGAAAAGATTTCTCACGGGGTATCAGCTACTTATTGGGATAAAGTTCAATTCTTGGTTACGGTTTCTCTTTAAGTTTGTAACACAATGCACACTGTTGAATATGCAAATTATCTTTATGCACCAGAAGCCAGACTTACATCCAGAACCGCTGGTGTATAGAAAGCCTATAGCTTTAAATTTTACAGAACCACACCAATGCCACATGCAGACTGCGTGTTTCGGACTGTCTGTCCTCCTCAGTACATGGCAGGGATTGATATGGCTGTATGGGATAGGGCTTAGACCAGTACAACACAGTGACCAAGCAGCTTGGGGTGACCTAAACCACTAGGAAGGTATAGGGGAACTGAAAAACTTTCCTAGTGGTGTTGGGTCACCCCGAGCTGCTTGAATACTCAAGCAGAAAGAAACTATTAATATTTTTTTTTATCTAGCAATTCTCTGTATTTACAGTTACAGCCCGGATAACTGAAGACACTGGTTCTATATCAGTGCACTAAAGCCTGGGAATCGCTAGCGTTTTGCAGAGATATTTTCCCACAAATTAACACTGTGTGGGAAAACATAACCATTGTGTTCAGTAGATGTTGTTTTTCTGTAGCAAGACTTTCAACACTTTCCTTAACTACCGTTCTTCAGGTGGCGTCTTCTTCATCCAGGAAGGATTTGTTCTCCAACATCTGGCTGCTTTGTGTGAATGGACCTTTATAATAAACGTTCTTGTCTATTATGGAACTTTTGCCTTTGAATTTGGGGCAATCACCACAGACACATTTCTGGTGCTCCTTAAAGCAAGCAGGGCACCAAAGAGCTACAAGTCGGGAACCAGCACTCCGGCTACACCGCACACTCACAGCACATCTGAGAACATGGCTATGTTATGACTGTATCAGAAGGCTTTCACAGATGTCACATGCAAACCCTGAGCCCCCTTACGGATCCAAACATGCGCCGGGGGCTCAGAATTCTAGAGGGCTCGTCACATGACCAAAAAAGGAAAAGAGTTGAAGATTAGCCAAAAAGCTGAATTTTTTTTTTTTTTAAATGTTGACTGTTCTGATGTTTGTGAGAAAGTATGTCAAAGCTACATTATATGTACGGGGCATTAATCTATTAGCCATACAAATGTATATTTTTATATAGTTGATTTCTATAGTTCAGAGTCTACAAAGATTAACCGAGACCAAAGTAATTTTGTGTCCAATACACAATATGCCTGTAAGAGTATATGGAGACTTAAAGTAGTGGTACATTTAAAAAGATAAGATTATAAAACAAAAACCCGCTTCATCAAAAGTAGCAATTTAAGTTTCCAAGAATGTCATTACCTAGGAAGCCTTATAAATCTCAGCAGGGAATGTGGCAATCTCAGTGGGAGCAACGGAACACATCTGCCTTAATGAGACTTGGCTGGATTTACTTACCAAGCTGGAAGGCCAGCCATTACATGGTATTGTCTGTATAGCGTATAGCCTGTTACCATACATTTAGTTCCTCTCAATGAGAGCTTATCCGCTCCAGTTTTACCTTGCTCCTGCAGATCATGTTTTCTAGATTTTCTGTAGTTTGCTATGTAAATACAGACTCAAAAATGAATCTGTGCTGCTCTCCGTTAAGCCAAATTACAGGGGGGCGTTCTCTTGCCTATGTCACCACCCATAACCGATGTGGTTCACTCACGGTCCATGTAATGCATGGAAGCAGGCCACGAGTTGAACACCACAGCTATAAGCAGCATGGGTAAGTTTACCACCAACACGCCCTTCCCCTCCTGTGGACAGTGCGGTTTTATTTTAAATTTTGATAACCAGTAGCTACATTCCTATAGCCACCATCACTACTTTTGGATACCCTAGAAAAGCAATGACCACAACTGTGCCTCTAGAATTACTAAAAGCATGGTGTATTGGGGAGACATGAAAACTGCAGCTGTAGAAAAGTGTGTGGGATTAAGCATCCCCACCTTGTTTTAGGTGAGTGATTATTAGCTACTGTTTTTTAACAGTAAATTCTACAGTTAGTAGCAAATATAATCCTTGAATAATCACTACAGGTACTTCATAAATGCAATGCTGGCATTTGAACCAGCAGGTTAAGCCTACAGATAGGGATTCCATAATTGCTTGCAGTTTAATAATTTAGTGCAAATTACGGCAATGCGTTAGCAGCAAATCCGCTTTCACCAGTGAAAGAAAAGAATGGGCTAACACTCTGGTCTATGTGCTGGTTCAATTCCAAGTCTGAACAGTATGTGCATGAAATTTTTGTTTTCTGGGGTGTCTTGAACTCTGGTTTCCACCCACATCACAAAAACATAATGAGTTGGTTAATTGGCTTTTACCTTTTCCCTAGAGTGGGGCGGGTGCAGCAGACTAGGAATGGGTTCACACACGCTCATTCATACAAACCACTAGTTTGTTAGTTTACTAATCCCATTCCACATGCATTGGTGCTGATATGCTTTGAGTTCTGCTGAAGGGAACTCAAGCAGACAAATACAAAGTTGAATTGAAAAGTTGAATGACATATTGTACATGTGAATACTTTTACCTGTGCAGAGTTCATAAAGCGGTTTAGCTAGTTGGAACCAGAGACGAAGGGTAGTTGAAAAATGAAAAAAGATTTTATACATACCTGGGGCTTTCTCCAGCCCCATAAGCCTAGATTGCTCCCACGCCGCCATCCTCCGCTGCCTCGATCGTCTGTATCGGGTCCCGTCACTTTCGCCGGACGCGACCAGTTGTACGCATGTGCAGGGGCTCCCTCCGGCTCTGTACGCATGCACAGTACAGAGGGAGTGCACTGCGCTTGCGTCGACTGGCCGAAATTACGGGACCCGGTACCGGCGGACACAGGCAGCGGAGGACGGCGGTGTGGGAGCCATCCAGGCTTATAGAGCTGGAGGAAGCCCCAGGTATGTATACATTTAGTATCATCTTCGTCTCTGGGTCTCTTTAACCCATTTCTGTAGATGGCATAGTAACTTGGGTGGCTTCATTACTATTGCAAGCTTATTTGCTTACTTGCGGTCTACTGAGCAGTTACATGCCTCAAGTAAATTTGTAGCAGGAACAAGAGCTCACCCAATATAGTTTGAGGTACAGATGTGTGAAACTAAGCTGGGCAGAATTACTGATACAGAATCAACTCTCTTTTTGGAGTCCAGAATAGGGATGAGCTTACAAACATGAATATCTGTGGAGCCTTTATACAAGGGGCACTGCTCTCTTGTTCTCTAGTATAAAGGCTCTATTTCTGTTCTAAAGGTGGCCATACACTGGTCGATTTGCCATCCAATCGACCAACAGATAGATCCCTCTCTGATCGAATATGATCAGAGAGGGATTGTATGGCTGCCTTTACTGCAAACAGATGAACTTCCTGCCGGGGGAAGTTTAAACAGCAGAGGGCAGGAAGTGAAGCCAGCCGGAACCCGGAGCCCAGCGGAGAAGAAGACCACGGAGAAGACCCCTTAACACATTCCAGACTGAGTTCTGAATTTAGAAGCTCCTCCCTAGTCCTGAATTCATAATTACAAGTCAGATAACCATTGCTCTTTGCACTATATTATTAAATGTCTTTTTCAAGGTTTAAAACAAAATTATTTCATTTCATGGGCACTTTTTACATGGCAAAAACTTGCTTGCATTGAAGGGAAGTGCCTTAGTAGATCTATTTTACTATGCAAATGACTGAGTAAATGCGTACATAAACAGGAAGTTGTTTTATATCCAGGTTCTGCAGCTCCCTGGTGTCTGCTGTGAGCTTGTCCTGCATGGGACACCTGAGGGTCGTTACCAATAGAGGATGCATTGTAACTACTGCAACAATCTGTTTACCATGTTATTTCTGTATGAAATGGTTTTATTCTTGTTTCTTTTCCCGTTCTATCCTGAAGTTTCTACCTATTAGGAACTCTGGCTGCTATCTGTTTGCTGTTTATGGTGGCTCTGGGTGCTCCTTCTCGCCTTGTTTCCTTTTCCATAGTATAACCTACATCAAAGGCATAATCCTAGGTTACATTGGGAATTGTTAACCCCCCAAAGTGTCTTAAGTTGCTTAAATATATGATCTGTTGGCCAGTGGAAACAGCCAATAGCTGTTTTCAGCCAACCATCTTTTATGAATGACCATCGCCAGCCAAAAGAGAGGTCTACTGCATGGATTGTATTGGCTGATTGTTAATTAGCATCACGTATATTTTGTGGTGTCCATTTTCAGCCACATCAGAAATTATCAGCCAGAATTTGTTGAAACAGTGTTGCTAGCTTGCTGTGTTAATGGGCTGGTCTGCATATGGTAGGTTGGCCAAAGGTGCTAGCCGTCCTACAAGCTGCAAACCCTCCTGTAAGTTGCAGTGCACACAGCGAAGTAAGCAGTACATAAAAAGTATGCTTTACTGAACGTCCGGTACTGCACAACAAGCCAACGCAAACCTACCATTACAATATAATTGCATGGCATTAGCCATGCAATTATATTGTCCAATGCACTGCAACATCTTAGTGTGAACATAATCTAAGGGTATCTGTACACACACAAATTATGAGAGATTGGTATAGCCAAGTAAAAAACAAAAAATCTGTCAAGTAAATTCAATCGGTAGATCAAAAAAAATCCTAATACCTCAAAAAAAACAACTTTTTTTTTATTCATATACATGTATGTGTGTGAATAGATATTTTAAAGAGCATTTTTTTTTTGTTTGCCATAGTGCCCCTCTTCCTTTTAAGTTTGTCAAATAACATGGTATATATGCCCACAGTGGGGTGGACATCAGAGTCAAACTGAAGAGGACCTAGGCTGTTTCAAGATCAAGTAGCTATCCATTACTTCCACATTTTGGGACAAAAAGCCAATTGGTAACCTAACTAAATTCTGAGCAGCTGAGAGGTTTCTGACCATGTATTATGATGTAGTCATATTCCATCTGATACAAATATTTGCATACAAAAGAAGGTTCGGAGTGCGCTGCTCAAATGTCCATACAATACGTGACAACCTAAAAGGAAATGAGTCCTCTTTAGAATGTTCTTTGTAGACCATATATATCATATCATAGTGCAGACTGTTGTAACAGCGATGGAGGGGGTCCACTCCCAAAAGTAAACACCAGTGATTAACAGGTCACCTGCCGCCACCTCATGCAAAGAGCCCAACACCCCCCCCCCCCCCCCCCCCCCACCAAAAAAAAGCTTGCACGCTTACCCTTTATTATAGCTGCCCTGACTCAGACACCACCTGGACTTTCTGACCCGATAACTAACGATCACTGGTGATTACTGTTAAAACAGTTTGCACTATTGTGATGTTTGGTTTTGAGGGAAACTGGCTAACAATACAGGAAGACAACATTCATACATGGTCTACAGAGAATATTCTAAAGAGTACGGATTTCCTTTTATGCTAGGTACACACCATACAATTTTCTGTTAGATTCTTCTGTTAGATTTACCTACAACATGCAAAAAATTTATCTGGCAGGTAAATCTAAGAGAAAATCTAATAGAAAATTGTATGGTGTGTACCTAGCATTAGGCTAGTTTTACAGTGGGACGTTGCGTTTTAGGGGCCGTTATGGTCCCCCTGGTGGTGTTTGAGCAGGACGCTACCAAGAGCCGCGTTACAAGCAGCTCTTGGTGCGCCTGCTCTGTCGGAGGCACTGCGGAGACCACGTGAGCGGAGCTCTCCGCATCACGTGGTCCCGCCAGCCAATCCGTAGCCGCTCCAGGATGTAAACATTGCAAGTGCAGTGAATAATAAGTAGCCATGTGCCTGGCTACGTAGCGGCCTCTTCCCGCCTCCTCTCCACCCATAAAATGAAAAAAAAAAAAACCTACTGAGCATGTGCAAACCGTCTAACGTGGCTTAGCCACGTGTAAAGTACTGCATGCAGTACGTTATGTAGACGTGCTGTGTTACAACGTAACGCAACGTGGGCACTGTGAACAGCCCATTGATTTTTCATTGCTGTGCGTTGGGGTGTGTTACAGGCTGCTCTAACGTGCTCCTGTAACGTCCCACTGTGAAACCAGCCTTAGGGTGAGAAGTGTTGTATGGTCATTTGGGCAGTGCACCCTACTTTCTTGTATGTATGTATGTATGTAACTGAATCTAATCTTGAAGCAAAATCATTTAATTATCCATAAAAAATGATTGTATTAAAATCTGCCTATTTATGGCTAGTGTAAGAAGCAGGATTTTCACTCATGGATGGTGTTAGTAGTGTGGTGGGGGGTGCATCTTTTTGTTGTCAGTTCAGTTGTAATATCTGCTGCATTATTGTGTGGTGGAGGGCAGATTAAGCCTTCATACACACTTGCAAGAACTCATCCAAAATGATCATTTTATACGGCATTTTTCCATAGACATGCGCTGTTTGGCTACTTGCCAGTCAGCATGCTTTGCTTTATTGTGGAAGGGAAGCAGAAGTGAGATGGTGGTACATGACAATAGTGATTGGGCGGGATTTTCCAGCATACCTGATGGGTAAGAAGCTGTTGTGGGTACACCAGTACACACTTAAAAGCTGCAAGTGTATGAGGACCTGAATATCCATACAAAAGTGTGCATATAGCCTAAAAGGGCCTGACCGCTCTTGCACATTTGTGCTTTTTTTCAGCAATGAGTCTTTAATAATGTGTTGCTGAAAAATGCACAAGAGTGCGCAGGCCCCTAAGGTCCCTTAATCGCCAAGTGCAAACGCAGTGTAATGTGATTGCATTTTTAATCAAAATTCTACAATGTTTGTGCTTTTCCAATGCTATTGAGATTTTGCTGAGATCTTTTCCTGGTTTCCTTGTTGTTTACCTAAAAAAACGCAAAGAAAATCGCATGCATTTTTTGTCCTGCATTTCAAAAACTTGATCGGTTACAAAGTGCTGCAAGCAGTGTGGTTGCAATTTTCTTTCTTCTTTTTTTTTTTTTTTTTTAAATTCAACTTTTTATTGCTCAAACCTCCTCCTCTGTATAGAACGCAGAAACCTTTATAGGAACAGATGTTGCTTCCATTTTCCTTGGTCATGTGTCCGCATCGCCTGACGTAATTTTTAATCTGCTGACTCAGTCCAAAGCACATACGGTTTCCTTGTCGGATTTGCGTTGCTTTGAGATGTCTATCCTGCCTGCCATGTTTGCATGGGTGCTGTTGTGGAATCTATCTGGGATTCTGGGCTGGCTAGCAGTGATGCTGGGTCGGCTGGTGGTGAAGCTGCCCTCTGTGTTCTGGATGGCCCTCCTTGTGATGGTGATGATGCTTCGGGTCTCTGACTACTCCCAGTCACCTCCTTGCCTTCAACTGTACATACATTTGGCCTGACTGCCAGCATCTGTCTTGACTACTTTCTTAGTTTGCAAAGGCGGTCACTCCTCCTGCTCCTGGCCATGTCCGGTGTCAGCCGGTATCTGTCAGCATCAGTCTCAATTGTTGTAGTTTGTGAGCGCGTTCTTTCCAGGCCGCCTTTGGTGTCTGGCAGGATTTTGTTTCGGGCTGCTTCCACATCTTCCATATTGGAGGCATCTTCACCTGTCCCTTCCTGCTGGTTCTTCAGTGCAAGCATCTCCAGAAAGGCGGGAACGTCATCAATAATTCTTTTAAATCTATTCAAGATGGTTTGTTTCGTGTTTTCATGAGAATCTTTACATATTCAGGGTTGCGACCGGTCTCTTTCTTTCTTACATGATGCAATTTATATCACAAGGACAAGATTGTCTGTCTCCCCGGCGTGCTGGGGAAGCACTTCTTAACAATCGAGCTTTACGGCCTTAAATTTTCTCATTTTTCATGCAAATGGCCACAGCCGCTTTCACCAAAGTTTCTTTCATGGCTCGCACGCCTTTTTCCTTTAGGGTCTTCTGCCTTTTAATTTTCTCTAGTAATCAGATTGCTGACTGTAGCAGGTTTTCTCCAGCACTATCAAAGTTGTAGTTTAAATCCTCCCCTTTCTCCACGCAGCAGAGGAATTCTACAATTTGCAGCAGCTTGGTGCATTCCTCCTCCACTTTATATGGACGGCATCTTAAAGCTGAAAGAATGTCTCTAAACTGAAGCAAGTCTGCCGTCCTACCGTTTTTGAAAGCCTCCTTGGCGCACCGGTTGACCTGAGCTTCCACAGTCACACAGCTTTGCAGCACCACCTCCGCCATTTCTGGATCCAGTATTATCAGATTGCAATTTTCTAAAGGCCCTTTCACACCAGCTGCATTCCGGTATTACAGTAAAGCTACAACTGGAATAGTGGGAATGTGCGTGTACACATGCAGCCTCCTGTGGTTGTGCACAGATTGGGGAATAGGAACATATGTTCCTAAACCCAAATTTTAGTGTTTAAATTGAAATGATTGCTATCGCAAGAAACAACGCAATCCTTTCCTTGTACAAATGACAGTTGGGGGATGTTGTTTTTGCTTCCATTTTCCTTGGTCATGTGTCCGCATCGCCTGACGTAATCTTTCATCTTCCGTTCCAAGCGCATACGGTTTCTGTGTTGGATTTGCAGTGGTTTTAGACGTCTGTCCTGTCTGCCATGTTTGCATGGGTGCTGTTTTGGAATCTATCTGGGATTCTGGGCTGGCTAGCAGTGATGCTGGGTCGGCTGGCGGTGATGCTGCCCTCTGTGTTCTAGATGGCCCTCCTTGTGATGGTGGTGATGCTTTGGGCCTCTGACTACCTCCAGTCACCTCCTTGCCTTCAACTGTACATACATTCGGCCTGACTGCCAGCATCAGTCTTGACTTTTTTTCTTAGTTTGCAAAGGCGGTCATTCCTGCTCCTGGCCACATCTGGTGTCAGCCGGTATCTGACTGCCAGCATCCGTCTCGACTTTGGTAGTTTGCGAGTGCGTTCTTTCCTGACTGCCTTCTTTGTCTTGGGAGATCTTGTTTCAGGTGCTTCTTCCGCATCTTCAGTATTGGAGACATCTTCACCAGTCACTTCCTGCTGCTTCTTTAGTGCAAGCATCTCCAGAGAGGCGGGAACCTCATCAAATTCTTTTAAATCCATTCAAGATGGTCTGTTTCGTGTTTTCGTAAGAATATTTACATATCCAGGGTTGCATCCAGTCTCTCCATTATTACATGATGCAATTTCTATTGCAGCAACAAGGATGTCTGTCTCCCCGGCATGCTGGGCAAGCACTTCTTAACAATCGTGTTTTTACGGCCTTACATTTTTTATTGTTCATGCAGACGGACACAGCCGCTACCACTAAACTGAAGCAGGAATATTTTGTTAAAAAAAAAAAATAAAACCCTCCATGATGTGCATGTGTAGTTTTAGCGCTGGAGATTTTGGTGCCAAGTATTGGCTTCAGGAAGCCAGTTTCAGAAGGTACAGAAGGTATTGGCAATAGTCATGCTGAAACCTCACCAACACTGCCTAATCCTTCTCCTTTGGAACCTTTGAACCGAATCATTTGAATCATTTTACTAGAGAAGCAGGCTGGGTGAAATGACTAGCAGGACAGGACTTTCCCTGCACTGTGCATTCTGTATGTTCCTGTTTCTTCCAGACAGACATCCACTGTGAACCAAATCTTTCATTGTGGTGATCCGGATGATTCGACTCACAAAAAAGATCCGGATCAAATGAACGATTCGTTCATGATCCAGACAACACTACAGTCCCACACAAGTCACCACAGTGCAGTGAATATTAATTAGCCATGTGGCTGGCCGCGGAGGAGGAGGGGAGACCTCCTCCTCCAATATTACTGAGCATGTGCAAACAGTCTAACGTGGCTTAGCCCAGTGTAACCTACAGCATGCTGCACTTTGTTTAAACGTGCTGCGTTACTATGTAACGCAACGTGTGCACTGTGAACAGCACATTTATTTTACAGTGCTGTGAGTTAGGCTACGTTACTGGCTGCTGTAACGTGGGACTTTAACGTCCCACTGTGAAACCAGCCTAAAAATGGTAAGAAATCCCTTAACTGTTGTGCCAACTTTCCAGCCTCTGTAATTTTGCTGTGCATAAAATCAGACCTGCAGTGTGTTTTCATAAACAGACATTTAAACTGCATGTAGTGGGAACTGTATCACTGAAATGCACAGGATGTGCTTTGATTGAAACCGTGAAGGCTCAATTCACATTTGTTTTAAAAATGTATCCATGGCTCAGTTTTTTTGTGGCCCGGACCAGAATTGGAGCCACTGATACAAATGTAAAAAATAGCGGCTGTCTTCACACACTTCAAAAACTGATCCGTGGGCGATCTGGGTTGAAAAACTGAACAGAGAGTTCGGATTTTCAGGTTTTTCACGGACCCCGGATGCACGTAGGGGAATGAAAACCAATGCAGAAACAGATCTCCCTCTACACAGACAGCTTTGGACACAGAAACGGATCTGTTTCCAGTGTCCCAGCCCTGTCTGTGGGTGGGGAGTTAGCCGCCATGTTGGAGGGGGTAGCAGGAAGGGGGGCATCGGGCACATCGCGGGGAGGAGGGTTGGACCCCCTCCCTCAGTTGGGTCCCCGCTTCCCCTCCAGCTAGTTTCTTTTAAAATCAATCCAGCGGGGAACTCAATCACTTCCTTGCGTTCCACTGTTTGCTGCGTCACTTCCTGCAATGCTGCCCCCTGTACTTCAGTGGGCAGTATTGCAGGAAGTGCCACGGTGAGCGGTGGAACAAGGAAGTGAGTGAGTTTGCCGCTCGCTGCTGGACTGATTTTAAAAGAAACTAGCTGGAGGGGAAGCTGGGAAGAAGGGACCCAGGTGAGGGAGGGGGGTCTAACTCCCCTCCTTCCCTGATGTGCCCACTGCCCCCCTTCCTGCCTGCTACCCCCTCCAGCACGGTGGCCCCCTCCCCACCCACAGACAGGGCAGGCGATCTGTCTGGGGAAACGCAAATGGATCTGCAACGTATGCTGCAAAAGGGCAGCACAGATCAGTTTGCCTAATGTGAAAACTGACACAATAACTGACATAAAAAAAAACACTCCATGCCTAACTGAACACCCCTAATTTGATCATGTGCCCGCCCCTTCATATTCCTAAACTCTTACCTTCTAGCCTCTTATATTCTAGCCCTAACCTTTTACCTTCGTCTAGGCCTTGCAACAATGCTTAACCTCAATTTAATTTCACTACCCAATAGCCCTAATCCATCCTCTTCCTTTGCCCTCTGTTAGTGTGGATGAGTGCTGGCACCAGATCCATGCAGCCCCAGCCAAGGAGAACATGTAACCAACACTCTTATTCAACTGATCTGCTCCAGTATTAATGCCTTCTGTATTTCTCAGAAATTGCCTTTTTCTTAAAGGACCACTATTGCAAAAATCATGAAATTTAAAATACATGTAAAAATATACAATTTTTTTAGGGTAAAATCAGCCAAAAATTATTTTTCTCCTATGTTGCTGTCACTTACAGTTGGTGGTAGAAATCTGACAGAACGGACAGGTTTTGGACAAGTCAATCTCCTCATGGGAGATACTCAGCATGGCCTTTGTTTGTAAAAGTCTTTCTCAGAGATTGTCTTGATAAAGATACTGGCCAGCCTCCCTGCTCGCTGCACACTTTTTGGGAGTTGGACGCAGCAACTTCCATTCACGAAGTACTTTTGTAAATAAAAAAAGAAAAACATAAAAACCACCCACGAGGAGATAGACTAGTCCAGAACCTGTCAGTTCTGTCAGATTTTTACTGCCTACTGTACGTGACAGCAACATAGGAGAAACATAATTTGTAGCTCATTTTACTGGAAGAAACGTACTTCTCATTTGTATGTGTTTACATGTATTTTACATTTTATACTTTTCAGGATACTGGTCCTTTAGAGAGACTCTGAAGTCTCCCCCCCCCCCCCCCCCCGATTTTCTCGTATAATCCTGTTAAGCATTAATGCCCATGTGAAATTGCCGCATCCCCGCAGCAGATGACTGATATATTATAGAGAAAGCGACCAGCAAAGTTCCACGACATTGCAGGTCGCGGATTGTGCTGCCCAGGAGAGGCAGAGCTTTGAGCTGTAGCTCTGCCTCTCTGCAATTAATCTCTATGGATCTCCGCCTCTTCCTGGCCCCTTTCAGTGAAAGAATACTGAGAGGGGTAGGGAGAGGCGGCGATCAGCAGAGATTGACTGCGGAGGAGGCAGAGCAACAGTCTAAAGCTGTGCCTCATTGAGGAAGTAAAGCCCTGCGACCCCGGGAGCTTTGCAGGGCTAATCCTCTGTAATAAATCAGTCATCAGCCGCGGGGATGCGGCGATTTCACTTGGGCATTAACTCTAAACAGAGAAAATCAGGGGGAAAAAGAGACTTCAGAGTCTCTTTAAGTACACAATGTGGCCTTTTAATATTGTTGCCTTGACATTGAAGTTGGGGTTATATTTGTCTGTTTATACATGAATGTTTGACAGCAAAACATTTGTTTAAAATGTAGGAAGGAACACTACCAAGCCAGGACCAACCAAACAAAGTGTAAATCGTGCACCTTCTATGTAATCCAACCAAACGTATTATCTTCTTAGAATGACCAAAGAATTGTTTGCATCCTGCTCTTAATTGTCCAGTATTGTGTGTTTTTCAAATTACATTAGATTAATGCAACTTTTACAGCATTGAAGAGCAATTGTGATGATAGACTGAGCACAGAGCATTCATTGATCATTTTCCAGCTGTTAATGCTTGCTGCTACCCAGCACAAGCCTTAATGCATTGACTTTTCTGGAGCAATAATGAACATAATGGTTTGCTACTGGCCTCAGACATCAACACAAATTCCATATTTCTTTTGTGGTTTATCAGAGCCACAAAACCAGCACAGTATTACTGACAACATTGTATAATGTCCTTATTGCTAAATCCAAAGTATTGTAATAAATCAAATGCACTCAGACATAAAATGTGTGGTTTTCTTTTGAAAAGCATTTCAGTACTTTTACTTTAACTCTCTTGGGTGGGGGGAGGGGGGGGGGGGTGTTCATATCTTGCTGGTAAGAGACTATTCTGTCGTTCTTTTAACCTTTTTAAAGTGAAAAAAAAATATGATGTAATGATTTGTATATGTAGTACTTACAATTAATAGAACATTAGTAGCAAAGAAAATAGTCTCATATTTACATTTTTAGATGTATAGCTTTTTTTTTTAATAACCTTGCAAAATTCTGTCATAATTGCATTTACAAGCCACACTCTGTAGTAAACTATAAAACAAGCAGGGCTAATGACCCTTTCAACTTGCCTTACCTACTGTTTCTTTGATGTAAGTGCTGCAGAAAACAGGAACCTGAGTTGAGTTGGAGAGCTCAGAGAAGCTCTTTTAGGCTGCTTGCACACCAAGACGTTACAGGCGCACGTTAGTGCGCCTGTAACGCTCCCCCAACGCACAGCAATGTAACACAAGTGGGCTGTTCACACAGCCCACGTTGCGTTACATGTAACGCTGCACGTTCTGTGCAAAGTGCAGCATGCTACGGCGTTGGAGCGGCTATAGCCGCGTTAGACTGTTTGCACATGCGCAGTGGGGGGCGGAGGAGGCGGGGAGAGCCAGCTACAGTAGCCGCGCACATGGCTACTTAATATTCACTGCACTGGCGGGCGCTGATTGGCCGGCGGGACCACGTGATGCGGAGTGTCTCGCTCCGCATCACGTGGTCCCGCTGGCCAATCAGCGCCACTCTGGGAGATATTATGGGCATCGAGCAGCCTAACGCGGCTCACTCTACCGTCGGCTTTTGCAGCACCATACGTTGTGTTAGGTGCACGTTATGCGACCTTAACGTGCCACCTAACACAACGTCTTGGTGTGCAAGAAGCCTTAGCGTATATAACCAGGGAAATTTCTTAACTCTTCCTGTACTGGAAACAATATGACACTTATATCTGTGCTACTAATGTTCTATTTCTTAGCTGTGCTACACATACAAATCATTATCTCATAACTTTTATTTTCACTAGATTCCCTTTTAAAGAGAACCCGAGGTGGGTTTGTGAAATCATATTAGGATACAGAGGCATGTTGTGTGTACTGTGACCAGCCTCTGTGTCCTTCTATTCTGCCTCCAGCCCCCTCACACTGCTGTCCTCCCTTATAAAAACCGCCAGGCTAGCGACACACAGATTGGCGCTACCCTGCTATTTACCTTATCCTGTCAGTCACTTCCGCTCCCCCGCCTCCTGTATACCGCGGCTCCCCGCCTGTGTCCCTTCCCTCCCTGCCTCTGTAAGCCAATTGGAGGAAGCTTGCAGAGGCAGGGAATGAAGGGACACAGGTGAGGAGCCGCGCTATACATGAGGCGGGGGAGCGGCTGTGACTGACAGGACAAGGTAAATGGCAGGCTAGTGACAATATGCATGTCGCTAGCCTGGCAGTTTTTATAAGTGGGGACAGCGGGGGGGGGGGGGCTGGAGGCAGAATAGAAGGACACAGAGGCTGGTCACAGTACATACACTATCTCTTTAAGGTTGACCACTAAAATTAACATGCACTTCAGTGCGAGTTAATTTGAACAAGCATGAGGTAATTTTAACTAGCACAAGCTGCACTGTGTCCTGGCAGCGTAGCGTGTGCTCTTTAGATATGGCCGATTCTTCTTAATGCCGTGTGATAGTGACCTAGCCCACCACAATACTTCACTAGTGCAGCTGCTACTCGGTTAATTAACGTAATAGCGGCTTCGCTAGTGAAGTATCGCAGTTGGGCTACGTCACTATAGTAGGGTGGCATTAAGAAGGATCGTCCGTAACTAAAAAGCGCACACTACGCTGCCAGGACACAGTGCAGCTTGTGCTAGTTAATCACTTCACCCCAAAAGCAGTTTTACCCTAACGGACAAAAGCGATTTTCACCTTTCAGTGTTCATCCCTTTCATTTGCCAAAAGCTTAATCGCTACTAATCACAATGAAATGATCTATATCTTGTTTTTTTCACCACCAACTGGGCTTTTTGGGATTGATACTTGTTTTCAGTATAAATTACTTTATTTTCTATGCATTTTAAAGGGAAAAACAAGGAACAAATTAAAAAATACACTTTCTCCAATTTGATCCCCTATAATTTTGATATAAACACTGTACATAAAACTCACACATTTTATCTGCCTATTTTGATTACAAGAATTTAATTATGTCCCTAGTACAAAGCATGGTGACAATATAGTATTTGGAAATAAAGCTGTATTTCTTTCGTTGGTGTTTTTTTTTGTTTTTCCACTATTTTCACGTGCACGGGAATGCACATGCATACATGCACACGCGCAGCAGCAGCACTATCTGACTTATAAAAACGTCCTGGAGCCATTAACCTTCTTGCCGGTTATCCCGAGCTCAGCTCGGGGTAACCTGCGCAGGAGGATATCTCAGGCCCCGCTGGGCCGATTTGCATAATTTTTTTCCCTACACGCAGCTAGCACTTTGCTAGCTGCGTGTAGGTCGGGCTCGCCGCCGCTACCCGCCGCGCCGAGCCGCCCCCCCCCCCCCGCCCCAGACCCCTGCGCAACCTGGCCAATCAGTGCCAGGCGGCGCTAAGGGGCGGATCGGAGTTCCCTCTGACGTTATGACGTCGGTGACGTCATCCCGCCCGGTCGCCATGGCGACCGGGGAAGCCCTGCAGGAAATCCCGTTCTCAACGGGATTCCCTGCATACTCTGATCGCCGAAGGCGATCGGAGTGGGTGGGGGGATGCCGCCGCTTAGCGGCTATCATGTAGCGAGCCCTGGGCTCGCTACATGATTTAAACAAAATAAAAAAAAGTGCGGCCCTGCCTCCTTGCCGGACTTTTTAGACCGGCAAGGAGGTTAAGAGGCTCTAGCAGGACGTTTTTATAAGTCAGGTTGTCATTAAGTGGTTAAAATTACTTTGTGCTTGTTCAAATTAACTCGTACTGATGGGCGCGTTACTTTTAGTGAATTAATTTTATTCTCGCCTCCTCCACCTTCTCAAACGGGCTGGATTCACAGTGGTCCATTGCATAATCCAAGTAATTTTCATGAAGGAGTCCGCACACAAACCGTAGAAGCAATAAACGTGAAGTATTTATTCTCCCATCACATACATGTGCAGACACGGTCTGACCTGCTTAATTGCATAATCCACATGTAAACTGTAATGGCGACTGGACATAGCGCTATTCTAACTTTTGTATTAAAGCCTAACGCAGTACTGTACTGTGAACAGGCCCATAGAATTGTATGGGCAATGAGTTGACATGAGGCTGAAGACAGTGAATTTGGTACCTGTCATCTGCTCCTGTAAATAGATTGCTAGTGTTCGGCATGGGTGATGGAGCAGTGGACAACATATTGAGTCATATCTGTGAATCTACCGAAGTCCAAATTACAATTCAATTAACATATGTAGAATTAAGTAAATAATAGCAGCTTTCATAAACAGTATTGGTCCACTTTAATTTCTTAAAGGACAACTGAAGGGAAATGGAGGCTGCCATATTTTTTCTTTTTAAGCAATACCAGTTGCCCGGCTATCCTGTTCATCCTCTGCCTCTAAAGCAGGCCATACACTGGCTCGATTCCCGGCCGTTTCGACAGCAGATTCGATCCGGGGATCGAATCTGCTGCCAATCGTTCGCGGTAAACGCAGCCGCCGATCCGATTTCCTCCCGAAATCGGATCGGTCCGTCGATCGCGCCGTGCGGGAAATTACCCTCGATCGCCCGCGGGTAAAGTGCGCGTCGCTAGCGGCGGCCGATCCGATCAAGTATACATTACCTGAGGCTGGCTCCCGGGCGTCTTCTCCGCGCTGCACGGCTCTGTTCCGGCTCCATCCATCCCGGCGCTTCCTGTGTCACTGCAGTGACCAGGAAGTTCAAATAGAGGGCGCTCTATTTGAACTTCCTGGTCACGGAGTAACACAGGAAGCGCCGTAATGGAGCCGGAACAGAGCCGTGCAATGCGGAGAAGATGCCCGGGAGCCAGCATCAGGTAATGTATACGGGGGGGGGGGGGACAGGCGGCAGGAGCAGCTCAGCAGATGGTGAATCGGTTTCAGGCTGAAATCGATTCACAATCTGTTTGCAGTAAAGGCAGCCATACGATCCCTCTCTGATCAGATTCGACCACATAGGGGTCTGTCAGCTGGTCGATCTAATGGCACATCGACCAGTGTATGGCCACCTTAATACTGCATAGACCCTGAACAAGCATGTTTGTTTCTGGTGTGATTCAGGCACTATTGCAGCCAAAGGCTGCCAGGAAACTGGTATTGTTTAAAAGGGAATACATATTGCAGCCTCCATATTCATTTCACTAAATTTGTCCTTTAAGGAGTCCATACACTTAATTTTCCTGCTCAATTGAAAATTCACTAGATCATTTATCTGACTGGAGGAGAATCCGTTATGTTCCTTTCTGCTCGATCGATAGACTGGCCACTATCTGATTGAATCGACCAATTTACTCGATAAGGCAGGATGGAAAATATCAGTTGATCATAAAGAAATCGGCGACTCATCACATGATTTTGATCGACACAGAATCCATTTTAGTTTCAGAGCAATGAGGTACAACATTGTTGAGCTTGATTAGTGAAGGGAAATCGCGTAGGATCTCAGTGTATGGGCCATTCAATTTCTGATCAGTCACACTGTGGATCGCCCAATAAAGCAGATTGTCTAATTGATTGGTGGGAACTCAAGCCATGTATGGGCACCTTTGGTGTACTGCAACATTTAGGTTCCATATTTTTCGGGTACCATTTTTAAAACCCCTTAGTGCATGTTTCAAATTTAGTCTCTCCTACAATCTTTTTCAGTTGTGTAACATTCCTATTTATGGGCCGCTGGAAACAAAGTATATTCCTGTCATGACTTCTCACCACACATTTGAACTAGATAGAGTGCAGGCTGCACTGACAGGGAGATATGTTGCTGGAGTAGGTATTATACCTATGGGAGGGAGGTAACTGTAGTGGCGTTGGTTATGTGGTTGCGATGGCCACACAGGATATGTGAATGGTGGGACGTGGAAGCACTTGTTATGGTTGAGTTTGGGAAGTTATGTTAGCTGCCCTTGCTATTTAACCCCTCCCCCTTCCCCCCCCCCCCCAGTGGAGAGGGAATGTGGGGGGGGGGGCTTCATGATTTTTAGTTACGCCCCTGCTCATACTAGATTGTCACCTTCCATTTGGCACTGAATGTAACACTTTGTACTTGTAAGGAGAGAGTATACAAAAATATAAAATAACGGCTATTTCTCGGTTTTAGAAGATTCAAGGGGGAAATTGTAGCAATTACCCATTTATTACAGGAGCAGTGTTTCTCAACATTTTATTGGTATGTACACCTTTTAAAACCCTGTACTCGCCAAGTTCCCCCTAGCACAGTAAACATTATCAAAAGTACCCCTTGACAAATATATAATCGAAGTACATAATTGGTTTCCAAGCATTTACTATTGCTTTTAATTCGCTAAAATACTAATTTGGAGTTTAAGATTTATCCTTTTCTAAAATTCTAAATTTGATATTCTTGGTTGAGTATATCAAGCCCGAGTACCCCCTGGAACCACCAGAAGTACCCCTGGGGTACGCGTACCACACGTTGGGAACCTAGGAGGTAGAGCATGTGCTTCCATCCATGTAAATGTATGTTTCACATTTTAGGCCTGGAACCCACTACAAAACGCGATCGCTAATCGAAATCGCTAGCATTTTAATGAGCGGTTTGTAAGCGATTTCATGAATGCTGGCGATTTTGATAGCGTTTTTAAAGTGTCAGCTTTTTGCCAGCGATTGTTTAGCGATTAGCGTTTTAATTCTGATTGGTCCTTTCAATGTAATTTTTTTTACAGTGTGCAGTAATGTAAAAACTCTGGTAAAATCGATCTATGCAGGTTCTGACTAGCGATAACACCAGAGTTTATATACTTTACATTGCAGAAACGCTAAACGCTAAAAATGCTGCATGTCCAGCATTTGCGATTTTGGTCATCTCAATCGCTCCAGTGGAATTTGTGCCATCCATTAACATTAGCTGAGCGTGTAGGGAAATCGCTAGCGTTTTGAATTGCACCCTAAATTGCTCTCTAAATCGCTCTTGTGGGTTTGAGCCCTCAGCTGTGTAGCTAAAGTTGTGTTGCTGTCTTTCTCACTGTTATTTCTTTTGCTTGTGGGCTGCCACAGAAGATGCAATGAAAGTAAAGAATCTTATTGCTTATTGGTGTTGAGGAATCCTCTGACAGCTGTGAAATGAATTCTCCTACCTAGAAAGGAAAATTACAGTGCTCCGCTTCCTGTACCAACAGATAGGCATGACCAAGCCTGTCTTTTATGGGATTTCATGAGTCATGGAAAATGAGTTCTTAGTGTTGAGAATTCCTAATTTCTGTAATTTTTAGAAGGTTTTTATGATCCGTGACAAGAAGTGGGTATGGCAACATTCCCATTTGTACAAATCATGTTTTATTTGTAACTAGGTAACGTTTGGCACTGCTGCAACGCACCACCAATGCGACGTTCCCTGTGTAGCTGGTGTGGTATAAACACAAGCTGCAGCCCAACACATGCACTGTTACCACAAAACATGCACATTAACAGTGACTGTAAAGCATTTTTTACCTTGACTGTATGCTTCACTGTAAGCCATGCAATGTGCAGTGCTGCGTTCCCATTGTGTTTTGTTCCTGCTATCACAGGACAACACAACTCCCACTGTGAACCTAGCCTAAAACGGAACTAGAGGTTGAGAAAGATATGGAGGCTGCCATATGTATTTCCTTTTAAACAATACCAGTTGCCTGACAGCCCTGCTGATCTATTTGGCTGCAGTAGTGTCTGAATTACACCAGAAACCAGCATGCAGCTAATCTTGTCAGTTCTTACAATGTCAGAAACACCTGATTTTCATATGCTTGTTCAGGGTCTATGGCTAAAAGTATTAGGACAGCCAGGCAACTGGTATTGCCTAAAAGGAAATTAATGTGGCAGCCTCCATATCATTCACCTTGGGTTCACTTTTAGGTACCCATACAGTACTCAAATTTCTATTGTTCAATTAAGCGATTGACTTTATTGTACGACCAACTACCGCGTGGTTGATTGAAAGTCAGTTTACTAGAGGCCCACACACAAGTGAGATTCTATTTGATTCTCCTTCACTAACAGATTTGAACAATGCTGTGCCTCCATGTTCTGATCAACACGGAATCCATTTTTAGTTTGTCATGTGAACAGTAGCTGATTCCTTACGATCGACTGATATTTTCCATCATGCCAGATCGAGTAAATAGGTCGATTTGACCAGATATCGGCCATATTCCATCAATCAAGCAGAATGGCGCATAATTGATTCTCATCCGATAAAATGATCCATTCAAATGGTCAATCGTACAAGAAAATCGAATGTGTGGGCACTTTTAGATTCTGGATGAGGTGCTTTCCTTGCAAACTATATGTAGATTGGAACGAAGTAATATAGTGCATCTTATGAGTGCTCTCTAGTGGATGCATAAAGTACCAGTAAAGGGCAGATGGGAATGTTCCTAGGTCAGACCGATGGGTTTTTATGTATATTGTGCGGAATAATTTGCAGTTCACAAACCTTTCCCTAATCCTTTTGTGTCACCTGGCTGGTTTGGCTAACAAGGCTGGCTTCCTGTGATGCTGCTTGGCTGGTCTAAACAGTACAGGTGGTCAGTGAGATGCAAGTAATTTCACCTTGCATGCAGATTTAATGCCCGTTTGCAGCTTGGATGTAGACCAGTCAGAATCTACAGGAAGTAAATTTGATTGGCTCAGTCCCAAGTTGCTTAGGACTCTTTCACACCAGACAATGCGTGCAGGAGCTGTTCTCCTGCACGCGTTGAATAGCCTACAGCGTGTCATCTCAATAATGCGGTGTGACGCAATCAGCCGCGGTAGCTTTTAATTCACGCAACAGGAAAATGTGTCTCCCAACAATTAAAAGTTCCTGGGTGCGTCGTACCGCAACGCATCGAAATGCTGCGTCTGGTGTGAAAGGTAAAATGAAAGCATGTGGACTTTCATTTTACCTTGGTTAAGGCAGATTTTCGACTGGGCAAATGGGCTCTAGTGTGAAAGAGCCCTAATAATTTGGATTACATTTGCATGCAAGCAGTAATTATTAGCATCTGACCATCTCCTTTGCACACAGAAAACAAGAACCGTTACAGCAATCTTTATTGTTTTGGTTGGGCCTCAACAGATTTACCTCACTAGACTACTGCTAGTAAAATGTGAAATCACAGCTTTTATATTTAAAACATCCTCTTGACCGTGCAAAGTTGTTTTATGTTATGGTTTACTGTTCAGTTTGTGTTTCCTGGAAGAATTGGCTACATTAGTGCCTAGTGGAGACAGACTAAACTAATTAAGATTCAGTATTGTGTCAAATACATTATGATGCATTAAAATCTTCCCTCTTGCACATTTAATATTTCATTTCATAGAGGGCAGACCATGTTACTTCTGACAAACGTTTATCCATGACGCAGTCACCTTGCAATACAGCCTCCGTCTCCTTCATGTTTGCAGAACAAAGAGCTCCTGTGTACCTTTCACACCGCAATATACAGCCTAGTGGTAGGTATCTGAAGGTACCTAGTATATTACCTGCATTGCATTTTAACAGTACAAGACATGCAGGAATGCTACATGATAAATGTTTGTTGGCATTTCCTATATAAATGCATCTATCCTGCTTATATTGGCTTAGCTGGAGTCACCTATATAATAATTTTTAAATTTATACCAAATTCCAAAATTATTGATGACTGTAGACTGTAAGCTGCAGTGATGTTTTATAGGTATCCGGGATCATGGCTCATGCAGAAAGTCTGTTGATTAAAATATTTCTTAAAAGGGCCACTATCATGAACAATTATACACGTTAAAATACATGTGTATGCATACATATAAGATATACATTTGCCCCAAAGTAAAAATGCACCCTTATCTTTATTTCATTCTGCTGGACTCTGTGTTTCTAAAACGGTCGATGGGTTATTTGGAATTTTTCTTTTACAACCGGACTATGAAAGTTTCCCATTGATATTGTTGCAATTCATTCTTAAAGAGAACCCGAGGTGGGTTTGAACAATGTGATCTGCATAGTGAGGCTGGATCTGCCTATACAGCCCAGCCTCTGTTGCTATCCCAAACCCCCCTAAGGTCCCCCTGCACTCTGCAATCCCTCATAAATAACAGCCACGCTGCTGACAAACAGCTTGTCAGAGCTGGCTGTGTTTATCTCTATAGTGTCAGTCTGCTGCTCTTCCCGCCTCCTGCAGAACTCCAGTCCCTGCCTGCATCCCTTTCCTTCCCTGCTGATTGGAGGGAAGGGACGGGGGCAGGGACCGGAGCTATGCAGGAGGCGGGGGAGCAGCTGAGACTGACACTACAGATGTAAACACAGCCTCACAGCACGGCTGTGATTTATGAGGGATTGCAGAGTACAGGGGGACCTTAGGGGGGTTTGGGATAGCAACAGAGGCTGGGCTGTATAGGCAGATCCAGCCTCTGTATGCAGATAACATTCTTTAAACACACCTCGGGGGAATTGTTGGCAATACATAGCATATACAGGCAGTCCCCTACTTAAAAACCGGCTCTGAAGACACTTTTTATTTGTATCTCTGAAATGTAAGTCGAGTCGTTTGTAATTATGGGACTGTCTTTATTAATTTTATGTGATAGAACTCAATATTGTTTAACTTGACTCAGCAGCAATGTAATGTTTTCACAGAGTTCCTGTACTGTGCATTATGTAATGTACTGTACTTTGTTTGTCTCCAGTGGACGTTTGGAAAAATCTATAAATTGATTTGTTAAAAGTTCTGATGGCTTTTGGACAAGTCCATCTGCTCATTGCGGATTCATAGGGTTTTCTTTAATTTCCAAAGCAATTGCTGAACGGCAGGTTCTCTATCCAACTGCCAAAGTACTGTGCAAGCGAGAAGAGGGGCTTGCAACTTTGTATAGATCATTTTCAGGGAGTAATTTTGTGTAGAATAAAGGAAATACTGAAAATCTCCCACAAGGAGATGGATTAATAATCTCTAAAATCTGTCAGATTTTTACCACCTTCAGTGACAGTGACATAGGAACACATTTATACTGAAACCCTGGGATAAATATACACTTTATATGCATGCCTTCACACCTATATTAGAATTTGACAGTTTTTCACAATGGTGGCCCTTGAAATTGAGCCCTTTAGAAAAGCTCCAAAGAGTAAACAAACTGCTTGCTCCAGCTTTATACAGTCCCGTAGACCTGTTGCTACTTTATGATTTCAAATTATGCCAAATGTCAAATTTTTGGTTCCATATGAACTGGAATTCAATGAGTGAGCTGTCTGGGTGCTGATCACATTTTGTAGCTGACAATTAACTGGCATCTCGTCGGCTTACAGTTGCTAGGAGCTGGCCACCTACACCAACATCAATCAGATGAACCCTTCTCTGTGCTCCGGAAGCGCATCTGGCTGTCTTCAAACTCAGATGTACTGCAGTGGTGTACGCTGCCCCCCTTTCCCCAAACTCTTCCTACAGCAGAACCTTGATCCCAGTACAGGACCATTCTCGGGGCCTAACACATTCTGGGCTGCTTGTCTCGTACATTTGTATTACTCGGGGGCTTTGGACTGTGCCTGTACTTTGCACTTCAGTTCATCCAGCGAAGGAATTGGTGACAAGATTTGTTCTATAAGTTCTGAAACTCTGAACATGTGGTTTTCACAGAGCAGAACGGCCACAGATATGGGTTAGATTGTCCACAAGTATGAGCTGTGACCTGCATTGCAAATCAAATTCCATTTTAAAGACCTTAGACATCCAGAAGGCAGTTTATGCTGCCCTACGTTAATCAAACAGAATTTTTGTGTACAATTTGCACAAATCTGGGATCATCTCTCTCCAGTCATTACAGTAATGATTGGTCATCAAGCACACATCTACAGTACCTGAGGAGCAGATTTATCAATATACAGTATGTGCAGAGAAAAGTGGAGCAGTTGCCAAGAGCAACCAGTCAGGTTTCAGCTGTAGAAACTTCTCTAAACAGCTGCTCCACTTGTTGTATTTTCTGCACTTGTTTCCATAAATCGTCCTCTGTGATTGGGCCTCCTGACTCATCTCTGTTTCAAAAATGCTCAATAATGATACAGTTTTAGTGATTGATCGTATTTTTCATCAGATCAGATTGTATAAAAGCAAGAGAAGCACGTTCTCCCAATCAATCCTGAGCAATTGCATTCTCATTAGGGCCCGTTTCCACTGTCGTGAATCAACATGTGTTTTCTGCACCCAGATTTGCATAACCAATACAAGTTAATTAGCCTTTTTCCACTTGTCATGAAAACAGAGCGTTTTTCTGGGCAGGACAAATCTGCACAGCAGAGCCATCAGGCGGTGTGCGATTCGCATACAATGTAATTAAAAGGAGATTTTTATGCGTTTTCGCTATGCGAATTTTCCATGTGAATTTGTGTACGTTTTTGCATATAATCAATGTAAAAGCACACAGGCACTGACATGGTTAAATTTGCATACTTACTAACATAGGCGAAAACTTATGCGAATTCTCGTTAAAATTCTCATACGACTTTGCATCCACATGCGAATTCATTTTCCGCAACGATTTCGCACCGTCCAAGTGGAAATGGCCCCTGAAAGGATTGGTTGATCTGTGTGGTGGATTTTTTTCTTAGCTATAAACGTAACTTGGATTTTTTACTAATTATTTAATTGAAATTAAGATTGTTCCTAAAAAAATTGCAATATTATTTGGCATCTTTAGGCAATCTCTGTAATGAAAATTGTGGCACTTCAAAAATGGTATACGTTTTTTCCTGTAGTAGTCCTGTTGAGTTGCCCAGACTTTTAATGCTTATATCAGTTTTATCTATTTGCTGCTTTCTACATTCCTATGCAGCTGGGCCACAGTGCATGCCATATTTGTCCCCTGGATATCCTATATTATATGTCCGTATTATTCATTGTACAGTAAAACCCACTCAATATCCAAAACGCAGCAATACAGAAGTCTCAAGAAACCAGAAAAAAATTCTGGTCTTGCAGGATGCATAAATCTACTTTTATACTAATTTACACATTAATAACCTCTGTTACATAAGTCTGTCCTTTGTCCTAATTTGTTTTTAATTACTGTATTTCAACGTTAATACAAAGTTTATGGTAAGTATACAGTGGAGTATAGTACTGATTTTAAAGCTAGGCCTATTTTTAACATTGACTCTCAAGCAACCAGAAACTACTTATCCGGCATCAGCCAATCCCTGTTGGTGCTGGGTAATGGGGGTTTTACTGTATATTGATGTATTTACAGTTATGATGCTTGATAAGTGTGTTTTGTTTAGAGATCGCCACAAGGGAGATTCCCCAGGGGATTTCAGCAGTTGGAGAGAGCAGGGGGGTTTCCACCAGTAACAATAGGGACTGAACCCTAGAAATGCAAAGCGGAGTTAGAGAAATCTGTCCATTGTTTTGCTCTAATAATAAAAATCAATGTAGCCACTAGGCAACCCCTCCAGAGAGGTCTTGTCGGATCTTCCTGGCAGTTACTAGGTTAAGTTCCTGCTTTCTTGACTTGTACAGTTGGGCTGAACAATGCAGCACATTCCAGAGGGGAGCACTGCTACACGCATGTATGGGTTTCACTCCGGTGCCACATACATAGCAAGTGTTACCATCTAAATGGAAGCTCAGTCTGCAGGGAGGTACGGCTTGTATTGTTAATAACTGCCAGGGTATTAAACAGGTTAAACCTATTATAACAGCCAGATTTGTTTAATAACATTCCATTTATATTAAAGCTCCAAATTTCTAGTACAATCCACAGCATGTGATTTTGAGAAAATCCTCCTTAGAAGTTTATTCCTTTTAACATTTTACTCACCATTGCTGCTACTAAGGTTATTGAGAAAGAAAAGAGAACCAGTAATACTTATCATGGATAAAATCAGTGTCTTCCCTACAATGTACACTAAAGCAGCTGAATAATAGACCGGTCCCAAGTCCACATAATATGATGGTAATTAATTCAGTGCTATAATAGTTACACAACTTATTGATAGTCCTCCGTGGTGTCCACAGAGCTTCAGTGACCAATCACCAGAATCAAGTAAATGTGAGTCTTACCAGCTCACACCAGCTTGAATTACAAGGCTACTGTATGTGTGGTTTAGAGTTTAGAAGATGATCACAATCAGAGAGTATTGATTCAATCCGATTCCCTCACTGGATTCCAAATGCTGTCTGCCCAGCGAGATTCCGGTAAACAGTATATAGTCTATAGTCGTGTCACTAACTGTCGCTCAAAGGAGCTCAGTCTAATTCCTCCTGTAATCCTAATCGAACTTACCTACTAAAAGTTTGTCCATACACGGGTCAATTATGGTCCAATATGCCCAGCCGATCAGCCCTTACCCAATTAATTTTTTTACATGGTAATTGCTTCCTACCTTACACTGTTGGCCTCAATTTCTATAGGTTTCAACATGAATCTATTGAAACATTGATTAAACCCCAATCTTAGCTGTACTATGGGCCACTAACCACTTCACACAATCTGGACGTATATGCGCGTGCAGTTTGTGCCCGTGTGCGGCAAATACGACGTACAGACGCAACCTGTAATTTTTTTCAGCAGGGGTGTGCATATGTGCTTGCGCCCGCCGCTCATTCCCAGTGGTCATGAGAGAAGGGAAATTGGTGAAGAAACAAGTGTTTCCCCAAACCAAGTGAAGTGCCGTTAATAAATTAACATGCCGCGAATAACGAGGCATGTTCGTTCATCAAAGTGAAAGTAAAAATTTTAGTTTTTTTTTTTGTTTTTTTTGTTTTACACTCCCTGGTAACTTCTAGCAGAGTGTTTAGCGCCATCTAGTGGCCAGAAAGTATAAAGTAAACAAAAAACCCAGTTTCCTTAGGGTCTGAGTTTTTAAAATCTATATGTTATGAGGGTTCATTACTGTTATTTTAGTAACTATGGACTTAGTTATTGATGGGTACAGAAAAAATATACCTTTATTTCCAAATAATATACTGTCGTCATACAAAGTACTATGGGCATAATTTAAATGTTGTAATAACCGGGACAAATGTGCAAATAAAATATGTGAGTTTTATTTACAGTAGCATTGTTTACTTTAAAACTATAGGGGGTGGAATTGGAGAAAGTGTATCTTTTTAATTTCTTCCCTGTTTTTCCCTAAAAATGCATAGAAAATAATTACTGAAAACAAGCATCGCCCATAAAAAGCCTAATTTGTGTAGAAAAAAAACCAAGATCTAGATAATTTAAGTGTGATAAGTAGTAATAAAGTTATCGCCAAATGAATGGGAGGAGCGCTGACGGGAAAATGGCTCTTGGTGGTGAAGGTAAAATAGCCTGTGGCATGAAGTAGTTAATGCCCACCACTCCTGTCCATCCCCATTCATATGGACATTTTCCAACATGTCTGATAAAAATT
Organism: Hyperolius riggenbachi; assembly: GCF_040937935.1. NCBI lineage: Eukaryota > Metazoa > Chordata > Amphibia > Anura > Hyperoliidae > Hyperolius > Hyperolius riggenbachi. The sequence goes on along the minus strand of NC_090655.1, from coordinate 126,114,482 downwards.
CAGTTCTGCATAGAACAGGTGTTGAAATCCATGCCAGTGTTTAGGATGGACAAGCAAACTCCTTGCAGATGTTGACTTGGCTGGGATTTGAACCGGGGAGTGGGGACCCAGCACTGCAAGGCAAGATCGCTAACCACTATGCCACCATGCTGCCCCTTTAAATGTCTTATGTCTATATATAGATGGATGTGGGTGTGTGTATATATAATTTTACTTCCATGTTATCACTATACGCAGGGGTCTCAAACTCGCGGCCCGCGGGCCATTTGCGGCCCTCGATGCAATATTTTGTGGCCTGCACTGGCAAAAGCTTCCTTACAGTTCGCTTCAGTGCTCCCAAGTAATCCGCCGCATCCCCGCCGCTAAACGAGGGCTGCAGAGCCCCCAAATCGCCCAGGGGGCAATCCGCCGGCATTTCCTGGAATGGACAGAGCTTTTCAGCTTCAGCTCTGCCCCTCCTGACGTCAATTGCGGCGCATCGCCGCCTCTGCCCGCCCCTCTCACTCTTCCTTCACAGAGAGGGGCAGGGAGAGGCGGCGATGCAGCGCGATTGACGTCAGGAGGGGCAGAGCTGAAAGCTCTGTCGCTTCCAGGAAATGCCGGCGGATTGCCCCCCCGGGCGATTTGGGGGCTCTGCAGCCCTCGTTTTGCGGCGGGGACACTGCAAATTACTTGTAATGGGAGCACTGAAGCAAACTATAAGTTAAAATAGGCAAAATAGTTCGCTTAAAGGAATACTATCGATACCCAAGTGTTCTAAAATGAGTGTGCCTACGTAGCTGTGTAAACATTATCCTACTTTTCATGTTAAATATCAGAGGCATTGGTTTTTGTATTAAATAATGGTTTGTCATCCTGAGCAGGTAAGACATTACGCTTCTCATATATACAACATCTAGTAGTTAAGGGCGCCTCCACCTGTGTTTTTTTAGTATTATCACTATACAGTTAGGGCTCGTTTCCATGCAACGCAGACCCCCGAGGCTCTGTGCAGCGCGTCGCTCCCGGCTGGGGGGCGGCACTTGCGATCCCATTCATTATACTGAATGGGATTGCGGGCTGAAGCGCCTCAAAATGCAGCAAACCATGCGCGGCAATTCAGCAGTGAATCGGTGCGCATGAGTGGAAACAGCAGACAGTGCAGTCTATGCACTCTGCTGTCCCTGCGATCGCATTTCCATAAGCTCGCTATATGGCATTGAGCCCTTCTGCATAGTAATGTGAACACTGAAACTGAATGGTGTGCTTCCTGGTGCTCCATTCTGACCCAGTGCTCCAGATCCAGATTAAAGGATTACGTGGCGTATACAGTAGCGATACATGAGAGCAGCAGTGAGCAGGTATGCATGTTATGTCCTGTTTTAATTCAGTGATTAAGTATAGCTGCCAGTGCAGTACAGCACTTATATAACTCAGTAAATAGCATTTTTGTTTTTGAGGGGGGATCTTTTACTGTGGAACTGAAATGTCTTTGGAAGAATTTCCAGTCTGTGTGCAGTTATGCCATACGGTGCACTCTGTACTCATAAACCTCTGACTTGTCTTGCCTTGAAACTTAACAGTATATTCAGCCCTGTCATAGTCTTGTCAACAAATGTATTCCTTTAACGCGTTGAGCTATGCGGCCAGTTCAAAGATTTTCTGACAAAATATGCGCTCTGCAAACATGTTGATGCATTTCCATTAGATTTCTTACCCCTAAAAAAACATTTGCTTAATGGTTACCAGTATATAACAAAGGCCTATGAATAGTTAATCCATGCTGGTATTCTGTTTTGAATAATATATAATGTCTTTGAAGCTGTTGGCCTTTCCCAGGAGTATAAGGAGTGACTGGAAAGCATCTAAAGTACATCCAACAAATTATAAGCATGGTTGGTCAGGGAATAATTCTCTGACTACTGGACAAATCTCAGCCAAAGTGCTTTGTGTTTGCTGGTGTAATGCCACTTGTCAGGCAGAAATGTCACTGGGGGGAGATTTATCAAGATAGGTTCAAAGAAATGGAATGCACATGTGGAGCGACTGCCCAAAGTAGTCATTTTGGGTTTCAGTTGTGAAATTAAAGGATTCTGATTGGCTTCTGTTACAGTTTGACTCGATTTTTTTTTTTTTTTTTCCTTTTTTTTTTTTTTCTTCACGACAATTGAGGGCAAGGTTGTTTGGAGATTTTTAGAGTGCTAGTGCTATAGTTTCCTAGTTTACTGGTGGTATGGCTGCCCGATTGGCTAGACATCCAACACTGCGTTTATGATTATATACAGCTGCTGTTATCTTTATTCCCTTACAGTTATTCCCATTGAATCCTTGTGGGTAAACATGTAGTCAGGGCCGGATTTACCATGAGGCACTGTAGGCACGTACCTACATGCGTCTGATGATGGAAAGGCGGCTCAAATCCCTCTCAGAGCACCTCCCCCCTCCCTCCTTCCCTATGCATGAATCCCAATCCCAAGCGGGAGCGTAAATGTGAGGTTACTAACCCAGCTCTTAACATTCCACTGACGAGATCTCCTTCAGTCAGGGGCACCTCTAGCTACTTAACCACTTGAGGACCCACCCTTTACCCCCCCCCTTAAGGACCAGCGCTGTTTTAGCTGATCTGTGCTGGGTGGGCTCTACAGCCCCCAGCACAGATCAGGGTGCAGGCAGAGCGACCAGATCGCCCCCCTTTTTTCCCCACTAGGGGGATGATGTGCTGGGGGGGGTCTGATCGCTCCTGCCTGCCTGGGTGTTGCGGGGGGGGGCACCTTAAAGCCCCCCTCCGCGGCGAAATTCCCCCCCTCCCTCTCCTCCCTCCCTTCCCCGGAGATCCGAGGCTGCACGGGAACGGATCTGTCCTGTGCAGCCTCTAACAGGCTCCTGCCTGTCATGTGACAGCGATCCCCGGCCGCTGATTGGCCGGGGATCGCCGATCTGGTACAACGCTGCTACTGTTAGCAGCATTGTACGGATGTAAACAAAGCGGATTATTTCCGCTTGTGTTTACATTTAGCCTGCGAGCCGCGATCGGCGGCCCGCAGGCTATTCACGGAGCCCCCCGCCGTGAATTGACAGGAAGCAGCCGCTCGCGCGAGCTTCCTGATTAATTAGCTTGCAGCCAGCGACGCAGAACTGCGTCGCTGGTCCTGCAGCTGCCACTTTGCCGACGCGCGGTATGAGTGCGCGGTCGGCAAGTGGTTAATTTGGCTACCTAGTGCTAAAGTAAACCTGTAGCTACTTATGATGGGCAAGGGAAGTAGGGGAAAATTGACAGCTTGGACAGCCAGCACACTTGCGGTGTGATTTCAGCGGAGGTTTGTAAGTTCATGGAGGGCAAAGTTTAGGATGCCAGGACATCTGTGCCTATAGGCTCCTATGAGGTAAATCTGGGGCTGCGTGTAGGCATAGAGCGAAAATGAGGCTTGCTGCACATGCCACAGACAATGGGGAACAACGGGATGCCGTGGAGGGGATGTGGTCACAAAAGGTTGCTAGCAGGGTCAAATAATGGTTATAACAAATACATGACCCAGGGTGAAGGTGCCACACTTGCACACATATTTAATATGGCTAACCTATTACTAGGCGAAAAGTGGGCATCCCTACCCTTTCTGCTGCAGCATCACACATGTAAAGTTACATTTTCATCTCATTCATTCCCAATCACAGGTAGATACAGTAGGTGGCAGGCACATATATTAAGCACTACCTGAAAAGATATGATGGGTTCGAGTATACGATTTTATGCCTTTGTGATATAGACCAGCGTTTTTCAACCGCTGTGCTGCGGCACACTAGTGTGCCGCGGGATGTTTCCTGGTGTGCCGTACAGGTCTGGCCTCTCGCCAGACCTGTTCCTACTGTAGAGCACAGGAGGGGGAAGCAGCGCTAGAAGGAGAGGCAGCGGTGGGGAGGGGGGAAATATCCCCCCCTCCCTCACCTGGGACCCCTCCTTCTGCCTCTCTCCCCCTCCATTTAGCGGTGGCAAGTGCGGGCTCGGCGGCGGGGAGGCATGCGGAGAATTACTCACCACTTCCGCGTTCCAAGCGCCGGCAGCGTCATGTCGTCAGATCTCCACCTTCAATGCCGCCCACTGTGCTTCCTAATTAGCGGAAGCACAGTGGGCGGCATTGAAGGTGGAGATATATGTGACGACATGACGCTGCCGGCGCTTGGAACGTGGCGTGGTGAGTAATTCTGTGCATGTCTGCTCGCCGCCGAGCCCGCACTTACCACCGCTAAATGGAGGGGGAGAGAGGCAGAAGGAGGGGTCCCAGGTGAGGGAGGGGGGGATATTTCCCCCCTCCCCACTGCCCCTCCTTCTAGCGCTGCTTCCCCCCTCCTGGGCATCTATACTGGGGGTAACTGTCCTAGCTATACTGGGGGCAATTAAACTAGCTACACTGGGGCAACTAAACTAGCTACACTGGGGGCAACTAAACTAGCTACACTGGGGTCAACTATACCAGCTATACTGGGGGCAGCTATACTACCTATACTGGGGGCAGCTATACTGGGGGCAACTTTACTAGCTATACTGGGGGCAACTATACTGGGGGCAACTAAACTAGCTATACTGGGGGCAACTAAACTACCTACACTAGGGGAACTAAACTAGCTATACTGGGGGCAACTAAACTACCTACACTGCGGGCAACTATACTAGCTATACTGGGCACTATACTAGCTATACTGGGCACTTTACTGGCTATACTGGGGCACTACCTACCCATACTGGGCACTATACAGGGGCACTACCTATCCATACTGGGACTATACTGGGGCACTATACTAGCTATACTGGGGCACTATACTGGGGTAACTATACTAACCATACTGGGGCAACTAAACTCCCTATACTGGGGCAACTATGCTAGCTATGCAGCCGCACCCCCCCCCCATAGCCTGTCGCGCAAACACCCGCGCGCGATCCCCCCCGCCGTTCCCCGGAGGAAAATATGGTCAGAAAGTGTTCCCCGGGCCGGAAAAGGTTGGGAACCACTGATATAGATAATACAGTAGGTGTAAAATGTGATGGAGTAATATTTAATGTGATTTAAAGGGATCTATGTCATCCTACCAGCTCCCCCTCCCCCTTTTCTTCATCTCCTCCTTTCTCTTTCTTACGCTTTCCTCCCCTCTCTCCACTCCACCTTGTATTGTACTGAGAATTGTTGTAATTGTTACAATATTTCTTTATGTAACCACATTCACAAAACAAAATACAAAAACAAATGAAAAAGATTCCATCATCACCCACTGATGAAAGCCATAGAGGAGGTGGAAGAAGGCACTCGCTGTCCTCATACTTACTGGGACTTAAATGCAATAAACATAACAGTGGGTGCTAATAGGAAAATTCAACAGTTGTCAGCACTGGGATCCATCCTGTTATGATTCAAGGTATGATTCAAAGACCAGTTTGCAGCCTTGAAAATTGTAGTAATGGAAGCTCCTGATTGATACTGCTGCCCAGGATGGCAATAAGCTTCTGGTGGAATGTGAAGAGGTAAAGACAACCCTTTGGCCCTTGGACCTGCTGGAGAGACGAGTATTTCTAAGGTACAAAATAAACTCCTGGAAGTAAGGTATCGTCCAAGTGGTCTTCCTACACTCAAAGTGTGAAAAGCTGAAGAATTGTTTTTAGACATAAAGGAAGCATCCACTCCTGATTAAGGTGGTGTTCTGAAACTACCTGTGAAAGAAAATCCAGAATTGGTCTCCATACCACTCCATCAGGGTGAAACATAATGAAAGGATCTTTACAGGTCGGGGCTTGCATCTCTGAAACTCTGCAGGCCCATTCTTATTCCATATTCAGCAGAGTGTCATTTGCGTCGTTCTGTATCCATATATTTAACTACTTTAAAACAGTCTTGTCGGCATTGCTGGACAAGTGCATGCCCTGCAGTGATATTTTTGGGGAAAACAATGGTGATTCCATGATTCTGTGGTGGTGACTAGATGAATATGAACAGACACTTTTTTTTTTTTCAATTCCCTGTGCTTGGGTGGGCGATTTGTTTTTGTGCTTAGCAGTTTTCGAAGAGTTTTTTTCTGATCGTTTTTTTAATTCACTCCCTGACGCATGTCAGGAAGTGAACTCTTTGACTCGGAAAATAATAAATACAATGTATTCTTAAAAACATGAAAGCAATCACTACACAAAGCGATTTTGTGAGCGTTTTGCATTGCTCCTATACTTTCCATTGAGGCAGAATTGCCTCAAAAATGGTACACACACCGCTTTACTGAACGGGACAGCACACGACCCTCGCTGATATGAACCTTCTCATAGACATTCATTGTCCACGCTGTTGGGGGGGGGGGGTGTTTTTAAAAACCGCACATGGGCGAAAAAAAGCCGAAAATGCCTGCAGTGTAAACAAGCCCTCAGTGCCTCAAGACGCTTTGTACAACCTCATCATTTGGATCACATGGTAAACCACTCATTGTACACACAGAGCATAAACTGTCACCATTGTTTGTACCTTTCCCAAATTAGGAGAAAAGGGAAAATCAGAAATCCCAGTTGTTTTAATACATTTGGGGCAGAATGTGACTGTCTATTCCAAGACATTTTTATCAAGTATGAGAGAACGGAGAAACCCATTTTTGCTACTTTATTGCTACTTAACTCTGATTCTCTACTGCCGTCCGGTGTTGAATCTAGGAAATTGCAATTAGAATTTTACATCTTCCAATTTTAGCACTATCTTGTGGTAGATTTCAAGATTATATTGGACCTCAATGTTAATCCAGTGAATAACTTCCTATGAATGATTACTATTCTTGTTACACAAGATGACATTTGGTAGCCTCTGAAGCCGGGTGAATACCTTCAGTTTATGTGATTTGAGTCCTTTGGGAGAAACGTGCTTTACAGATGTTATTATTAATTTTGTTTGGCTAAACAATTTTACCAGCTACATGTAGTATGACGGTTTACCTTCACAATCTGCTCATTGTATTCAAAATCTGGAGCTGTCAAAATTGGTCAGTGATTGGTCAGTGATCAAAATTGAAGGTGTGTACCAGGCTTAAAGGGACCCTGACCTCAAAAAATAAACAAAATTGGTACTTACCTGGGACTTTCTGCAGCTCACTGTAGGTCGGTTAAATCGCACATGCACATCCTAGCTATTTTGCGTGCCATCTACCATTCAATTCGATAATAATCAAATCTCATGCTGATGTGGTCAATGGAGGTGCGCAGCGGTAGCAGGTTGGGACAAGCAATGGAACTCCCAAACTCTGTCCCCCAAGATGCTATATGTGCCTCTCGGTGTAAATGCATTAAAATTTCTCACCAGTCCAGCCTCTGCGAGTCCAGCATATTTGTGTCCCATGTGGCTGCCGTATATACAGCATTGGTGCACGTTTGACGTTTCACACGTGCTATGCATGGCAGTCATGAATGAGGAGTAAGAGTTGGACTAGTGGTGGCTGGATTAGTGAGAGATTTTACTGTATGGGTACCGGGGGACACAGGGGAGAAGAGACAGAGGCAGCGGATGCAGTGTCAAGATGCCAATTCCTGACCGATTTCATGCTGAAATTGATCAGAAATTGGCTTGCCGTGTATGGACAGTCAACCGATCAGATTCGATCAGAGAGATCATTTTCTTGGTCGGTAGTCTGTTCAAAACTATTTGTTGTAACTTTGGAGCGTAAAGTTACCACTGCAGGTAATATAAAGAGTAGGTAGTACTAAGTTTAAAAACTGGGCCATTGCTGCCATCTATAGGAAAATAAGTAATCTTCCATTTTTAGTGTGGAGCGGATATTTAATGGGATAAAGAAGGAAAAATGTTACTGTAGTTTGAAGTTCTAAAAAGCTAATGAGCCCAGTTGGACTACCTACTAGGTAGCACACCTGAATTGAGAGGGATAATGGAGCCTGACATAATGTGTTTCCTTTTAAACAATGCACAGTCCCTGGCAGTCATGCTGATCCAAGGCCTCTAATATTTTTAAGCCCCATACACATGCTCAACAGCAGTCTTTTATGCAGCACAATTGTTGAACAACTTTTGTTGTGAAACAGCTAAAAAAAAAGTATTTTGCTATTGTTCAAAAAGCTGATAAGTCAACCCAACAGTTGGATTGACTTCTTATCAGTCTTATCAGCTTTTTGAACAATAGCAAAATACTTTTTTAGCTGTTTCAACTTGTTTCACAACAAAAGTTGTTCAATTGTGCTGCATAAAAGACTGCTGTTGAGCGTGTGTATTGGGCTTTAGCCATAGACCTTGAACAAGCACACAGATCCGATGTTTCTGATTCTGTCTAGATAAATGACATGCTTGTTTTCAGGTACTACTGCAGCTTCAGAGATCAGCAGGATGCCAGGCAAATGGTATTGTTTCAAAGGAAATAAATATGGCAGTCACAATATGCTTTTCACATTTAAATACACATTTTTCCACCAAAATTAACTCTAAAAAAAAAAGACTGGGTATTTTTAAAACATTTTGTTTGTGACATCTTCCAAATAGCAACTTTGACTCGCATAGCAGATGTGGTGATGACTGCATGTTTAAGGACTTTGCAGTTTAACTGGGATAGTTGGCACCATTAAACTGAACTGAAAAAAACTTGGAAATAAGGAATTTCTGACCTTTGTGTTTCCACCTGGAGACATGAAATGTAGAATTCTGCTGGACTGAGCCTGAGGAGAGCCTGAGTTCTGCTGGAGCAAATGAGCTGGATGTAGGGCTACCTCTTGTCTCTGCCCTGCTAGTTCTGTTCTCCTGCTGGACTTGGATGTGACCCATGGATGTACGATGACGGGGCTGAGGGGAGGGAGCTGTTTTGTATCTGTCCATTAAGGAACCTTCTAGAGAAAAGATGCACAGCAGACCTTTATGCTGAGATCGGTGACATTTTGTTGTGGGATTTTTCAAGAAAACTATCTATTTTTGTGTAAATGTAAATGCTATTAAAATAATGTGGGGTTGTCTTTTCTGGGTGGCCAATGCTGTCAGAGCACATGGGAAGATGTCTGGAGAAGACAGAAGTCAGAAAAAAGTTTTTCCACCTGTTCTTTTAACTAATAGGAAATTTAAATTTTGAAAAAAAACAAAAAACTGTTACTTGAATTTGCTTGTTTATGATCAAAATTGTTTTGGTTTCTTCCCACTTTGGCCGCCAATCCCTACAAAGAATAATGTTCCAGTGCAAGAGCCATGCACACTTACACACTCCTACAGACTTGGAGTAGGAGGAATATTAGAGCTATTAGCATCACCAATACAAGTCCACAGCACCAGGGGTCCAAATTACTGCGCTGGTTCAGGCAAGTGAATTCTCTCTAATGGATTTATTCACAAGATTGCTGATTGACCAAGAATGAGGCCTCAAATTATTTAAAAACCGCTACAAATGATGCATATGTGGAATAGGAGGACCATTTTGGTTAGAGTAGTCCAGCACCACTGTACATTAGACACCATCAGGGGCGTAGCAAAAGCCATAGCAGCTGTTATGGGGCCCTGGAGAAGAGGGGGCCTAGATGGTACTTGATGTATTCATTATTACATTTCTTGTGTTCCTCCACTCTCTCACTATGTGCCCATGGACTATATGCAGTGTAAATTGCATGAGAATGTAAATTGCCGATTAACTCCTATCCATAGTGTAGGGGCAGGTGCCATAGCTAAAGAGTGCCTACATCTGAGGGCCCCATGAAAGTTTTGCTATGGGGCCCCATAATCTCTAGCTATGCCACTGATGACTTGAGCTCAACCAGCTGCATTGCATCTTCCATTATTGTATGGAGTACATAGTGCGAACGGGCCTCAACTTGCTCAGCTGTGAGAATGAACTGCTACCAAACGGTTTGCTAAGATTAGGGAACATATAGCATAATTATTCTGAATCCACTCCAAATTGCCCCAAGATCAGTAACCGTAATGTATTGCTGAGGTTTCCTCTTTTCCGCCGCAGATATGAGAACATGTGGACTCCGTGAAGCTGGCTACAATCAGCACAAATAAAAAGTCCATGCAGTTTTCATCCAATACAAGAAGGAACAGCCTAGTGCTTTTACTAGTGATAGTCTCAGGGGTAATGTTTGGAAGACCTATCTTGGGATCTACAGAAAAGGGACAGCCCATACAGTCATGTAGGAACCAGATTATTTTAAACCAGTATGTATTGGCCTCAGGATAGAGCCACATCATGTGGGAAAAATGTGCCTCTTTCAGAGCCACATTTAAGGCAAAGTTCAGAGTCGCTGTGACAGTATTTAGCAATGGTAGTTTCATTTTAGCCAGTTCAGTACAGACATATAAACCAGGATGAGAGCAGTATTGACATTTAGCCATGTCCCTATTTAATCAGCAATAACTTCATCAATACAAAGTGATATATAATTTTTATTTTTCAGGACAAACTAGTTTTTCTTTGGGAAGTATTTTCTCCTAATTTATTTCTAATGCTTTTTAAAAAACAAATAATTTCTCACTTTTTACCCATTATAGTTTTAAAATCAACAGTACCACTGTAGATAAAACGCACACATTTTATTGGGCTAGTTCTACCATGTACCACAAAACTTAAATTCTGTTCCTGTCACAATTTATGGTGATATTTGATTTTGAATGAAAGGGTGGGATTTTGCTACAGTGTCTACTTATCTTTTTTTTTTTTTTTAACTTTATTTTTTTTTTGAAACAAAATAACAAAAATTTTGAAATTACAAAATATCAGAAACAGTGTTACCAGCAAGTTCACAATAGGCAAAGGTTGCCTGGATAATGTGATTCATACACACCTGCCAACTATCTGTCCAACTATCTGCCATTCTTGTCTTTTAAGCCCCATTCACACACTCAGCAGCAGTCTTTTATGCAGCACACTTTTGTTGTGAAACAAGTTGAAACAACTAAAAGAAGTCTGTTGCTATTGTTCAAAAAGCTGATAAGACTGATAAGAAGTCAATCCAACAGTATTATCCAATCAGTATTATCAGCTGTTTGAACAATAGCAACATACTTTTTTTTTTAAAGGATACCCGAACTGACATGTGACATAATGAGATAGGCATGTGTATGTACAGTGCTTAGCGCGCACATAACTATGCTGTGTTCCTTTTTTTCTTTCTCTGCCTAAAAGAGTTAAAGATCAGGTATGTAAGTGGCTGACTCAGTCCTGACTGGAAGTGACTACAGTGTGACCCTCACTGATAAGAAATTCCCCTTTTTATCTCTTTCTTGCTCTAAGAAGCCATTTTCTGCTAGGAAAGTGTTTTATAGTTGGAATTTCTTATCAGTGAGGGTCACACTATAGTCACTTCCTGTCTGAGTCAGGACAGAGTCAGCCACTTACATACCTGATATTTAACTCGTTCAGGCAGAGAAATAAAAAAAGTAACACAGCATAGTGATTTGTGTGCTAGGCACTGTACATACACATGTCTATCTCATTATGTCACGTGTCAGTTCGGGTATCCTTTAAGTTGTTTCAACTTGTTTCATAACAAAAGTTGTATGGGACTTAACAGACAAGTTTGGACAGATAGTTGGTGTGTATGAACCTTAAAATCGACAGATATATAGTAATCATGCGTTAAGGATGTGTAGTCAAAAAAGGAAAAATAAAAATAAACAGGCAAGGATAGAACCAATATGATCGCCAGTTTAATGTGGGTAAAGGAGTATGGGACAGCTGGGTTAGATGAGGCCGCCCAGACGGTCCAGGATTCTTAGATCTTGTTGAACAAGGGGTAGATTCCCTTATAGTGGAACCTACAGTGTCTACTTTTTCACCTTGAACTAAAAAAAAATAATTAAAAAAATAGTATTTTAATGGTTAAAATTATGGATAAATGGTTAATGGAGAAGGCAGCCCAGATTTACCTTACAGGAGTCCATAGGCACAGATGTCCTGTCACCCTAGACTTCGCCCTTCATGAACCTACAAACCCTTGCTGAACCGCACAGCAAGTGTTCTGGCTGTCCCTGATATCACTTCTCCCTTACTTCCCTTGCCCCTCATAGGTAGTGATGCAGTGGGGGTGTCTCGGCACCCTGCGGAAAAGAGGTATAGGAGACAAAAAACGGGAGCCCAATAGTGTAATATGTCGATGTACAGGTGGATAGTGGTAATTCAAAAATACTACTCACAAAGGGGGGTTGCAAGGGGCAACCGACCGCAGAAAGCAGGTGGAGACCATAAACCCGACTCCACTCGGGGTAGTCCCAGCCAGGACCTGGATGTGGTCGCTCTCCTTGGAAAAATGGGGACAGGAGTCCACTGTGGTAGGACCCACAGGTGATCTGTCACCACCCCTCAGACACAGAGTGTGTGGGGGTAAACTAAGCACAATAGGGGTAAAAAGGCGCCCTGGTTGGATAAAAGCGTCTAAAAACAGCTTAAAAGTAAAAAGATAATATGAGGTGGCTTACCTCAATGGCGAAATCCTTGTGTATAATAAAAGGTTTTTTATTTAGCACAGGCAACGCGTTTTGCAGGTCTGAACCTGCTTCATCAGGCCAATAAAAGTGCCAAATGAACGAGTCAATACAGCAAACTCTCCCTTTGCCGTATTGACTCATTCATTTGGCACTTTTATTGGCCTGATGAAGCGGGCTCAGACCTGTGAAATGCGTTGCCTGTGCTAAATAAATCTTTTGTTATACACAAGGGTTTTGTCATTGAGGTAAGCCACCTCATATTATCTTTTCGTTTTTAAGATGTTTTTAGACGCTTTTATCTAACCAGGGCGCCTCTTTACCCCTATTGTCTCTCATAGGTAGCTACAGGTGCTCCTTAGTTTTAGGTAGCCAGAAGTACCCTTAATATTAAGTAGCTAGTGGTGCCCCTAACTGAAGGGAGATCTCATATGTGGAAAGAGCCGGGTGAGTAACCTCTTATTTATACTCTCATCAGGCCTCCACATGGGGAAGGAGAGAGGGAGGCGCTCGGGGAGGGGAGTGAGCTGCCTTTCCACCATCAGGCGCCTGTAGGCACGTGCCTACAGTGCCTTATGGTAAATCCGGCCCTGGGAGAAGGTTAAATAATTTTAACAGTACCGTATATTTAATTGTGATAGTTTGCACTTCATCCCCATCATTAAGTGGCTGGGTAGTGTACTGGTCTTAAGGCTCTGCCTTAGCCATGATTCGAACCCTGGTCTCCCATGTCAAAGGCCAGTACCTATTCAATAAGTCCTTGGGCAAGTCTTCCTAACACTGCAGGGTGGCCTATTGAGTGCACCCTTAGTGGCTGCAGTTCTTGAGCGCTTTGATTACAACAGGAGAATTGTCCTATACAAATTGTTAGGATTATTATTATTGTTTTTTATTGTATCTCCCCACTTCACCTGCCCTCCCTTATGCACAGGGTCAGGGTCAGATTTGTACTTTTCACCACCCAAGGCCTGGTGTGACTATATGTGATGCAGGGCCACAGGCAGATCCACATAGGCTGCCCAAGGGGTCATGGGATCTTCTTGCAGCTGCATGAGCTGTACGACCAAACCCGGATTTACACTTTTTCCACCCCTAGGCCAACTTTCCTGCAGCTCTCCTTCCATTTTATACAGATTCCTTGGGCAGCAGCTCCCTATTTCCATATGTTGCTGCTTATTTGCAACCTCTGTATTCAATTTGCAGCCTCTTCTTCCATATCCAACAATCCCTCTTCCATGTCCAGCTGTTCCTTGGCCAGATGCTGCCCAAAGTCCCGGGCATTCCATAAATCCGGCCCTGTGTATTAGAGTATGTCCACAATCAAACCCTGCACTTGTCCTATTTCTAAGCCACCTGCTATACACACAGCAGAGCAAGGTGGCTGCGGATTGGGATATAATGATAAATGTGTGTGTCTGTGGACGGAGTGGGCTGGGGCGACCTGTGTCGCAGGTGGGGGATGGTGTAGATGGCTCTCTGGCCACCCACCCCTTGCATAGCTCTGCCCTAGGCCTATGGGGCCTTGCCAGAAATCTGGCCTTGCATATTCAGATCTCCCTGGTAGTTTAGTGGTTCCCTCATGTTTCCCTAGTGGTCTCATGGCCCCCAATATGCATACAGGGAGTGCAGAATTATTAGGCAAATGAGTATTTTGACCACATCATCCTCTTTATGCATGTTGTCTTACTCCAAGCTGTATAGGCTCAAAAGCCTACTACCAATTAAGCATATTAGGTGATGTGCATCTCTGTAATGAGAAGGGGTGTGATCTAATGACATCAACACCCTATATCAGGTGTGCATAATTATTAGGCAACTTCCTTTTCTTTGGCAAAATGGGTCAAAAGAAGGACTTCACAGGCTCAGAAAAGTCAAAAATAGTGAGATATCTTGCAGAGGGATGCAGCACTCTTAAAACTGCAAAGCTTCTGAAGCGTGATCATCGAACAATCAAGCGTTTCATTCAAAATAGTCAACAGGGTCGCAAGAAGCGTGTGGAAAAACCAAGGCGCAAAATAACTGCCCATGAACTGAGAAAAGTCAAGCGTGCAGCTGCCAAGATGCCACTTGCCACCAGTTTGGCCATATTTCAGAGCTGCAACATCACTGGAGTGCCCAAAAGCACAAGGTGTGCAATACTTAGAGACAGGGCCAAGGTAAGAAAGGCTGAAAGACGACCTCCACTGAACAAGACACACAAGCTGAAACGTCAAGACTGGGCTAAGAAATATCTCAAGACTGATTTTTCTAAGGTTTTATGGACTGATGAAATGAGAGTGAGTCTTGATGGGCCAGATGGATGGGCCTGTGCCTGGATTGGTAAAGGGCAGAGAGCTCCAGTCCGACGCCAGCAAGGTGGAGGTGGAGTACTGGTTGGGCTGGTATCATCAAAGATGAGCTTGTGGGGCCTTTTCGGGTTGAGGATGGAGTCAAGCTCAACTCCCAGTCCTACTGCCAGTTAGGCATGGCCTCCTTGTTCACCTGATCTGAACCCCATTGAGAACCTGTGGTCCATCATAAAATGTGAGATTTAAAAGGAGGGAAAACAGTACACCTCTCTGAACAGTGTCTGGGAGGCTGTGGTTGCTGCTGCACGCAATGTTGATGGTGAACAGATCAAAACACTGACAGAATCCATGGATGGCAGGCTTTTGAGTGTCCTTGCAAAGAAAGGTGGCTATATTGGTCACTGATTTGTTTTTGTTTTGTTTTTGAATGTCAGAAATGTATATTTGTGAATGTTGAGATGTTATATTGGTTTCACTGGTAAAAATAAATAATTGAAATGGGTATATATTTGTTTTTTTGTTAAGTTGCCTAATAATTATGCACAGTAATAGTCACCTGCACACACAGATATCCCCCTAAAATAGCTAAAACTAAAAACTACTTTCAAAAATATTCAGCTTTGATCTTATTGAGTTTTTTGGGTTCATTGAGAACATGGTTGTTGTTCAATAATACAATTATTTCTCAAAAACACAAATTTGCCTAATAATTCTGCACTCCCTGTATTGGTAGTCTCCCCTGTAGTGGTCACTCCTAACTTACCTGGTAGTCAGTGGTCCCCCATTGCTTCCCTGGTGGTCTGTGGTCCCCTTGGCTTCCTTCGTGGTTTTTGGTCCCCCTGGTGAAGACATAACAAAAGTTGTTTAGGTGATACCTTTAATCACTAACTGTACAAGATTTCTTTGCAAGCTTTTGAAACGAAGTTCTTCAGGCATGATACAGAACTGGATCAGAACCGTACAAAAGTAAAGTAACATACACAGGAGCGTAACTAGGTGCCACCGGGCCCCCCTGCAGAAATACTGAGCGCCCCCCCCCTGCTCAGTATTCCTCTCTAGCTTCTGACACGACTTCCTGTATAAACAGGAAGTCGCGTCAGACACTAGAGGGAGAAGCATCCACGCTGGAGCGCACGGAAGGTATGTAACTGCCGCTGCCCCGCCGCCTGCATACACAATCATGTTGATGCTGGAGGGGAGCGCAGAGGGGAGAGCCCGAGGTGAGGGAGGGGGCCTCCCTGCCGAAGTGCAGCATGGCTTTCCCCTCATGCTGCGACCCCTTCAGCCCCCCAAAATGGCCAGAGCGCCCCCCCCCCCCCTGCAGGGGCTGCAGGCCCTGTTGTTACGCCAGTGAACATACAGAAGCTTATATATAATGTAGAGTATTCAGCTGACCCCATGCCTGGTGCACACCTTGCAATGTCCAATCAGCTTAATGGGTCGAATCGATAATCTCCAACAGGTCTGATCTAATTTCAGATAGTTTTTCTGATCAATTTTGTACAGAAGTGATCGGAAAATCGATCAGAAAATGATTGGAAATCAGATCAGACCTGTTGGAAATTGATTTGACCGGCTGATCTGACAGGGAATGGTCTGGACCAGGCGTTCTTATGCTGGGAATACAGGAGTATTTTTTGGCAGATAGATTTCTGACAAATCCAATCTGATTTTGATCGTTTTTCTGATCAACTTTCTCGTAGAAGTGAATAGAAATTGATCGGAAAATCGATCGGCCAGTAAATCTGCCAAAAAAACTCATCGTGTATTCCCAGCATAGTACTGGGAATACACGGCTCGATAGATAATTTCCCGACATGTCCGATCTCCTGCCTGATCGTTTCCCCGCTCGATTACGCACTAAACAAAATGGAAAAAGATAAGAAAAATGAGCGGAAGATAAGAGAATCGCCTGCGGAATCGAGCGGGGAATCGATCAAGCGGGAGAATCGCATGACAAAATTGAGCCATGTATGCCCAGCATAACACAGTCTTCCTCTTTTAAAAGGATTCCATCAGTTCTTAGATCTATTCACCCTTGACAATGGGTAGCTAGCACAGTAATCACATAAACACAAACCATAATCAAATTATCTATTGGAGAACAACAGGTAATAAAAACAGAATAAAACAGCTTTGCTTACAAAAAATGTAGAATTTACTCTGACCTCTAGTGGGCGAAACTATGTAACACAGTCAGTATAATAGCATTTCATTTGCATTTACTGTACTGTACATCTCCATGGAAAAAGGACTGCTGAATTGTTCAATGACACGAATTCTGACCAGTGACCACAAACAGGTGAATTTGATCGGAGAGATATATCTGTCAGATGAAATATTTTACCTACCGTGAGGTTAGCTTACTGAAGCAAAGTGGTGATTACAAACATTAGGGTCTGGGAGAGAGAAAGAACAAAATGTTTACTACACACAGCAGCATATTCCAATTTATCACAGTGAAATTTGGTTGCCTTTCTCATGTGCCTATCAAAGATTCTTGCTGACAACCAAGCTTCCTCCCTTCCTCTTAACCTTAAGCGCCCCCCCCCCCCCCCCCATCTAAACAGACCCCCACCACGAAAACCATCTCAAAACCCAATAATTTTCTTCGGGGGGGGGGGGGGGGGGGGCATTATAGCTAGCGGCTACACTGTGAAATTTGGCACCCACTAGTGGCCACTGGGGCCGCCCGCAATGCACAATATTATAAAATACGACCAAAGGTGCCCAGATTTCACAATGTAGCCGCTATTTATAATGGCGTCTGTGATTGCACGCCAAGTTTCTGTCGATAGTGAGTGCCCAAATTTCTTGTCCGAGATAAGAGTAGGGAGCAGAGTTGGGGGACTGCAGACAGCACAAGACAGGAAGCAGCAAGAATGGGGGACTTCAAATCAGCAGAGTACAATAAGCAGCAGTAATGAGTGACTGCAGAATGAGGGACATAAGACCACCAGAATAAGATTACAGAGAAGGGCAGTGTTCTCCCCAGGCTCTTTCAGCTGGGTGCTCCACCCGGCTAGTTTTGGTCAGCACCCGGCTGTCATCGGCTCACCTCCTCCCATGCTATAAGCAGAGTTGCACACAGAAGCACCGACCCTGCTTTCTCTCATCTTGCCCCACCTGGCTAATTTTTCATGCCACCTGGCTGGAAAAAAAAATCTGGGGAGAACACTGAAGGGAGCAGAGATGCGTACAGTCTAACCTTAGCCATTCCCATGGTATTGTTTTTGAAATAATTAAAGTGCTATTATCTTCAAAATGAAAGCAGCACAAATTTTATTTTTTTTGCAGCACAAATGGACACAAACTAACAACTAACCAAGCATGATGGAATTTTTATATGTGCCGATTGTAGTGGGGCCCAGCTTTACGGAGCCCACATGATCTCATATCTGCGGCAGTAGGTGTCACATCTCCCACAATCTCAGATAAACAGGATAAAACTACTTGATCACCTCCAGAGTCCAACCCAACACCTTTAACCTCCCTAGCGTTCTGGACGAGCTGAGCTCGTCCAGAGATGCTAAAGGGCAAGGCTCAGGCCCTGGTGGGCTGATTTTGATAATTTTTTTTCAAACACGCAGCTAGCACTTTGCTAGCTGCGTGTTTGCTCCGATCGCCGCCACTTGTTGCCGATCCGCAGCTACCCAATGAGAAAGAGGCCCCCCCCCCCCCCCCGCAGACCCCGTGTGCAGCCTGGCCAATCGTTGCCGGGCTGCACTTTGGGGTGGATCGGGAGTCCCTGTGACATCACGACGTAGATAACGTCACTCCGTTCATTGCCATGGTGACAGGGGAAGCCCTAAAGGAAATCCCATTCAGAACGGGATTTCCTTATGGGCGTCATCGCCGGCGGCGATCGGAAGGGTGGGAGGGAGCAGGAAGGGGAGAATCATGTAGCTAGCGCTAGGCTAGCTACATGATAAAAAAAAATCGGGCGAAAAAATCCTCGCACGGCCGCAGGAATCAGAACGCCCAGCAGGTTAACGCCACAGCCGTCTTTCATGCTGCTCCTACCCATTAAAACACCTTGCCACACTCAATCAAGACAGCTCCAATCCTGGAAGCGTTTAAAGAAAAACTGAAAAGCCACCTGTTCAGCCTGGCATTTATAATCACATAATCTTTTCCCCCTTGTAACACAGTACGCAGTAGCAAAGAGCCGTACATGCATGGAGGAAGAAGCCATGCATGACCGGCTCTGTGCAGTTCTTCAGGTGCTGGATGTACTTGCACTTGTGCTTTGCAGTGTGCCCATATATGGATGGGAGTGCGCATGGCTGGCCTTTGACCTGAGCGACCGAAGCAGTCGCTCAGGGCGCTGGCTTCCAGGGGGGTGCATGTGATGTTCTTTCAACTGGCCCAGGCCGCATTTCTACATGCTGGCTGCGGGCTCCAGGTCCGTCTGTGGTTGCTGCGAGTGGTAGCTCTGCCCCCTGGTGCCGCTGGGGGGGGTGATGGGGGCGAAGACTCCAGGAACCTCTTGCTGAGTCTGTGTGAGCTGTGAGTGCCAGTAGCACCGCCCCTTGCTCACCGGCAATGTCTGTGCTGTGCACTAATCAGAAAGAGACCTGCTTGTCACTCCTCCTGACTCCTGGGCAACTTCTGTCCCCAGCTACAAGCAGAAAAGTAAGATTCCGCAACAGCCTCCCAGCAGTTTGTGTGTGTGTGTATGTGTGTGTGTGTGTGTGTGTGTGTGGTGGGCAGGGGTGGGGGGTGCCTATATATGCTGAAGGGGGATCTGCTTGTATACTATATCTGCCTAGCTATATACGCTAAAAGGGGGAATCTGCCTATATACAGTATATACTAAAGGGAGGATCTGCCTATATATGCTAAAGGGGGAATCTGCCTGTATACACTAAGAGGCGGAGGGGGATCTGCTTATATACACTAAAAGGGGATCTGAATAAATATACTAAAGGGGAGGATCTGCCTATTTATACTAAAGGGGCATCTGTCTGTATACACTAAAGGGGATCTGCCTATATATATTAAAGGGGGGATCTGCCTCTATACACTACAGAGGGATGTGGGATCTGCCTATATACACTAAAAGGGGATCTGCCTATATATATATATATATATATATATATATATATATATATATATATATATATATATATATATATATATATATATATATATATATATATATTAAAGGGGGATCTGCCTAATACACTAAATGGGGGAATCTGCATATATACACCAAAGGGGGGGGGGGTGTCTGCCTATATACACTAAAGGGGATCTTGCACATGGGCGTGTGTGTGCGCATGCACGCACGCAAAGTGGATGAAGGGGGCACCAAAATCTGGTTACGCTCAGGGCGCTATGAAACCTAAGGCCGGCCCTGGGAGTGCGGCATTGGTGGGGTGTATGAGGGTCGAAGAGGTAAGTATCTTAATTTAAAAGAAAAAAAAAATCACAGGTTTGCTTTTAAACTCCGTATTACGCGGAGCAGTAGAATTGGGCACAAGATATAACCTGTTTAAAAGAGCACCCGCTATATCAATTGTAGGTTAGCATGTTCATATAGCGGGTGGCCCTGGCATCCGCTATTATAGCGGACAGCCCTGGCACCTTTTAATTAGGATGTGTTAAAGGTAGTTGCCCACCACACCAGGGGAGGGTTAAGGTTAGGTGCCTACTGGCGGGGGGGGGGGGGGGGGGGAGAGGTTAAGGTTAGGTGCCCACTGGCGGGGGGGGGGGGGGAGAGGTTAAGGTTAGGTGCCACCAGGGAAGGTTGTATACGAGGGTAGGGAGAGGTTAGATCATAGTAAAATATCAGTAAGTATTACCAATATTTACTATTTGAATGAAGTAGTAGAGCATCGGTAAAATTACCTATACTCTGCTACCACTATACTGTGCCCTTTTTAACTTGTACGTGTGTTACGTACCTCTTGTTTTACTACTTTAGGACCTTAATAATTGAAATGTACGCCCTGTTTTGATGCTACCTGGCTGCCAGGGCATAGATTTTAATCAACCGATGCCACGAGTTCACGTCGCTTTCATCGCTCCCATCACTCCCAACAATCTCGCGGCGGTCTCCCCACCACAGCTCACTCGCCCTGCTGTCTCTGATGGCAGAGCCCTGTGGGCGGGTCATGAGCCGATTTCATTGGCTCCTGACCCTCTCTATCAAGTAAGCAGCTCCCATTGGCTTAAATTGATAGGCAGGGTCAGGAGCCAATGAAAGTGGCTCCTGACCGGCTCACAGCAACTCTGCCGTCGTAGAGACCGCAGAGTGGGTGGCCCAGGATCCTGATGTGCGGCGGTGACGGTGATCGCGGCGGATATGTAAAGTGATTCATCGTTATTCTTCGGTGTTCCGCCGTTTCTGGTACTTAAGTGGTTAAACATCTCCCTTACTCAATAAACCTTTAACAGTTTTTATACTTCATCTGCCCTAGCCAGCAAAATACCCCTGAAGTGTAGTAAAATAAAAAGATGCTTACCTCTGTATTGGGAAGCCTCTGGATAGTTTAGAAGGCTTCCTCTATGTTCTTACAACCCACTGTTCTAGTGCAGGGTCCAGAAAAAGCGTCCAAAAGAAACTTATTTGACTGGCTCCAGTTTAAAGGATACCAGAGAGATCAAATGTTTTGGAGAAATGGGGGAGCAGGCATATACTATCACCTGTCCTGATGCCCACCACTCCCCTGTTCTCCTCTCTGCCCCCTGTAGCTTACCTAACAGCCCCCCAAAAGACCCGGCGATCCACCTCCGGTCAGTCGCGTCGGTCTTTAGTGCACAGGCACTGGCCAGGCTGCGCATCCTATATATTGACGTCATACGCATGCGCAGTGCACTCCGAGCCACACTGTAGGAAGTGCAGCCCGGCCAGCTCCTGCACACTAGAGACCGGAAGTGGATACCCAGTGGCTTTTCAGGGTTTGTTAGGAAGAGAGAAGAACGGGGGAGCGGTGGGCATCAGGACAGATGATAGTATATGCCTGCTCCCTCCATTTCTCCAAAACGTTTGACCTCTGGTATCCTTTAAAGCCTTGTTCCCACTATACGTGCTGTTGTGCGCATTTCGGCAGCTTGTATAGTGTGCGACTCGCAAGAACGATAGAACTGCATAGACAATTCTCATCCTATACACGCTATGCAGCAGTGTGATGCGCTATTGCACGGCTGCAAGCATTTTTTGGGAATCACAGCGCTGACCCATTCACTGTAGTGAATGGGATCATCAGCAGAGCACATAGCAGCACAGGTGATGTGCGATCAGGGGCGTAGCAATCAGTGTAGCAACCATAGCGGTTGCTATGGGGCCCGCGGCAGCCCTACGTCACAGGGGACCCGCAGGCTCAGAGTACTTTTTTTTTTTATTATTATTATCATCATGCGGCCGGTCCGGGCCCCCTTTTATAATTGTAGAAGAGTGCCCCCCTTGGTCCCCCTTATCTGTTAAGGTTGCTGGCTGCACTGGCTGATGAGGGGGACTACTTTGTGCGTTGATACCCTGGCGGCTGGCCCGACAATTAACCTATAGTTTCGGCTTCCGGGCCGGCCAGCCAGGGAGGAAGAAGGAGCCAGGACTCATCTCGGAGGAGTGACATCGCGACGGAGGGAGCGGACCGTGGACTGGCTGCCTCTCCTCAGACCCGACTGTCTGACTGGACTGGAGCCGGAGCATGCCCTGGAGCCGGAAGCCGCCGTGCGTCACCCCCGAGGAGGAACGGTGCGACCTGACCCATCACCCGACCCCACGCAAGCTACAGCTTGTAAGTATGTATATGTTGTGCCTGCCTGGTGCTGGATGCGGGGGGGGGGGGAAGGGGGAGGGAGAGAGTTGCTGGCTGCCAACCACCCCCAACACCCATACCTGGCCCTACTACAAGTGCCTGGTGCTGGCTGCTGTGGATGGAGGTGTGGGGGGGGGATGGGGGCCAGGGGAGAGAGAGTTGCTGGCTTGCTGCCATCCACCACCACCCATACCTGGCCCTGGTGCTGGCTGCTGTGGACGGAGGTGCGAGGGGTCGGGGGGGGGGGGGGGATGGGGGCCGGGGGAGAGAGAGTGTTGCTGCCAACCACCACCCATATTTGGCCGGCGGCCATGCTAACCATGAAGGGGCAGTGGCCAGGGCGGGGCCCCAATGTATTGCTATTTGCGAATCTAAATGGAGGGGGGTTGCAGTGGCACCCATATGGCTAATCTATATCGGTGGGCTGCAGTGGCACCCATATGGCTAACCTATATGCTAGGGGGGCAGTGGCACCCATGTCTGGCTAACCTATATGCTGGGGGGGGGCAGTGGCACCCATGTCTGGCTAACCTATATGCTGGGGGGGGGGCAGTGGCACCCATGTCTGGCTAACCTATATGCTGGGGGGGGGAAGTGGCACCACCCATGTCTGGCTAATCTATATGCTGGGGTGCAGTGGCACCCATGTCTGGCTAACCTATATGCTGGGGGGGGGACAGTGGAGCCCATGTCTGGCTAACCTATATGCTGGCGGGGCAGTGGCGCCCATGTCTGGCTAACCTATATGCTGGGGGGGGGCAGTGGCACCCATGTCTGGCTAGCCTATATGCTGGGGGGGCAGTGGCACCCATGTCTGGCTAACCTATATGGTGGGGGGGGGGGGGGGGGGGTCAGTGGCACCCATATCTGGCTAACCTATATGCTGGGGGGGGCAGTGGCACCCATATCTGGCTAATGCTGCCCACTGTATGATTATTTTATGGTGAAATGATGCACACATTGCAATTATTTTATGGTGAAATGATGCACACATTGCGATTATTTTATGGTGAAATGATGCACACATTGCGATTATTTTATGGTGAAATGATGCACACATTGCGATTATTTTATAGTGAAATGATGCACACGTGATTATTTTCTGCTGAAATTCTGCCCACATTGCGATTATTTTCTGGTGAAATGAAGCCCACATTGCGATTATTTTCTGGTAAAATGCTGCCCACTTTACGATTAATTTCTGGGGAAATGCTGGACACATTGCGATTATTAGATGGTGCAACATTGCTGCATTACAATTATTTAATGGTGAAACATTGCTGCATTACGATTATTTTATGGTGAAACGCTGTCCCATTACAATTATTTTATAGTGAAACACGGGCAGTGAAATTGCATTACGATTACTTGACACCTATGTGGGGGGCCCATCAAAATTTCCGCAAGGGGGCCCAGTGATTTCTAGTTACGCCCCTGACTACTACCTAAACTGGGGACACCTATAGACCTGGCTACTTATACTGTACTTAGAGGGGTGTGGGAATGTTTGGGTGGAAGGTCGGGTGGGGGGGGGGGGGGGGGCATAACATTTTTTTGCTATGGGGCCCAGTCATTTCTAGCAACGCCCTTGTGTGCGATCGTATGCGTTGCCGTTGTGTTCCAATCGCACAGCCATCTGCGCTAATTGATGGGAACGAAAGAATACAAGAGCTGAAAAGATTAGAAGAAGCGGGGGAAGCAGGCATGTACGATGAGCTGTCCTAATGCTCACCGTTCTCCTTCATTCCCCTCCTTTGCCAGCCAAATGCTCCGCGCAGCATCTTCCGGGTCGCAAGAGTTGGGCATCAGTGCGAATGCGCAGCTGCGCATGATGTAATCTTGATGTTATGCGCAGAGTGATTCTGGCCTCGGTTGAGCGTTGTAGGACAGGCCAGTGCCTGCGCACTGATGTCCGACTGGAAGAGGCTACTGGGGAGGGGCATTTCACTGGCAAAGTGGGGTAGCGGTGATCATTAGAACAGCTCACCATACATGACTGCTCCCCCCGCTTCTCCTAATAATAATACGTTTAGAGGGACCCTTTTCTGGAACGGTGGGATTTCGGCAAATGCACTGCTTGCTATGCGTTATTCCTACAGATTGGCCTCGATTCATAAAAGTGCTGTCGGTAAGGTAAAGTCGAGCAGGGAAACACCGCTGTCGGTATTTCCGCCTTCAGGGTGGTAATTCATAAAAATGTTGCTAGATGTGACAGGCGTGCGGAGATATTCCGCTGTAGGCAGGCGTTAGGCTGTCCTACGCATGCGGAAACAGGGGAAGCAGGCGGAGTCCCTCCGTGCGGTGTTCTCTCTGCAGCTGCTTGGGAGGTCTGTCCCATTCACTGCACTGTATTCCGCACGCTGCTCGCCACATCAGAGGTAGCGGTAATACCCGTCCGCATACCGCTACCTCTAATCTTTATGAATTGACTACTTGTTACTTTTGCTATGATAATCACCGCGCAAGGCGGTGATTTATCACTCTGCTCGCGAATGTCGGCTTTTCATGCGGAAAAAGCCTTTATGAATACAGATTTTGCTGTGTGGTCGGTAAAGTGAGCCGTTTTCAGCATTTCCGAATGCGGGAATGCTTTATGAATCAAGGCCATTCTGTTGTGCCGCTTTGCACCGATGGTACGCCAATGTGAATATAATATAGAAATATAATTACATCGGGTTGTGATGTATATTGTTTGCTGCAACAGATGCAATATAAAAGGAGCCTAAGAAGATACAGGAAGACTCAAAACTATCCAGAGGCTTCCCACTAACGAAGTATGTAACTTTTTTTTTTACCACGCTTCAAGGGTGGACGAGCGGCTTTGGCTTATTGCGCAGGTGTGTGGCTGTACTCTTGCAAGCGCAGCACGTCCTTGTAGACGGCGGAAAGCGCAGCCAGGTGAACATATCCAACAAGCTGTCAGCTATGCTCAGAGGGTCCAGATGCCAAATCGGTGGGGGCAAGGAGGACATATAAAGCCTGACGCTGCCTCAAGTTCACATTATTCAAATGAAGTTAGCATAAATGTACTTTAGTTTATGGCTTTTTTAAAAACCTATTGTTAGTTTTTATGTTTGTGAGACGCTGAAATGTACTTTGTAGGTAAAATTGGAAAAAATGCTAGGAGAAAGTTTATTGAATCAGTGACATTCCAAAACTGATATTGCTGATATTATGCTCGCATTGCAGATCTGTGGAACTAAACAGAACAATGTTTTTTTTTCTCCAGATGAGGAAGATAAACACGACAGACACGCTGCAATAGGCTGACAGGCCTGACACTGGTATATTGTGTAAATAGTTATACAGCTACTGATACCACTACGCCCCGCCTCCCTGTCCCCTCTGCGATTGATTGTCTACTAGTGTTGTCCGGATCATGAACGATTCGGATCTTTGATCCGAATCTATTTTATGAGTCGATCATCCGAATCATCAAAATGAACGATTCGGATCGCAAAAGGGGCGGGGCCAGGAGCGACACGCCCCCTCTCAGCGGGCAGCGGGGTCCTGGAAGCAGGGATCGCTCTGTTGGATGGGAGCCACCCTTGCAGGGAGACAGGTAGATGAGAGAGGGGACATGGGTGCCACTGCCAGATATGTGTAGAGCACACATACTGGCTATAACGTGCTGCCCATTACAGGCTGTCTGTTCCGTAGTGCTGCACAGTGAACACATTGGAAGCTTTTGGCTCAGCACAGCTCAGTAACTTTGCAGACAGTGTGATTGAAAGGCAATATAATCCTCCTGCACTCGGCACTAAACAGCTGCACTTATCTTCTGGGAATGCTTTCTTTCACTGTGCGACCTTTTCTTTCAAAGTGTACAGATGAACATATAGGTGAAATATATGTAAAGCATATGACTTCAGCATGTGGGTATTACGTGCAAACATTTCTGCTCTCTGCTCATCCCTCCTCCCTTCTCTGTCCACTCCC
Organism: Hyperolius riggenbachi; assembly: GCF_040937935.1. Classification (NCBI taxonomy): domain Eukaryota; kingdom Metazoa; phylum Chordata; class Amphibia; order Anura; family Hyperoliidae; genus Hyperolius; species Hyperolius riggenbachi. Next base: position 126,088,091 of record NC_090655.1, on the reverse strand, counting down.
TGCCCTCTGTCCATCTTCTCCCCTTCTCTGTGTGTCCACTCCCTCCCCTTCTCCTGTCCACAGACCTGTCCTGCTGTTCATTTCACCCCCGAATGCTTCCGGTAGTAAAATGATCCGAGATTCGGATCAAAGATCCGGATCTCTTCAATGATCCGATTCGAATCATCCGTATCATTGAAAAGATCCGAACTTCCCATCTCTATTGTCTACCCAGCGGTCTCTCCGCCTGTCACTGAACAAGGAGGCGGGGCGAGGTGCGTGTTCAGCCAGTGAATGAGGAGCTGACGGCAGGAAGGCGGGCCACTGGGAAGTCAGTGGAATTCCCCTAATTCGGACTTCTGGGTACTTTCCCTGGACACGAGAACACCGCAAGCAGATTTCCCTATACAGTAGTACATACACAGACTGACAGACGGGGGAAGCGGAGCTGCGGGACACGGTGAGGCCGACACTGCATGTAGCTGCATGTATGCCTGCCCTGTGTGTCTGTATCTGCGCCTGCCCTGCGTGTGCTGCAGGTGCCATCTAAACTTGGGGCAGTGTAGTGCTCTGTGGCTGCAGTCATTAGAGAAAATATACTTTGGCTTGTGTGAATTCATGAGTCGTATAGTTTTCAGTTTGATGGTTTTTTTTTTATTCTATTGCATGCAAAGTTTAAAGTTTTGGTGTATTTATACTAACTAAAGTATGCTTTTGAAAGCACAGGTGGCAAACTCCAGGTCAGTGGGCTGTCTGTTCAGCTTGTTCAAAGTGGATCCGAGGTGAACTTTTACTCATTGCATAATTGTGTTCTTTTCCTATTGTTTATAGGGCATTCCTCAAGCCAAATACTTTTTTGTTTTAATACTCTAAGGGCCCTTTTCCACCAGCGCGTTTGCGCTTGCTGAATCGCAAAAACGCAAACCGCTAGCGATTTTACAATCGCTACGGTTTGCTTTTTAACATAGGAATCGCGGTAGGTCATTTCCACTACCGCGATTCGTTTTTGTCGGGAACGCGAACGCGCGGCGGAGCGATATTTGCAGCGATTTTGCTATGCAGTGCATAGCATAGCAAAATCGCGGCCGCGAACGTCGGGGAATCGCCGCTAATTGCGATTCAGCAATCGCTAGCGTTCAGCGTGAACGCTAGCGGTTGCTAGTGGAAAAGGGCCCTAAGGCCCGGTTCACACTTGCATTGTTTTGCGGACCGCAAAGTCCGCAAACGGAGCGAACGATTAAGGGTCCATTGTTAATCAATGGACCCGTGCGCACTTGTCCGCTCCTCCGGATGCGGTCTGTGGTCTGGACTTTTCCAACCTGCTCCAATTTTCCGGACGGCTCCTCCGTCCACCGCCTCCGGATCCGGACAAGAAATCCAGCACAACAGGAACTGAGGGGAAACGGAAGGGCACAACACACTTCCGGATGAAAGACGATCGTCCTACCCCACTTCCTGTGGGGTTCTCTATGGTGCAGGCGGCCATGTGGATGTACCCAGCGCTGGACAGCCCCCAGCCTCTCCACAGCCACCCCAGAACACAGCGGAGGACGGAAGGACGAGACCATCCAGACGCAGGGCCCGCGGGACGAGGAGGATGATGTCCGCAAAGCAGGCTCTTCCCAAGAAGGGCTCCAGCGCTTTTCCAGACCTTCCAGGCCCCTCTTTAAAAAAGGAAACGGATCCAGGACGCATGAAGAACGGAAGAAGATCCGGATGAAAACTGAACGTGACCTGAACGGATGTTCTCAGACTGGAACGGACCCGTGCCACCGGTAAGTATTTGATCAAAACGCAAGTGTGAACCGGGCCTAATTCCCTATAAACTAAACAAGCCACGCCCACAGGTTTTCAGAGAGCCAAGGCTTTTTCAGACAGTTGCAAGGGCTCATGGAAGCTCAGTCTGGGCAGGAGGAAGGGGAGGTATTACTAGCCAGAGATTTCAAAGGCAGAGAGGAGGAGGAGGAGGAGGGGGGATTAGGTTTTTTGCTCAAGATGCAGATAAGCCTGCCTCTGTGTAATGTTTACAAACAACATTGCTGCTGTCATTGTATCACAGGAATAATCAATCATATTCTATTAAAGAGACACTGAAGCGAGAATAATTCTCGCTTCAGAGCTCATAGTTAGCAGGGGCACATGTGCCCCTGCTAAAACGCCGCTATCCCGCGGCTAAACGGGGGTCCCTTCACCCCCAACCCCTCCCAACCCCCCCGCGAAATCAACGACCAAATTGGTCGTAGATTTTGCTGCTCTTAGAGGCAGGGCTAACGGCTGCAGCCCTACCTGCGTCTATCAGCGGTGCATCGCCGCCTCTCCCCCGCCCCTCTCAGTGAAGGAAGACTGAGAGGGGCGGGGGAGAGGCGGAGATATGCGCTGACAGACACGCGTGGGGCAGGGCTGCAGCGGTTAGCCCTGCCTCAACCAGGAAGAGATCCCCGGCTGCTCGGAGGGGATTTGCGATAGTGGCGGTTTAGCAGGGGCACACGTGCCCCTGCTAACTATGAGCTCTGAAGCGAGATTTATTCTCGCTTCAGAGTCTCTTTAAAGCTGTTGGCAGCTAGATTTGCTGTGTAAACTATCTAAACTTTAGGTAAGATATATAGACAAGTTACTTGTTATAGTTAGTTTTTCATCTCTGATCCGCTTTAAAGAAAATAGTGTTGTTCGGATCATGAACGATTTGGATCTGTGATCCGAATCTCTTTTGTGAGTCGAATCATCCGGATCATCAAAATGAACGATTCGGTTCACAAAGGGGGTGGAGCCAGGAGCGGCACGTCCCACTCCCCCTCTCAGCGGGCAGGGGGGTCCTGGAAGCAGAGATGGATCGCTCAGTTTGAGGGGAGCCAGCCTTGCACAGGGACAGGTAGATGAGAGAGGGGACATAGGTGCCACTGTCACATGTGTAGAGCACACGTACTGGCTGTAATGTGCTGCTCATTTTAGGCTGTCTGTTCCGTAGTTGTGCATAGTGAACAAATGGGAAACTTTTGGCTCAGAAGCACAGCTTAGTATCTTTGCAGACAGAGTGCTGGGCTTGAATGACAGGGCAGGCACTGTGATTGCAGCACAATATGATCCTCCTGCACTCTGCTCTAAACAGCTGCACTTATCTTCACCCTAAATGTATGAGTGTTGGAGGTGAGAAAAGGACACATTTTGGAATGCTTTCTTTCACTGTGAGACATTTGCATTCAAAGTATGCAGATGAACATATAGGTGAAATATATTTAAAGCATATGATTGCAACATGTAAGTAATGTGTGCAAAAAAAAAAAATCTGTTTTCTGCTCACCCCTCTTCGTCCACCTCCTCCCTTCTCTGTCCACTCCCTGCCCTTCTCTGTCCATCTTCTCCGCTTCTCTGTCTGTCCACCCCCCTTCCCTTCTCTGTCCACTGCAGGGAAAGTCCTGTCCTGCTAGTCATTTCACCCTCGAATGCTTCCCTAGTAAAATGATTCGAGATTAGGATCAAAGATACGGATCTTTTCAGTGATCCGATTCGAATCATCCGAACCATTGAAAAGATCCGGACTTCCCATCTCTAAAAAAGAGACTCTGAAGATACCTTAAAGGGGCACTACAGCGGAAAACTGTAAAATTTAAATTATGTGCAAACACATACAAATAAGTGCGATTTTTCCAGAGTAAAATGAGCCATAAATGACTTTTCTCCTATGTTGCTGTCACTTACAGTAGGTAGTAGAAATCTGACAGAAGTGACAGGTTTTGGACTAGTCCATCTCTTCATAGGGGATTCTCAGCAAGGCTCTTATTCTTTATAAAGATATTCCCTAAACAGGATTTAAACAATGATGCTTCCCTGCTCCCTACACAGTTTTTTGGTAGTTGGACTGAGCAACTGCCATTCACTAAGTGCTTTTGAAAATAAATATATCCCTGAGAATCCACTATAAAGAGATGGACTAGTCCAAAACCTGTCACTTCTGTCAGATTTCTACAACCTACTGTAAGTGACAGCAACATAGGAGAAAAGTAATTTATGGCTCATTTTACTCTGGAAAAAATGTACTTATTTGTATATGTTTGCACATATTTAAAATTTTACAGTTTTTCGCTGTAGTGCCCCTTTAAAGGACAACTGAATGGACAGGGACCATGAAGGATGCCATATATATTACATTTTAAGCAAGCCTGGCTGTCCTGCTGATCCTCTGCCTCTATTACTAAGGCCCGCTTCATACTTGCGTTTTTTCCCGGACTGGATCCGGAACGTATACTGTACAAACGGATCGGACGAGATTGTATCCATTGATAACCTATGGGTCCGTACACATCCGTCCGTCCCACCGGATCCGTTTCCTTCCGGATTTTACGTTCCGGCGGCCGGTCCGGAAAAATGCTGCAGAACCTATTTTTCCAGAACGTTGTGCCCTGCGGAACTGATCCGGAAGGTTTTGCAGCTCAATAGGAACAAATGGAAAACGGAAGTTGCCGACACACTGCTTATAAAAAAGGGGTCGGGGTGGGGTGTTGCAGTAGCTGTAGAACTTTTCTGCGTGTCGTCTCAGGTCCCGGTACAGCGTCTGGCACTGTCCCTTCCTCTGTCTTCTCATTAGTAGAGGGTGCACCCACCATCTCCTGCGAGTAGCACGCTTACATCCCACATAGTAGTAGGTAAATATCAGGAACGATGCTATTCCAAGCCAGAAGCCGTATAAATACATTGGATCCATGGTCCACACAGCAGGCTCTCTCCAACAATGACCACAGTGCATTTCCACACCTTCCAGACCCCAGGTATATATCTCTTTAAAAAACGGAAACTGATCTAAAACGTATGCAGAACGTATGAAAAACCGGATACAAACGGAACAGAAACTGAACGGAAGCGGAAGGGAGCCGGAACGGACTTCAACTGATCCGTTTCAACTGACAGTTTGGGCTGCAAACGCAAGTGTGAAACGGGCCTAAGCCATAGACCCTGTACAAGCATGCAGATCAGGTGTTTCTGACATTGTCAGATCTGACAAGATTATCTGCATGCTTGTTTCAGGTGTCATTCAGCCACTACCTCAGCCAAATAGACCAGGAGCACTGCCAGGCAACTGGTATTGTTTGAAATGAAATAAATATGGCAGCCTCCATTTACTTCTCACTTTAATTGCCCTTTAAAAAAGGTTAACTTACCTGGGGCTTCTGCCAGCACTTTGCAATCATCCTGTGCCTGCAGCGTCCTGGAACGATCCTCTGCCCCCCCCCCCCCCCCCCCCCCCTCAGCTCACACTCTCTTTTGCCGTTTGCTGTTCACTGTGCTGGCGCTGCACTGCTCACGCTCCCGTCGGAGGTACAGTACGAGAAAATCTCTACTGCGCCTGCACAAGACGCTCCCGGTGACGGGAGTGCGGATGAGGATGCGCGCAGCCAAGGCCGTGCAGGTGCAGTGGATGGAGAAGATGAGCTGTGGCGGAGGATCGTTCCAGGTATACACGGGCACAGGACGGCTGCAAGGGGCTGGCAGAAGCCCCAGGTAAGTGAAACTTTTTTTTTTTTTTAGGTATCTTCAGATTCACTTTAAAAACACAATTAGATACTTACCTAAAAAGAGGGAGGCCTCAGGATGCTATTGAGGCTTACCTTTGTATTCCAATGCCCCCTGTTAAGAGCAGTGCCCCCTCCCCTAAGATTAGCGGCAAGGCATTGTCGCTAATCAAATCGGGGCCGCACAGCTTCTTTTTGCAGTGCGGCTGCCCGAGCCCGCTTATGCGCAGTGAGCCGGAGCCGCAGCATCCATGCTACTGCACATGCGTGGCTGTGTTCACGTGTCTCAACTCCGTGCTATTGTATTAAGCACTCCTATATCTGTCAGTATTGCATTGTTGAATATTATGGTACTTTTTTGCTCTGCTTGGTGCCCTGTTTTTTTATTTGTTTTTAATGCTTGTGGGATAAGTCTCTAATAAATATTTTTGACATTTGTTATATGGAGGATTGGTTGTTGTTTGGAGCCATGGACTTCTTTTTTCTGATTGATTGCATGGTTTAGTCTTGTACTCATTATAGTCTACCTTTGCTTATTGGGCTCTGCCTTGTTTGGTCTTACAATTCTCTGGATGATCAATCGACCAATTCGATTGTAATATCGATCAGAATCGACCATTCATGTCCACTAACGGGAGGAAAACTACTATGAAATTCGATCAGACTGATAGAATCGATCTGCTTTTCGGCTTAATTCAGATCAAATTGTATAGCAGTTTTTTTCCATTAGAGGGCAGAAACAGTTGTTTCTGATCAATATTACGATTGAATCGGACAATCAATCAATCTGCAGAATGTTATAGTTACTGGTCACCTTAAAGGTGCCCATGCAGTGTTTAGATCTAATCTAATGAGGCAAATGGATCAATCCCTTTCTGATCTGAATCTGGTCAGAGAGGGATCGAATCCTTCCATATAATGAACACAGATTTGCAATAGATTTCACCATGATCCATTGAAAATCTATCAACACAGCGGGCTATTGATCTGTCGCTGCTCCGCTGCTGCAAATTGTTGCAAATCGATGAAAACTATGATCAATGTAGCTCGTTGCTTTAAAGATTTCCGCCAAATTTGAACAGAGCAATCAGATCTGTCAGGTAAAAATTGATGCCTGTATGGTCTGCTTTAGTTCTCCAACTCAAACAGGTAAACCTGTACCAGCTGTGATGTATTAATTATGTAATAATTGTGTTCATCCCTTGCGAAGTGGAGTTCCTGGGAAGATCACTGTAATTTCATTTGCATAATACCAGTGTTTTTGTGGGTCACAGAGTTGGAGAGGTGCTGATGTTATTTACTACTAGTAGCAGCTTGCCCATGTGCTGCAGTGAGTTTGTTAGACATTTGTTGGCTATATCTGTAAGGGCCCATTTCCACTATCGCAAATCTGCATGCGTTTTCTGCTGGCAGAAAATTGCACAACCAATACAATTTAATTAGCCTGTTTCCACTTGTCAGGAAAACAGAGCGTTTTTCTGTGCAGGAAAAATCTGCACAGCAGAGCCATCGGAATTTGCACACAGCAAGGTGGTGTGCGATTCGCAACAATGTAATTAATAGGAAATTTGCATGCGCTTTCACTATGCGAATTTTTCATGCGAATTTGCATACGTTTTCGCCTAAAATCAATGTAAAAGCACAAAGGCACGGACATGGTTAAATTCGCATACTTTAAAAAAAAAAAGCAAAGCCGTATGCAAATTCACGGTAAAATTCGCATCTGCATGTGAATTCGTTTTCGCGTTTTCTGCAACAAATTCGCAACGCACAAATGGAAACTGGCCCTAATTGTAGTGGAACAAATCCCCTCCAAGTTCAGCAAGTGACTCAATGTGATCTGATTGTCATATCCCCTTTTGGCGTAGGGGACAATAGATTTATGGTAGAAGAATGCTGCAGAGATGTGATCCAGCATAGCCTGGATTTTTTAAAATAATTGTTGAATGTTTATATAAGAATGTAGGAATGTAGTGGGAATGAGATTGCTGAAAAGTTAGTGAAATAGTGGATGTGCACCATAACAGCAGTCTCTTGCAGGTGGTCGCAGTGAGAGCAGGACCGGTTCTTGCTACAATGGGGCCCTGGAGCAAATGTAACTTGGGGGAGGCATCCCCCCCCCCTTGCAAACAAATCAACTCCAGTACCCCCCCTACCCTCATCGCACAATATCATTAGGTGTCATGTGTGCCCTAAAAATCATTTTTGGGGGCCCCATTATTCACCTCCTCCTTTTCCTATATGGAGTGTCCACTCAGCATCCCTGCTCTCAAGTGTCTCCATAGCTGGAAGGGGGGGGGGGGCACTTTGGGGAGCCCACACAGGCTCTGGAGCCCTGAGGCAATTTCTCTCTTTGCCTCTATGGAAGCACCAACACTGTTTTTAGTACATAAGCAGCTTTTACTAAAAAAAAAAAATATATATATATATATATATATATATATATATATATATATATATATATATATATATATATATATATATATATATATATTCTCCGGCATTCAGCCCCAATGCATTTTTTTTTCTTTTATTCCAGGCTTAAGTATCCTTTTAATACCATATAAATTGTATATCATGGTAATAACTGCTCAGGAGACTTGTATGACTAATGCAGTAAGTGACTGGCGGAAGTTATGAATAGAGCTACTGTGCCATGGTAATTTTGTTGTTGCTGCTTTTTGTACACTTTATGCCATGTGGCCAATACTTCACAGTATTCTCCCCAGAAATGTTTTCCAGCTGTGTGGCATGAAAATGTAGCCGGGTAGGGCGAGATGACAGAATGCAGGGATGGCGCTTCTCTGCTTACAGCAGAGGAGGAGGTGAGCAGATGACAGCCGGGGGCTCACCAAAACTATCCGAGTAGAGCACCTGGCTAAAAGAGCCTGGGAAGAACACTGCTTCATATGTTCTTCTGCTGCTGTTAGTTGAATGTTATTAGCTTATGAAGCTGATGTAACTTCTTACACAGTTTGCTAGCTTTGGGTGCCATAGTTTCTGTGGTTCTGGTACAGTTGTTTAACATAGCAAGAAACTTCCTCCAAACTTAATTTTTAACTTGTTCACCTGTGCATGTGGCTCCCCTTTGGTTTGCAACAGAGAAATGGGAATACTCTCTACCCAGGTAGGATTCTCATTAGGTCACGTAGAATCCTTCCTGGTGGAAGCAGGGCTGTGGAGTCTGAGTCGAGGCAATTTTGGGGTACCTGGAGTCGGAAAAAAAATGCACCGACTCCTAATGAATTTAAGCTGTATTTAAAATAGAGAATATGATAAAATATTCCATTTCTCAGATAATAGTCATCATAAATAATTTATATATAGAGTAATAGCTCTGCTTAGTCCACAAAAATGAAATAAACCAATCAAAAATAGTTACTTGTGCTGCTTTAATAAAGCAGTCCCCATATTTTTTAAGTCAGATACACATATCTGATTGTGACGGTATATATGATATGTACACAGGAATCTCTTATATACACTAACAATATGCTGTAAGAATAAAGCCTGATGTGTAGCTGTGTCACTAATGGCAATGGTGGAAATAATTCTGCGCTGATGCTGGTTTATGCAAATATATGCAATCCCTTTGCTCATGAAATCAAATAATGTGATATGTTGTTAAAATTTGGTTTGATGACTACGAATTAAAGGGTACCCGAGACGGTTGAAAATAAGTTTTATACATACCTGGGGCTTCCTCCAGCCCCCTTCAGGCTAATCAGTCCCTTGCTGACCTCCTCTGCCACCTGGATCTTCTGCTATGAGTCCTGGTATTTCAGCCAGTCAGTGCAGTCCGGCCGCGTGCCGCTCCCACAGCCAGGAGCATTCTGCACCTGCGCAATAGTGCTGCGCAGGTGTAGTACGTTCCCGACGGCGGAGTGTGTGCATGCGCACTATGCCAGACCGGCTAAAGTACCTGGACCCATAGCAGAAGATCTAGGTGGCGGAGGAGGACAGCGAGGGACTGATTAGCCTGAAGGGGGCTGGAAGAAGCCCCAGGTATGTATCAAACTTTAATTTCATCTGTCTCAGGTTTACTTTGTTACACAGTAGTACTATACTCTACATATGCACTCCCCACAGAGCTGCAGGGAATCCACTGAGAATGTTGTGCACATTGAACACAGAGGTGTTGTCTGTCACCCATAAACCTGCCTCATTCTCCTGCAGAGTACCTGCACATCACTCTTACATGTATCCACAGTTACATTTCCTAGGGCCTGATAGATGTTCTTTGTTCTTGTCTGTAACTTCTACAAGTACCGTACTCTTACCAAGGACTAGTTTTAGTCTATGACTAAAACTATTAGAGGCAGAACACCAGCTGGATAGCCAGGTAACTGGTATTGTTTAACCACTTAGGGACCGGTGCTGCTCTCTGTGATCTGTGCTGCGTGGGCTCTCCAGCCCGCAGCACAGATCATGTGAAAGGCAGGGCGATCAGACTGCCCCCCCCCCCATTTTTTCCCCACTACGGGGATGACCTGCCGGGAGATCTGATCGCCGCCACCCCGTGTGGCTGAGTGGGGGGGGGCTCCTCAAAGCCCCCCTTTGCAGCGCGATTCCTCCCTCCCTCCCCTTCCCTCCCTACCTCTCGCTCCCTGGGCGGTACAGGACAGCGATGCGTCCTGCGCCGCCTCTGATAGGCTTTGGCCTATCACACGGCGGCGATCCCGGGCCATTCAGAGGCCGGGGATCACCGATCTCCTTTACGGCGCTGCTGCGCAGCAGCGCCATATTGATGTAAACAGCGGGGATTTCTTCCCCACGTGTTTACAATTAGCCTGCGAGCCGCGATCGGAGGCTCGCAGGCTATTCACGGAGACGCCCTCCGTGAACTGACATGGAACGTTTCCATGTAAAACCACAAACGACCAGCCGCCGCTGGTCGGGGAATACATATGGTAGCCTCTATATTCCTCTCACTTCAGTTGTCTTTTAAAGGGACTCTGAGCACCTCTCATAGGCATGCCTTTAAGATTCCGACCAGTACTGCAAAGTACATAAAGATGCATACCTTTAGCTTGTGCTCTCCTTTCATTTGATGTCTGAATCGCCATTCTACACCAAATACTTCTCGTTCGATTTCAATTTAAAAATTGCGGCTGCCATCTTGGCTATGTTATAACTTCCGGGTCACACCTGTCTTCTCAGTTAGAGAACAAATCAGGACAAATTAGGCTTTTAGTGTGTGATCATTTTGTTTAGTAATTACCTTATTTTCAATGCATTTTAAAGGGAAAAGTAGAGAAAAAAACTGAAAAAACACACTTTCTCCATTTACGTCCATGATAGCTTTACAATAAACAGTGCTAACTAGAAGTTAAACCCACTAATTTTATTTGCTTATACATCCTGGTTACCACAACATTTAGATTATGTTCCTAGCGCAATATATGGTGACAATATTGTATTTTAAAATAAAGGTGTCTTTTTTCTGGTTTTCGTTTAATTTTTCTCATTGTACACTACTGATGATTATAAGACCTTATTTGCAAAAATAATAGTAATACACCCATGGCGCACATATTTAAAAAGCCAAGTTTCTAAGGTAACAATATATGTTGTATCTTTCATACTCTGTCACTTTGTTTTCATTTGCCAAGTCTTTTATTTTGGTACAGCATATGCAAAACTTTAATTGCCTTTAATTCAGTTGGTGACTAAAAACACACAAGACATGGGCCTCAACCCTAAAACTTTCCCAACTCCATTCTACTACTTATCACGGTTAAAATGTTACTACATATGTTTCTTTTAGTTTTGATAGAACTTTCCCGAATTTTATAATTTAGAAAATGATTTTTTTTTTTTACGTTGGATTGAGTTTTTCCGTACCTATTTTTCTATGTGACTTGTCCAAGCTTTTATGCTGGGTACACACTATGAGATTTTATGGTCGATTTACTGTCAGATCGATTCTTTCCAACATGTCCGATTTGCTTTCCGATCGATTCCCGAGTATTTTCCAATCGATTTCCTATTAGAGTTAACGGAAATCGATCGGAAAATTCTCGGAAATCGATCTGAAAGCAAATCGGACATGTTGGAAATAATCGATCTGACAGTAAATCGACCATAAAATCTCATAGTGTGTACCCAACATAAGACACACCAAAATGTATTCTGATGGTGCACTCTCCACAAATACACTGGACGTTTAGAAACGTCTAGCTGTCATGAAGTGGTTAGACAGCAGAAAGAGATGGCAGCGCTTCCCAAAGCAGCTCTCCCTGCTGTCTAAAAAATGACTACCAACTGCCATTTCTCCCCATTGTCTATAAAGAAAGTGCTGTATCCACTATGCCCTCAATGACCCTTCTGTTGTCAGGCCAATGCATTTGGGCTTCAAGTAAAGCAAATTAAAGAAAAACTTCAGTGTCAAATAATAGAATGTAGTAAAATATTCAGGCTACCCACTTTAATTATCCTTGTTTCAGCATCAGAAACACTTCATCTATCTATATATTGCTGTACATAGCATGTAACCCGCCCTCCCAGTGAACGGCAGGGTTAATAAATCAATGGAACCCTTAACAATAAAGGACATTTACATAATTTTTTTTTACTCTATAGATTGTTGGCTGAAGATATATATGGGTGAAAATATGTTTCTGCAGGTTTGAGAAGGGCAGTGGAATCTTATTTTAGCATGATTAGTCAGGTTTTGCCACACAGGTATGTAGATTAGGGATTCTCCTGATAACTTGTATGGCAGCATTCTTTCTGCTATGTCAGAATGAGGCACTGCAGATACTCCTGGCTGTAGGGCAGCTGTAGTGCTGGAGAAACACCCTGTTTCATGTGAAAGGAAGTGATAGGCAAGGTTGCAGTGTCCCAAATGAAGTGCATTCCCTCTCATCATCTTCTAACACTGGTCAACCATTATTGCACTACTTTGTCTTTCTTCTGAACAGCAGCATACATGGGCAGACAGATGGCTTGTTGGAGGCCACTTTAACCACTTAAGGACCGCCCCCAGCCGATGAGCGGCGGCGGCAAAGTCCGGGCCCAAACGACCGCAATACGCCCATCGGCGGGGGCGGCTGCGGGCGTTGCTATGCGGCGATCGCGTCATTCGTGACGCGATCAGCCGCCGGGGACTGGCTCCGCCCCCCCATTCGCTGTAACCCGCCGGCCGTTCGGAAGCGCCGGCGGGTTACTAGCACCCGGATCGCCGCATGTACTTTGTATAATAGGCTTTGTAATGTATACAAAGCCTATTATACTGGCTGCCTCCTGCCCTGGTGGTCCCAGTGTCCGAGGGACCACCAGGGCAGGCTGCAGCCACCCTAGTCTGCACCCAAGCACACTGATTCCCCCCCCCCCCCCCCTGCCCCATGATCGCCCACAGCACCCCTCAGACCCCCGCCCACCCCCCAGACCACTGTTTGCACCCAGTCACCCCCCTAATCACCCATCAATCACTCCCTGTCACTATCTGTCAACGCTATTTTTTTTTTAGTCCCTAATCTGCCCCCTACTCCCTCCTGATCACTCCCCCACCCCTCAGATTCTCCCCAGACCCCCCCCCCCCCCTGTACTGTACGCATCTATCCCCCCTGATCACCCGTCAATCACCCCCTGTCACTGCCACCCATCAATCAGCCCCTAACCTGCCCCTTGCGGGCAATCTGATCACCCACCCACACCAATAGATCGCCCGCAGATCCGACATCAGATCACCTCCCAAGTGCAGTGTTTAAATCTCTTCTCTCCTCTAAACACCCACTAATTACCCATCAATCACCCCCTATCACCACCTGTCACTGTTACCCATCAGATTAGACCCTAATCTGCCCCTTGCGGGCACCCAATCACCCGCCCACATGCTCAGATTGCCCTCAGACCCCCCCTTATCAATTCGCCAGTGCAATATTTACATCTGTTATTCCCTGTAATAACCCACTGATCACCTGTCAATCACCCATCAATCACCCCCTGTCACTGCCACCCATCAATCACTCCCTGTCACTGCCACCCATCAATCAGCCCCTAACCTGCCCCTTGCGGGCAATCTGATCACCCACCCACACCAATAGATCGCCCGCAGATCCGACATCAGATCACCTCCCAAGTGCAGTGTTTACATCTCTTCTCTCCTCTAAACACCCACTAATTACCCATCAATCACCCCCTATCACCACCTGTCACTGTTACCCATCAGATTAGACCCTAATCTGCCCCTTGCGGGCACCCAATCACCCACCCACACCTCAGAACGCCCTCAGACCCCAGCCCTGATCACCTCGCTAGTGCATTGCTTGCATCTATTTCCCCCCTCTAATCACACCTTGAGACACCCATGAATCACCTCCTGTCACCCCCTAGCACACCTACCCATCAGATCAGGCCCTAATTTGCCCCGTGTGGGCTCCTGATTACTCAGCCAAACCCTCAGATCCCCCTCAGACCCCCTTCCGATCACCTCCCCAGTGCATTGATTGCATCTATTTTCCCCTCTAACCGCCCCCTGAGACACCCATCAATCACCTCCTGTCACCCCCCTAGCACTCCTATCCATCAGATCAGGCCCAATACATCCTGTCATCTAAGAGGCCACCCTGCTTATGACCAGTTCCACAAAATTTGCCCCCTCATAGACCACCTGTCATCAAAATTTGCAGATGCTTATACCCCTGAACAGTCATTTTGAGAAATTTGGTTTCCAGACTACACAGTTTCTGGCCCGTAAAATGCCAGGGCAGTATAGGAACCCCACAAGTGACCCCATTTTAGAAAGAAGACACCCCAAGGTATTCTGTTAGGTGTATGATGAGTTCATAGAAGATTTTATTTTTTGTCAAAAGTTAGCGGAAATTGGATTTTTATTGTTTTTTTCACAAAGTGTCATTTTTCACTAACTTGTGACAAAAAATAAAATCTTCTATGAACTCACCATACCCCTAACGGAATACCTTGGGGTGTCTTCTTTCTAAAATGGGGTCACTTGTGGGGTTCCTATACTGCCCTGGCATTTTAGGGGCCCTAAACCGTGAGGAGTAGTCTAGAAAACAAATGCCTCAAAATGACCAGTAAATAGGACGTTGGGCCCCTTAGCGCACCTAGGCTGCAAAAAAGTGTCACATGTGGTATCGCCATACTCAGGAGAAGTAGTATAATGTGTTTTGTGGTGTATTTTTACACATACCCATGCTGGGTGGGAGAAATCTCTTTGTAAATGGACAATTGTGTGTAAAAAAAATCAAAAATGTGTCATTTACAGAGATATTTCTCCCACCCAGCATGGTTATAAGTAAAAATACACCACAAAACACATTATACTACTTCTTCTGAGTACGGCGATACCACATGTGTGACACTTTTTTGCAGCCTAACTGTGCTAAGGGGCCCAAAGTCCAAGAAGTACCTTTAGGATTTCACAGGTCATTTTGAGACATTTGGGTTCAAGACTACTCCTCACGGTTTAGGGCCCCTAAAATGCCAGGGAAGTATAGGATACCCACAAGTGACCCCATTTTAGAAAGAAGACACCCCAAGGTATTCTGTTAGGTGTATGATGAGTTCATAGAAGATTTTATTTTTTGTCACAAGTTAGCGGAAAATGATAGTTTGTGAAAAAAAACTATTAAAATCAATTTCCGCTAACTTGTGACAAAAAAAAAAAATCTTCTATGAACTCACCATACTCCTAACGGAATACCTTGGGGTGTCTTCTTTCTAAAATGGGGTAATTTGTGGGGTTCCTATACTGTCCTGGCATTTTAGGGGCCCTAAACCGTGAGGAGTAGTCATGAAACGAAATTTCTCAAAATGACCTGTGAAATCCTAAAGGTACTCATTGGACTTTGGGCCCCTTAGCGCAGTTAGGGTGCAAAAAAGTGCCACACGTGGTATCGCCGTACTCAGGAGAAGTAGTATAATGTGTTTTGGGGTGTATTTTTCCACATACCCATGCTGAGTGGGAGAAATATCTCTATAAATAGACAATTGTGTGTAAAAAAATAAAAAAAATTGTCATTTACGGAGATATTTCTTCCACCCAGCATCGGTATGTGTAAAAATACACCCCAAAACACATTATACTACTTCTCCTGAGTACGGCAATACCACGTGTGGCACTTTTTTGCAGCCTAACTGCGCTAAGGGGCCCAAAGTCCAATGAGCATCTTTAGGCTTTACAGGGGTGCTTACAATTAGGCACCCCCCAAAATGCCAGGACAGTGAACACACCCCACAAATGACCCCATTTTGGAAAGTAGACACTTGAAGGTATTCAGAGAGGAGCATAGTGAGTCCGTGGCAGATTTAATTTTTTTTGTCGCAAGTTAGAAGAAATGGAAACTTTTTTTTTTTTTTTTTTTGTCACAAAGTGTCATTTTCCGCTAACTTGTGACAAAAAATAAAATCTTCTATGAACTCACCATGCCTCCCACTGAATACTTTGGGATGTCTTCTTTCCAAAATGGGGTCATTTGGGGGGTATTTGTACTATCCTGGAATTTTAGCCCCTCATGAAACCTGACAGGTGCGCAGAAAAGTCAGAGATGCTTGAAAATGGGAAAATTCACTTTTGGCACCATAGTTTGTAAACGCTATAACTTTTACCCAATCCAATAAATATACACTGAATGGTTGTTTTTTTTTAATCAAAGACATGTAGCAGAATAACTTTCGCGCTCAAATGTATAGGAAATTTTACTTTATTTGAAAAATGTCAGCACAGAAAGTTAGTCATTTTTTTTTTTACAAAATTCATGTCTTTTTTGATGAATATAATAAAAAGTAAAACTCGCAGCAGCAATCAAATAGCACCAAAAGAAAGCTGTATTAGTGACAAGAAAAGGAGGTAAAATTCCTTTAGGTGGTAGGTTGTATGACCGAGCAATAAACCGTGAAAGCTGCAGTGGTCTAAATGGAGAAAAAGGCTCTGGTCCTCAAGGGGCGAAAAGACTGTGGTCCTCAAGTGGTTAAGAGGAACTGTAGTGAAAATAACATAATGAATACAACTACTTATTGCTTACATTATTCTTTTATAGATTTAGTCTGTGCTTGCCCATTGTAAATCTTTCCTCTCCCTGATTTACATTCTGAAATGTATCACTGGTGGTGTCGTCTGTAGTTCTGCCAGGGGATTTGTATAATTTATATTTTTTTTACTGAGAGTTCTAAGCACAGAGGGAGATGCTGCTTGCATGGCAGTTCAAAACAGCCATTTTTTCCCACAATGCAATAAGGTTCACAGACAGCAAACTGCCAGGACCTTGATCATGACATCACACTGTGGGAGGGGATTCATCACAATATCATTCATACAGATGTCCCTGATGATCTGCTGTATAAAAGGTAAACATTTCACATGGAAAAGGGGGTATCAGCTACTGGTCGGAGTGAAGTTCAATCCTTGTTTTACATTTCTCTTTAAATCCCCAGTTAATTGATTCTGTGACTGGCTTCATGCAGCAACTGTTGCCTTCACAATGCAGCCAATGGTATGTATATTTTATACAGCAGGGAGGGATGGCAGTGCTTCCCAAGACAGGCTGCATCTGGATGACTAGCAGCATAGATGTGCAGAGCCTAATTATAGGCAGGGTACACAACTTGCATTCAAAACAGATGCACCAAAATTAACATAACAGAGAATGTTTGCTTCCTAAACAGTTTGCATGCAGAATGTTCCATACCAGACCCTTCCACCGCGGTGAGGTCATCTTTTGTGGACAGGTCCCTAACCTTTAAAGGGATACTGTAGGGGGTCGGGGGAAAATGAGTTGAACTTACCCGGGGCTTCTAATGGTCCCCCGCAGACATCCTGTGCCTGCGCAGCCACTCACCGATGCTCCGGCCCCGCCTCCGGTTCACTTCTGGAATTTCAGACTTTAAAGTCTGAAAACCACTGTGCCTGCATTGCTGTGTCCTCGCTACCGCTGTTGTCACCAGGAGCGTACTGCGCAGGGACAGACCATATCGGGCCTGCACAGTACACTCCTGGTGACATCAGCGGGAGTGAGGACACGACAACACAGGCGCAGTGGTTTTCAGACTTTAAAGTCTGAAATTCCAGAAGTGAACCAGAGGCGGGGCAGTAGCGTCGGTGGGTGGCTTCACGGGCACAGGATGTCTGCGGGGGATCATTAGAAGCCCTGGGTAGGTTCAACTCATTTTCCCCCGACCCCCCCTACAGTATCCCTTTAATTACTAAACAAACCTAGTGTGAACACATGAGTAGCTTGCTATAAAATGGTTTACACATTGTTTAGACAGCAGAAAAGAATTGGCAGCGCTCTTAATCCAGGCTGCACCTGAAATGACTACCAACAGAGGTGTGCAGAGCTCCCAGGAGACAAGTACACACCTTGTAATCAAAACAGATGCTAAACTATGCACTATATTCCTAAACACAGAATAAAAACAGAATGCAAACTTGAAAAAGTAAATGGGTGCAGCTAGCCATAAAGTGAACTTACATTTTTAATACAGCAGGGAAAGGTGGCAGCACTTCCCAAGACAGGCTGCGAATTAATGGCATTATAGATGTGCAGAGCCTAATTATAGACAGGGTACGCACCTTGCATTCAAAACAGATGAAGGATGTAAGCTTCCAAAACAGTTTGCATGCAGAATCAATGTTCTGTACTAGGCCCTTCCATCGTGATGTCAACCTTAATGGAAGAGACTCTAACCTCTAATTCGCAAACAAACATAGTGTAAACTATCTTATGGCCAGCTGCCCCCAGGTTCACACTGTTTTGGGTTTTTTTTTGTGTTTTTTCAGTTTAGAGGTTAGGTCCCTTCCATGAAGGATGACCTCAGGCAGGGCCGGTGCTACCATAGAGGCAAAGGAGGCAGCTGCCCCAGGGCCCCAGAGCTTGTAGGGGCCCCCAGTGGCTACAAGAGGAAAAAAAAATTCAAATCGACCTTATAGTTCCTGAGAAAATCGATTTTAAAGTTTCAAAGGAAAAATAATACACATTTCAAAACCAGCCGACTTTAATGGTTAATAGCAAATCCACCTTAAATTCTAGAAACCCTAAATTTGCAGGATATGTTAAGGAGATCATTGGGAATAAGAGGAAAAAAACTATTTTTCAAAAAGACCTTATAGTTTTTGAGTAAACCGATTTTAAAGTTTCGAAGGAAAAAGTATACTTTTAAATGCGGTAAATGTCACTTTTAGTATCTAACGGTAGTGTAATTTTACATGTATCAGAAAAAAGAGCAATACATTTCCTGACAGGGTTTCCAGGGGGTCCATACGCAGCCGCAGCGATTTGGCCAGGGATCGCTATACAGCCGCAATATGGCTGTATGAAGATCCCTGGCATTTTTTTCCTAATTTTTGTGTGGGAATTTTTTTTTTTTTTTTTTTTAATTATGTGGGGTCCCCCCTCCTGAAACTTTTTAACCCCTTGTCCCCCATGCAGGCTGGGGTAGCCAGAATGTGGAGCTCCGACCGATTGGGGCTTCAAACCCTGACTATACCAGCTGCAAAAGGTCCCTTAATGCCAATTTTTGCTCCGGGGTATCTGTTGGGGGGGGGCCCCCCAGGTTTATTTTGCCCTGGGGCCCCATTGTTGCTTAAACCGGCCCTGACCTCAGGTAAGGGGTCTAGTACGAAACATTCTGCATGTAAACTGTTTTTGAAAGCTAACACCCTCCATGATAATTTTAGTACATCTGTTTTGAATGCAAGTTGTGTACCCTGCCTATAATTAGGCTCTGCACATCTATGCTGCTAGTCATTCAGATGCATCCTGTCTTGGGAAGTGCTGCCTCCTCTTCCTGCTGTATAAATCAATTAAGTTTACTTTATGCCTAACTGCACCCATTTGCCATTTCAAGTTTGCATTCCGTTTTTATCTTGTGTTTAGGAATATAGTGCATAGTTTAGCATCTGTTTTGAATACAAGGTGTGTATTTGCCTACTGGGGGCTCTACACACCTCTGTTGGTAGTCCTTTCAGATGCAGCCTGGTTAAGGAACGCTGCCAATTATTCCCTGTTGTCTAAAGAATTGTATGCATAAAAAGCCAAATAAAGTGTTCCCCCCCCCCCCCCAAAAAAAAAGGAAGTTGTCTACCCCGTTTCCCAGAAACCACCACACATGCATTATTCCTCCTCACTACATCACATGATGTAGCCACACACACCAATCGGACGATCTCTAATAGACACACCGACACCCTCCCCGCCTTTCCTCTTCCAGTGGCCAGAGGGTGGGGATGAATGGAGCATCAGGCCCTCTCCCAGACAGCCACTACACTGAAACTACAGGTTTTTGGCCTCCACAAACTGAAGAACACCATGTGACTCCCGCGTGTGACATCATCGTTGGAACTTTGATGGTTTGTTAAGGGGCCCATACACCTAACGATTTTCCCGCCGATATACAGCAGATTCGATCACTGTGATCGAATCTGCTGTGAAATTGTTGCGCAAACGCTAACAGAATGATTGATTTCCGTCCGAAATCAATAGTTTCCGTCCATGCGGAAGATTTTGCTCGATTGCCGGTGGGTCAGGAGTGCGCCGATAGCGGCGTTCGAATGCCCGACGACCGACGCTAGTTGCAATACATTACCTGTTCCGCCAGCGCGTTTCCCTGCTCTCTCCGCTGTCTTCTTCTCCGCGCTGGGCTCTGAGTCTGGCTGGCTTCACCGAACTTCCTGTCCCGGCAGGAAGTGTAAACGGTAGAGCACCCTCTACTGTTCCCCGGACAGGAAGTTCAGTGAAGCCAGCCGGACTCGGAGCCCAGCGCAGAGAAGAAGACAGCGGAGATCGGGGGACTCGCGCCGGCGGATCAGGTAATGTATAGCGGGGGGGGGGGGGGGGGGGGGTGACGGAGGCGGTTGCTTCAGATTGTGATCGGTTTCATGCTGAAATCGATTCACAATCTGTTTGCAGTAAAGGAAGCATACAATCCCTCTCTGATCAAATTTGATCAGGGAGGGATCTATCTGTTGGTCGATCTGATGGCAAATCGACCAGTATATGGCTACCTTAAGAGTTGAAGGGGGCAGCTTTCCTTTGTGTGGAAGGGAGGGGTTACAAAAAAGTGTAGAAAGGCTTTAAAAGTCCATTTGATACTTATCGCATGATCCTTGCCATGTCCCAGGCATCAATACGTTTACATCCAGAATAGGAAGTGTTGAGACTGTGCACTCTCACAATGCGGGGCGTGTGTGTGGCAGCATGCCAACTCAGTGTGCTGCATCTGCCCAGCTCACACCTGGGCCTCCCCCATACATCTGCCCAGCTCACACCTGGGCCTTCTCCATACATCTGCCCAGCTCACACCAGGGCCTTCTCCATACATCTGCCCTGCTCACACCTGGGCCTCCCCCATACATCTGCCCAGCTCACACCTGGGCCTGTTCATACATCTGCCCAGCTCACACCTGGGCCTTCTCCATACATCTGCCCAGCTCACACCAGGGCCTTCTCCATACATCTGCCCTGCTCACACCTGGGCCTCCCCCATACATCTGCCCAGCTCACACCTGGGCCTGTTCATACATCTGCCCAGCTCACACCTGGGCCTTCCCCCATACATCTGCCCAGCTCACACCTGGGCCTGATCATACATCTGCCCAGCTCACACCTGAGCCTCCCCCATACGTCTGCCCAGCTCACACCTGGGCCTCCCCCATACATCTGCCCAGCTCACACCTGGGCCTGATCGTACATCTGCCCAGCTCACACCTGGGCCTCCCCCATACGTCTGCCCAGCTCACACCTGGGCCTCCCCCATACGTCTGCCCAGCTAGCACCTGGGCCTCCCCCATACGTCTGCCCAGCTCACACCTGGGCCTCCCCCATACGTCTGCCCATCTCACACCTGGGCCTCCCCCATACATCTGCCCATCTCACACCTGGGCCTCCCCCATACGTCTGCCCATCTCACACCTGGGCCTCCCCCATACGTCTGCCCATCTCACACCTGGGCCTCCCCCATACGTCTGCCCATCTCACACCTGGGCCTCCCCCATACGTCTGCCCAGCTCACACCTGGGCCTCCCCCATACATCTGCCCTGCTCACACCTGGGCCTGATCATACATCTGCCCAGCTCACACCTGGGCCTCCCCCATACGTCTGCCCAGCTCACACCTGGGCCTCCCCCATACGTCTGCCCAGCTCACAACTGGGCCTCCCCCATACATCTGCCCAGCTCACACCTGGGCCTCCCCCCATACATCTGCCCAGCTCACACCTGGGCCTCCCCCATACATCTGCCCAGCTCACACCTGGGCCTCCCCCATACATCTGCCCAGCTCACTCCTGGGCCTCCCCCATACATCTGCTCAGCTCACACCTGGGCCTCCCCCATACATCTGCTCAGCTCATACCTGGGCCTCCCCCATACATCTGCCTAGCTCACACCTGGGCCTCCCCCATACATCTGCCCAGCTCACTCCTGGGCCTCCCCCATACATCTGCTCAGCTCACTCCTGGGCCTCCCCCATACATCTGCTCAGCTCACACCTGGGCCTCCCCCATACATCTGCTCAGCTCATACCTGCGCCTCCCCCATACATCTGCCCAGCTCACACCTGGGCCTCCCCCATACATCTGCCTAGCTCACACCTGGGCCTTCTCCATACATCTGCCCAGCTCACACCAGGGCCTTCTCCATACATCTGCCCAGCTCACACCAGGGCCTTCTCCATACATCTGCCCTGCTCACACCTGGGCCTCCCCCATACATCTGCCCAGCTCACACCTGGGCCTGTTCATACATCTGCCCAGCTCACACCTGGGCCTTCTCCATACATCTGCCCAGCTCACACCAGGGCCTTCTCCATACATCTGCCCTGCTCACACCTGGGCCTCCCCCATACATCTGCCCAGCTCACACCTGGGCCTGTTCATACATCTGCCCAGCTCACACCTGGGCCTTCCCCCATACATCTGCCCAGCTCACACCTGGGCCTGATCATACATCTGCCCAGCTCACACCTGAGCCTCCCCCATACGTCTGCCCAGCTCACACCTGGGCCTCCCCCATACATCTGCCCAGCTCACACCTGGGCCTGATCGTACATCTGCCCAGCTCACACCTGGGCCTCCCCCATACGTCTGCCCAGCTCACACCTGGGCCTCCCCCATACGTCTGCCCAGCTAGCACCTGGGCCTCCCCCATACGTCTGCCCAGCTCACACCTGGGCCTCCCCCATACGTCTGCCCATCTCACACCTGGGCCTCCCCCATACATCTGCCCATCTCACACCTGGGCCTCCCCCATACATCTGCCCATCTCACACCTGGGCCTCCCCCATACGTCTGCCCATCTCACACCTGGGCCTCCCCCATACGTCTGCCCAGCTCACACCTGGGCCTCCCCCATACATCTGCCCTGCTCACACCTGGGCCTGATCATACATCTGCCCAGCTCACACCTGGGCCTCCCCCATACGTCTGCCCAGCTCACACCTGGGCCTCCCCCATACGTCTGCCCAGCTCACAACTGGGCCTCCCCCATACATCTGCCCAGCTCACACCTGGGCCTCCCCCCATACATCTGCCCAGCTCACACCTGGGCCTCCCCCATACATCTGCCCAGCTCACACCTGGGCCTCCCCCATACATCTGCCCAGCTCACTCCTGGGCCTCCCCCATACATCTGCTCAGCTCACACCTGGGCCTCCCCCATACATCTGCTCAGCTCATACCTGGGCCTCCCCCATACATCTGCCTAGCTCACACCTGGGCCTCCCCCATACATCTGCCCAGCTCACTCCTGGGCCTCCCCCATACATCTGCTCAGCTCACTCCTGGGCCTCCCCCATACATCTGCTCAGCTCACACCTGGGCCTCCCCCATACATCTGCTCAGCTCATACCTGCGCCTCCCCCATACATCTGCCCAGCTCACACCTGGGCCTCCCCCATACATCTGCCTAGCTCACTCCTGGGCCTCCCCCATACATCTGCCCAGCTCACACCTGGGCCTCCCCCATACATCTGCCCAGCTCACACCTGGGCCTCCCCCATACATCTGCCCAGCTCACACCTGGGCCTCCCCCATACATCTGCCCAGCTCACACCTGGGCCTCCCCCATACATCTGCCCAGCTCACACCTGGGCCTCCCCCATACATCTGCTCAGCTCATACCTGGGCCTCCCCCATACGTCTGCCCAGCTCACACCTGGGCCTCCCCCATACATCTGCCCAGCTCACACCTGGGCCTCCCCCATACATCTGCCCAGGGGATTCAATTAATGTTGCATATATATAACATTAATTGAATCCCCTATATCCCACATAACAAAGTGCTCCTCCGATGTAAGAGTAAAGTTCAGTGTGTGGCTGCTTCACTGGTGTGATGCTTATTTATATATCAATTTAAATTTGGATTATAATATACTACCAATAGGTTTTTCTTCTTTGAGCGGTTACATGTTCATTTGAGCGTAAACACATGTAACTATTGTCCGCTCTAGAACCAATTCCTAATCAGTAAAATGTGACTCTATACATCAACTTGATAAATTATTACAAGTGGGATTAGTGTTAGCAGTACAGCATAATACTGATTAAATTATATTAATTCCTAAACACTCCATAGATCTCTTGTGAATCTGCGGAGAAAGTAGCATTACTGCGAAGTTCCTTGGCAGGTGTTCAGTGGGCCTTTCTGCACTCTCTACATACTGTAGCTGTGCTTATCATGATGTTTTACACCCCACCTAATTACTAGTTAGCCAAATAAGTAAAGGTAGCCATACACTGGTCAATTTGCCATTAGATCGACCAACTGACAGATCCCTATCTGATCGAATCTGATCAGAGAGGGATCGTATGGCTGCCTTTACTGCAAACAGATTGTGAATCGATTTCAGCCTGAAACCGATCACAATCTGTTGAGCTGCTCCTGCCACCTGTCCCCCCGTATACATTACCTGACGCTGGCTCCGGGTCCTATTCTCCGCGCTGCACCGCATCCCAGCATCCCGCACCGCATCCCAGCGTACACTGTGTCACTCCGTGACCAGGAAGTTCAAATAGAGCGCCCTCTATTTGAACTTCCTGGTCACTGTAGTGACACAGGAAGTTAATGTACGCTGTTTTAATAAAAACAAAGAATATAATGTTATTGTTTTAATTTTGTGTCTTTTGGTCATACTTTACGGTTAATAATTGTAGATTTTAGACTCGAGCATTAAGTTCACACTAGGGGCATTTTCCGCCTTTTTTTCAAGCGCAGGCGAATTTTAAAATCGCCCACAAAACACTTGTGCACTGATTCCCTATGAGTGAGTTCACATCTGAGCGGTTTGTTTCCGATGCACTCAGCAAAGCGCTGCCTGTACCATTTTTGAGGAGTTTTCGCTATAAAGGAAGGTATAGGAAAAACGCTCACAAAATCGCTTTGTGCAGCGATTGCGTTCGCGTTTTTAACAATAAATACATTGTATTTATTCTTTTCTGGGGCCAAAGCATTCACTTCCTGACTTGCATCAGGGAGTGAATTAAAAAAAGCTCTGAAAAAGCCCTTAGAAAAGTGCTTTTTACAAAAGCGCAGTGGAGCGCAGTGGAGCGCCTGGAGAGGGGAAAAAAGCGCACAAAAATGCTTGCGTTTTTAGGTTTGACTGGGGCCTAAAAGTGTCCCCGTTTATGTTGACAGAGATGGAGTTGGATGAGCAGTGAGGTTCAGCTTCCTAGCCAGCACATCTTTGCTTTGTTCCCAAATGCCGACACCATCTTAATCTCGATTTACATTTTTTGAGCTTTGGCAGCATAGAGATGCCTTATATGTTCTGCTGTTACAACCAACATAGAAAATACATGAATATATTAAAGCACACCTGAAGCGAGAGGGAGATGGTGGCTGCCATATAGATTTCCTTTTAATCGATACCGTTTGCGTGGCAGTCTTGCTGATCTATCATGCATCAGTAGTGTCTGAATCACACACCTGAAACGAGCATGTAGCAAATCCAGTGAGATTTTAGTCAGAGACATCTGATCTGTACTTTTTCCAGGGTCTGTGGCTAAAATCATTAGATGCAGAGGGTCAGCAGGACGGTCGGGCAATCTGCATTGTTTAAAAGGAGATAAATATGTTGGCCTTCATATCCCTCTGAGTTCAGGTGTGCTTTAGTATAAGCTCCTATTGGCAGGACACTGCCTCTGAATGTGTGGCTATTGCTGTACATTGCTTTGCCTTTTCAGTTACAGAACTTCCACTGGGTATCACTTTGTATTATCTGCATTAACTCATTTTGTACTATATTATGTGCAGTTTGCCTGTGTCACTACATGTAAAATATTTACTGGTGCTATATATATGCTATTTACAGGCAGTTTGTAATCAATTTGATGTCACCAAGGTAATTCCCTGTTGAGGATCTGCTTTGTCTATGGACTTTCAGTAGAAATGTCTTACACATTGTATTCTTGCCTACACAAATAATTACTCTTGCACACATAACAGTGCCTAAAAGTGTCATCCTTTAGCAAGCTAAACAAAGTAAATTACCTAGCTGTAGTTTGTGACACTCTAGGGAATTTTTCAGTTTCCATACTGAGATGTGAATCAGATAGAAGCCTTTTATCTGAACTCGCATTGGTTCTCTTCTATCACCTATAAAGAGCCCCAGGGACTCTACCTCCGCTTTTGTGGTATAGCCTCGGCTGTACAGTATATTCACATTGGGCTTTTCCTTTTTCCACCCACCACCTAAAATCTCACAGCAGACATTTATTTACACGTAAAAAACTAATCTGCGGAGTTTCACAATTCAACAGGAAATATTTTGCATATCTCTTGCACACACAGTTCCTGGTGCTTTCTGTTGCTTAAAGCGGATCCGAGATGAAAAACTAACTATAAGAAAAGTAACTGGTCTATATATCTTAAGTTTAGTTTACACAGCAAATCTAGCTGCAAACAGCTTCAATATAATATGATTATTTCTTCCTGTGATACAATGACAGCAGCCATGTTGTTTGTAAACATTACACACAGGCAAGCTTACCTGCATCTTCAGCACTCAGCCAGTGAAAAAAAAACCTAACCCCCCCTCCTCCCCTCTGCCTCCGAAATCTCTCGCTCGTAACACCTCCCCCTCCTCCTGCCCAGACTGAGCTCCCATGAGCCCTTGCTACTGTCTGAAAATGCCAAGGCTCTCTGAAAAACTGTGGGCGAGGCTTGTTTAGTTTATAGGGAATTAGAGTATTAAAAAAAAAGTATTTGGCTTGAGGAATGCTCTATAAACAATAGGAAAGGAACACAATTATGCAATGCGTAAAAGTTCATCTCAGATCCACTTTAAAGGCAACTGTAATATCCATCCAGATTGCACTTGTATTACATTAGGGAGAGAGGTTGTTTGCATCTCTATACCACATGCTGTGCAAAGGGCTGATCACGGCATAATAATTAATTGACTGAGAGAGTCTGCCATGGACCAACTTATCCAATTAGAGGTGCATGGCATGGTTTGGCCCTGAAGAAGGGGTAATTTATTTATCACAACCTGTGCCCATTTGGTGTTGCCATTGTTTGTGCCCTAGGCTCTGAGTGACCCCTTGGAGCTGTACATATGATGTATAAAAATACTAAGGCATAGTGGCACACAGGGGAAGCGTAGCGCCCCTGATCCTTCTGAGGGTGTCAGTGAGTGATCAGCCTGGTGGATCGTTTTGAGTAAGGACTTTGGTTTTCTACTCACCTGGCCTGCTTCTTTGTGCACTGCTCTGTTGGCCCTCTAGGTCTTAAGTTCTCACCACATGTTACGTGTACCCCTGGGGGTACTTGGGCTGGGTTCAGAGGGTACCTCAACTTGTCATAGTCAGTCTTTTACAGTCAGATTGGGGGAT
The DNA here is from genome assembly GCF_040937935.1 of Hyperolius riggenbachi. Lineage (NCBI taxonomy): Eukaryota > Metazoa > Chordata > Amphibia > Anura > Hyperoliidae > Hyperolius > Hyperolius riggenbachi. Next base: position 126,060,815 of record NC_090655.1, on the reverse strand, counting down.
TAAAAAAAAATCACATATAAATAAGCCTATTTAGTTATTTTAGTCTGTAAAAGCATTAACTACTTGCCGACGCTGCGGCAGCCCCAGGACCGCCTAACGCCAATTCCTGATTTGCAGGAGAGCATCTCCACTTGATAGGCGGAGCTCCGCCCCGCCTTCAGTCTCCCATCGGCGATCGCCGCTCGGATCTAAGGCAGCGCTGTTCTGGGGACAGCCGTGTGACACCCCTGGGAGACCTGACAGTGATCGGCTGTCATAGGCTGAAGCCTATGACAGCCGATCACGCTGATTGGGGGGAGTAAAAAAAATTAATAAATAAATAGTAAAAAAGAAAGCTCTGTTGGTGGGGAGAAAAGGGGGGAGGGAGGTTTCACTTGTGTGCTGACTGAGCTGGACGGCCCTGCAGCGAGGCCTTAAAGCTGCAGTGGCCTATTTGATGAAAAATGGCCTGGTCTTTAGGGGGGTTTAACACTGTGGTCCTCAAGTGGTTAAGCAATATTTGAAGATGCATAAAGATACATATGTGTTTGAGTGTGTGTATGTCTAGGGATACTTGAAATGATATTCACAATAGGGGGTATTCAACAAAACATAAATGTCATAAATGGATGCATACTGTACTAGCATTGAGAAACATTGCTCTAGGTTATCATTTCTTATTGCTGAGAGCTGAATGAGCTGGATTTTAATGTGGAAAGGAAAGGATCGCTATCTTCGCTGATAGGAGCAATGATCATGTAGTCTCAATTCAGGCAGCAAAACGAAGAATGTCCCACTACTCCATGGGTTGAGTATAAGATTTTCTTCAATTTTATTAGCACATCAGTAGATACACAACAGGCTCATGCGTATCGGAGCTCTAAATGGCTCCTTAATCATAGCCAGATTACTCATCATCACTAGCTATGGTTAAGGAGCCCTGTAGAGCTCCGATACGCATGAGCCTGTTGTGTATCTACTGATGTGCTAATAACATTAAAGAAAATCTTATACTCAACCCATGGTGTAGCGGGACATTCTTCGTCTTGCGAGCTGGATTTTACATCAGGGTGGAGTTGCACTGCATGTTGCATAATGCACACGCTATAATGTATGTAAACTGCAATAGACACCACAATCACATCCCCCCCTCCGCGGCCGCCTCTCCTGTTACCTTTATGAGCTGGCGGCCGCTGCCTCTTTCACAATTTAGCCCCTATGCTCTTTGCAGCATCTCCTATTACAGCAGCGCGTCTTGCGGCTACTGTAAGGAGGGAAGGAAGTAGGACAGCGGCTTCCTGTAGCGGCGATATGCATCGCCGTTACCATGGGAACCGCTGCCCTGCTTCCTTCCCTCCTTACAGCAGCCGCAGGACGCGCTGCTGTAATAGGAGATGCTGCAAAGAGCAGAGGGGCTACGGGAAATTGTGAAAGAGGCAGCGGCCGCCAGCTCATAAGGTAACAGGAGAGGGGGGCGAGAGGCCAGACCCGCCGCGGCCCAGCTGAAAACTGCCCACGGACCGGCAGTGGGCCGCGGCCTGGTGGTTGGGGACCACTGTTTTAGGGTATGTCTCTGCCAGCTTTGTACATCTAGAGACTGAAATCCTTGCCCATTCTTCTTTGCAAAACAGCTCCAGCTCAGTCAGATTAGACAGTGTTTGTGAACAGCAGTTTCCAGATCTTGCCACAGATTCACAATTGGATTTAGATCTGGACTTTGACTGGGCCATTCTAACACATGGATATGTTTTGTTTTAAACCATTCCATTGTTGCCCTGGCTTTATGTTTTGGGTCGTTGTACTGCTGGAAGGTGAACCTCCGCCCCAGTCTCAAGTCTTTTGCAGACTCCAAGAGGTTTTCTTCTAAGATTGCCCTGTATTTGGCTCCATCCATCTTCCCATCAACTCTGACCAGCTTCCCTGTCCCTGCTGAAGAGAAGCACCCCCAGAGCATAATGCTGCCACCACCATATTTGACAGTGGGGATGGTGTGTTCAGAGTCATGTGCAGTGTTAGTTTTCCGCCACACATAGTGTTGCATTTTGGCCAAAAAGTTCCATTTTGGTCTCATCTGACGTGTCCCCCACATGGCTTGTGGCAAACTGCAAATGGGACTTCTTATGCTTTTCTGTTAACAATGGCTTTCTTCTTGCCACTCTTCCATAAAGGCCAACTTTGTGCAGCACACGACTAATAGTTGTCCTATGGACAGATTCCACCACCTGAGCTGTAGATCTCTGCAGCTCGTCCAGAGTCACCATGGGCCACATGACAGCATTTCTGATCAGTGCTTTCCTTGTTCGGCCTGTGAGTTTAGATGGACGGCCTTGTATTGGTATGTTTACAGTTGTGTCATACTCCTTCCATTTCTGAATGATCGCTTGAACAGTGCTCCGTGGGATGTTCAAGGCTTTGGAAATCTTTTTGTAGCCTAAGCCTGCTTTAAATTTCTCAATAACTTGATCCCTGACCTGTCTGGTGTGTTCTTTGGACTTCATGTTGTTGTTGCTCCCAATATTCTCTTAGACAACCTCTGAGGCCGTCACAGAGCAGCTGTATTTGTACTGACATTAGATAACACACAGGTGCACTCAATTTAGTCATTAGCACTCATCAGGCAATGTCTATGGGCAACTGACTGCACTCAGACCAAAGGGGGCTGAATAATTACTCACACCCCACTTTGCAGTTATTTATTTAAAAAAAATGTTTGGAATCATGTATGATTTTCGTTCCACTTCTCACGTGTACACCACTTTGTATTGATCTTTCACGTGGAATTCCAATAAAATTGATTCATGTTTGTGGCAGTAATGTGACAAAATGTGGAAAACTTCAAAGGGGCCGAATACTTTTGCAAGTCACTGTATTGTGTATATAGATAAATGCAAATATTACAGCAATGGGCACGCCACAAAAGGGATGAACACTAGTAAATTTACCATGTGAATAAAAATCAGACACAAGAAATGCTCCAAGACAGCACTTGCTTTTTATATGGGTCCACAGACAGCCAGTCAGCCAATAAAAAGATGCAAATGCATGCACCCTCTATTTGCGGTACCAAATCCAGCAAGCGCTGAATCGGGCAGCCATATATATGAGAGAGACCTCAGTCGCACACAATCAGAGATGGTGTGACCAGCAGGGGGCACCGTGTGCAGTTTAGGCTGCTCTACGTTCCACTGTCTGCCATTCCAGCTATTGGTAAGCCACTTTCTACACTCATAAGCACCTTATACTGTATGCACAACATTTTCTTCTTGATGGCAATATCTGCCTCTTCTATGGATATTTCAAACATTGTATTTACATGTTGATGCTGTTTTTCACTTGGGGATTGGTTAATATTTCTTGCACATTGTTTATATGAGATTTTGGCGTGTATTTATTAAGCATTTTTGCTATTCAGCACTGTTTTTTATTCAAATGGTGAATTTACTATTGTTCATCCCTTTTGTGGCAAGCCTATTGCAGTAATACTTGCATTTATCTATATACACAACATATTGATTAGCAGCAGGTATACTAACAACAATCAGTCTTTAGGAGCTTTTTTTAATTGTTTTTTTAGGTATTTTTTAACCTTTTGTCAGCATCGAACTTTAATAAAAATGACATTTTTTGAACAGAGTTAAATGAGCATGCTTTTTTTCTACTTACTTATTGGCATTTGGTTTTGGGCTGACATTGTTTCTTCTTCGGGTTCAGCGCACAACAAAACAGGGGTCCAGTATTTAGTCAAATAGGTAGTCCACGGTTAACGAACAAGATAGGGACTGTAGGTTCTAGATTCGTTCTTAACCTAAATCCATTCTTACGTCAGAACACTGTGCTTCCTCTATGCTCCCTGTGCCTCCAGTATCCCCCTCTGTGTCACCTCTGTCCCCCTGTGCTGTGTACAGCAGCAAAATATTATTTTATCGGTTTAAAAAACATATCTTTGAATGTTTCTCAAAAATTACAAGATATTTTCAAGGGAAAAAAAATTTGACTTGCTCACAAATAATCAAATTTCATAGTTTTTAGACTGGTCATAAGTCGAGAACTACCTGTACTGTTTTTTAGCGCCCAGCTTGGTTGAGTAAATGGTCATGTTATGTACATATTTGCAGTGCATTGCCAGTAACGCCTATATGCTGTATAGTCATTTTGGTGTAGTAGAACATGTTGTGCAATGCCACTCCTATTGTTTCGTTGTAGATAAAATTTGTAATGAACTTTTTGTTAGTCAGAAAAATTTCCTCCCTGGGCTGTCTACAAATGTTCCTGTTATACATTCTCCTCTTTAACCATAAAAACTCTTGCGACATTCCATATCTTACATTTAAAGCTGAACTAAAGCAAAGCAAAGGAAAAAGTGCCCATTACATCTTTTTTTATCCTTTATCTCTGATGGACAAATAAATGTGGCATTTAGGAACCAGTCTTTTAATTAATTTAGCAGATTTGTGGCAGAAATGTGATGAAGCAAGGGATCTGAGCAGGTGTGTGGTGCAGCGCAAGAAGGCAGTTGGGACCAGGTATTGCTGTAAGCACAGGACTCCCGGGCACACCATCTCAGTTTCTTCTCAGATTTAAGGTGGGAGATTTGACAGGTAAAGCAAAGCGCACAGGAGACAAATGTTAGCTGTTTCTTTCGCTGGCCATACAGTATTAGACATTTGTAATAGATTTGACATGAATATTGAAACCAATGATAATCTATTTGAAAATAGACTCATTGATCAATCTCCAGTCATTTTGTCAACGGAATATTGATCCAATAAATCTATCCTACATTACATTGTGAGTGGCAGGGTTGAGTGGGGATGGGGCAAAGATGCATCATCAAGGTTACCATAGTTTTGTAATACATTGAGTGAAAACATGAGTGAAGTAGTTGCTGCACTGTGTTCGCTCATAGTAGGAGGCTGAACTGCTGCCATGGTAGGGCAGCTAATTTCCGGGAACTGATAGGGACCCAGACATAAGAGTGTGATGTCATCACTGGAATGTCAGGAGTCTAAAACATTAGTCCAAGCACACATCAATCAGCAGTAGGTTCCAAAAGTTCTTATCACATAGTTAATGCACAGCTTCCAGAGGTTAATCAATCCACAGCCTCTAGAAGTTAATCAATCCAGCACCCGGGCATCTGTCAGGGAAAATCTCGCCCTGTAGCTGTGACCAGTATTAGACTGGTCAATGCAAGCTGTATGCCTGGATTCCTTGGTTCATCAGGACCCCAGTGCCTCATACAGACCTCCGTGTGAATCAGTGCCTCAAATGAAATAATGCTTCACAGAGCATAACTCCATAAAACCTGTGCAAACTATTTTAAAATGCATTCGCATACAACTCGGATTAAAAACAGGCTCGGAGTTTCTGGTACAAACTCAACACCCTGATGAAGCACCCCATGTGTGGATGCGAAATGGCTGTCGACCTCTGAACATGCTGTAACCCTCTGTCTCCGAGGTGGTCTGTACCATTGTAGTTTTGAGATTTTAATGATGTTTAATACAGTTTGGCGTTTTATATTGGATGTGCCCGGCCGCTTTCTCTTACATTGAAAATTGGTCTTTATATTGGCTTAGAGCACTCCAGTGGGCCATATTAGCAGGTCCTGTGCACCATTTCTCTACATACAAATATTCGAACCTCCCACCTCTGCCTCACATTCAGGAACCACCACTCAGCGTCTTTGCACGAGCTTCCATTTGCTTCCTAGCTCAGATAGCGACACACTTCCACAAACCTACTAAGCAAGCTCTGTGATTGGGACATATAGGCCTCCAGTTCTGTACAATTGCTTCTAATATGAGTAAACTGTCCTTTTGGTATCGCCTTCAACCATGGGGGTGGTGGCAGCTTTCCTAGGAGAGGTACCCATTTCCATCTGTACTTTTAGGCTGTGTTCACATCTAAAATCGGAATCGCTGACGCCAGCAATTTTCGATTTTTTTTGAGCTTTTTTTTTTTCACTCTCCTGGCGCTCCACCTGTGCGCTACGATTTTGTACAAAGCGCTTTTGTAAGCGCTTTTGCAGAGCGATTCTGTTTTTCACTTCCTGCTGTCAGTCAGGAAATGAGCTTTCACCCGGAAATTAATAAATACAATGTATTTATTCATAAAAGCGTGAACGCAATCGCCGGATAAATCGATTTGTGAGCGTTTTGCGCTTTTCCTATAATTCCCATTGTAGCAAAATCGCCCTGAAAATGGTACATGCAGCACTTTGCTAAGTGGAAAGTGGACAAAACGCGCTGATATGAACTGTCCCATAAGGAATCATTGCACAAGCGATTTTCAAAATCACCGACGCTCAGAAAAAACACCCTAGGTGTGAACAAGTCCTTAAAACAACCTGTACTGAGTAAAAATATTTAAAATAAACACATGAGGTAACTTCAAATGAACATTACATAGTTACCTTGCCATCAGTTCCTCTCAGAAGCTCACCATTTTCTTCTGACAATAATCCCTTCCAGTTCTGACAATATTTTGTCAGATCTGAAATATATCAGTTGCTGTCAGTAAAATATCAGTTGCTGTCAGTTATAGCTGAGAGGAAAACTGATGTAACAATAACAATAACAATAATATTTATATAGCGCTTTTCTCCCTGGGGACTCAAAGCGCTGTGACCCTGCATTATGCAGTCTCAAAGGCTAGGGAAAAGAGGTGAGTTTTTAGCTTTTTTTTAAAGAGGAACTGTAACGCCAAAACGGCCCCTGGGGGGTACTCACCTCGGGTGGGGGAAGCCTCAGGATCCTAATGAGGCTTCCCACGCCGTCCTGCGTCCCTCGGGGGTCTCGCTGTAGCCCTCCGTGCAGTCCGGGCAGCGGTGACGTCATTATTTACCTTCCTGGCTCCTGCGCAGGCGCTCTGATGCCTCTCGGCGCCGAAGTAGGCGGAAATACCCGATCGCCGTCGGGTCTGCTCTACTGCGCAGGCGCAAGTTTCCGGCGCCTGCGCAGTAGAGCGGACCCGACGGAGATCGGGTATTTCCGTCTATTTCCGTGCCGAAAGTCGCCACAGCGCCCCCGCTGGAGCCAGCAAAGGTAAATATTGAACTGACAGTCGGCACAGTCGCCGGCTGTTCGGAGGGCTGCGGCGAGACCCCCGTGGGACAGAGGACGGCGTGGGAAGCCTCATTAGGATCCGGAGGCTTCCCCCACCCGAGGTGAGTACCCCCCAGGGGAGGTTTTTGTTGTTACAGAGTCTCTTTAAAGCTGTCCAGAGAAGGAGCCTCTCGTACTGATTGTGGAAGTGAGTTCCATAGAGTAGGGGCTGCATATGAAAAGGCCTGAGCACCAAATGTTAAGTGTATCCTGGGAATAACCAGCTTCATCTTGTTGGCAGAGCGGAGGGTGCGTGGAGGGGCATAAAGTTCCAATAGATCCGCTATGTATTTGGGTCCCATGTGGTGTAGAGCCTTGAATGTCAGCAGGCAGATCTTAAAATTGATTCTCCATTTTACTGGCAACCAGTGAAGAGTTTGCAGTACTGGGGTGATGTGTGAGCTGCGGGGGGCATTGGCTAGGAGTCTGGCTGCAGCATTCTGTACTAGCTGTAAGGGGCGCAGAACCTTATCTGTAGATCCGATTAACAGGGCGTTGCAGTAGTCTAGGCGGGAGGATACAAATGCATGAACCAGGGCAGGTAGGTCTTCAGCTGGGATTAGGTGTTTTATTTTCGCTATATTTCTTAGATGGAAGAAGGAAGACTTGACGACAGCTGATACCTGCTGTCTGAGTTTTAGATTTCCATCCAGGATCACCCCAAGGTTTCGCACAGAGTCTTTATACTGTACAGTATCTCCCCCAATTGCTAGTTTGAGGTGGTGAGCGTTTTGAACTTTATCCATCATGTGTGGACCACCTACCACCAACACCTCTGTTTTGTCAGAGTTCAGCCTCAGCCAGCTGGTGTTCATCCAATTTTGTAAATCCACTAGACACGCATTTATGGATGCTGATGGGTCTTGGGTGCCAGGCTTGAAGGACAGATACAGTTGTGTGTCATCTGCATAACAATGGTATCCTAAACCATAGTTCTGGATTATTTTGCCCAGTGGGAGCATGTAGACTGCAAAGAGTAATGGTGATAGTACAGAACCCTGTGGAACTCCATAGGCAAGTGGCACTGGATTAGAGTAGTGTGTGCCCAGACATACTTGCTGTGTCCTGCCAGATAGGAAGGTCTGAAACCAGCTAAGAACAGTACCCCTTAGGCCACAGTAATTCTTCAGTCGCTGGATTAGTATTTCATGGTCCACAGTATCAAATGCTGCTGACAAGTCAAGAAGAATCAGAATTGAGCAATCACCCTTGTCCCTTGCAGTAAGTAGATCATTCATTACTCGGACTAATGCTGTTTCAGTGCTGTGCCTTTTCCTGAATCCTGACTGAAAAGTATCAAAGATGTTGTTATCTGTAAGCCTGGCTTCTAGCTGGTTGGCGACTGCTTTCTCGATAACTTTTGATAGGAATGGTAAGTTCGCCACAGGTCTGTAGTTGGTTACAGAATCAGGATCTAGTGATGGTTTCTTCAGGAGGGGTTTTATGATTGCTTTCTTTAGTTCTTCTGGGAAAAGTCCACTTTGCAAGGAGCACTGAGTGATTTTGTGAAGTGCTGGCCTGAACAGCGCTGGGCACTGCATTAAGGATCCAGTTGGGCCAGGATCCAGGTCGCAGGTAGTGGGGCGGAGACTTTGAATGAGAATTCCAAAATCTTCTACACTCAGAGTGTCAAAGACTTGCCATGGTGGTACGGTAGTAGGCATATGCAACGTCCAGTGGTCAATTGATGTTGTTGGTGTAATGCTGGCACGGATGGTAGACACCTTGTTTGTGAAGAAGGCAGAGAATTCTTCACACCTTTCCCTGGAGTATGTGGTTGGGGCTTTTAGGCAGGAAGGATTGCAGAGTGATTCCACTGTGTGGAAGAGTTGAGCAGCTCTGTTGTTGGCTGTAGATATTTTGTGCGAGATAAAGTCTGATTTTTTCTTGGTTATTGCTTGTTGGTATTGTCTGAGGTGTTGAACTAGGCTAGATTTGTGCTCCCCAGTCCCTGATTTACGCCACTGTCTTTCTAGTCTGCGCCCTTTCTTTTTTAGATCCATGATGGTTTTGTCAAACCAATTAGCTTTCTGCTTTTTGGTTGCTGATTTGGTGCGCCATGGGGCAATACTGTCAAGTGTTTCATATATCGTGTTGTTGTACTGGGTTACTAGAGAGTTTGGGTCCATTTGACTGTGGAGCAGATTTGTAAAATCCAGGTTGGCAGTTATCCTCTCCGGTGTTAATTTACTCAGGGGACGGGTTTTGATTGTTTCTTTAGGGAGCTGCTTGATAGGGTGATGTTCAATAGTAAACTGTATTATGTGATGGTCTGACCATACCACTGGGGTTACTGTTATGTTACTAATGTCCATTCCAAGGTGGAACAGTAAGTCAAGCGTATGCCCTCCTCTGTGGGTAGCTGATTTTACAACTTGTGTGAAGCCTAGTCCACCCATGAGATTTATTAGTTCATTTGCATCTTGTGATTGAGTGTTATCAGCCTGGATGTTGAAGTCACCAAGGATGATCCATCTCGGATAAGACAGAGCCAGCATGGCCAGAAGTTCTGGAAATTCCTGTAGGAAAGGGTCAGCATCTCCGGGGGGACGATAAACCACTAAAATTTTGAAGCCTTTACCAGCTGAGATCTGGGCACCTATACATTCAAAGGACTTTGTTGAGCCAACATTCAGGGCCCTGAGCTGCAGAGTTGTTTTGCCACAAATTGCTACACCCCCTCCTCTGCGGTCTCGTCTTCCCTCACTTAGGACTGAGTAATTGTATGGGATGGTTGCTTCCAATGTGGGGCCCGCATTGGCATCCAGGTTTCAGTGATGCATGAAAAATCGCATGTCTGAATAAGGTCCGCAATAATGGCTGTCTTATTGTTTATAGAGCGGGCATTGCAGAGCAATGCAGTGACTGCATGGGGCTTAGCAATGGCGACTGGGTTCACTGCCGGGGTGTTACTGCATCTCTGACTAGGGACATGGTAACTTCTGCTACTTTCAGCCTCTGATTTCCAGTACACATCACTAGAGATCGCTGGAAAGTTCTTTTCTTTGAATGGACCTGGGTCCCTGAAGTTGGACTGAGACTGAGTGTGGCACTTTTTATGGGCCTGGCCGCCTTTTTTACCTCTGTGCGTTTTATTTAAAATCCCTAGAGATTCCAGCAAATTAGCTTGTTTTTTTCCAATGTGAGATGCAGCTCTCAATGGCCTGAGAGATAGTAAGAAGCTGGCTGTATAGATTAACATTGCTCTTTGGGAAGGAATGGGTTAAGTAAGCTCTTCCTTTGATTGTTGTTGTTTATCAGTGGGGGGTAGACAAAAGCAAATGCTGGCCTTCAGAAGTCCATTGATATGCAGAAGCATGGGGCCTACTAAGGTTTACTTAGAAAGTCAATGGAGTCAATATAATTTCAGCCTCTGAATGCATTTAAAGTATTTGTACAGTCTGCAAAAACGGATTGCCAGCTGAAAGATATTACTTCTGTTTGGAGAAGGAGGATGAATTCCCTTACCTTGGGAAGAAGACTTGGGAAGGTAGGAGATCTGCTTGCTGTGTTGCATGGACATGCTTTTTATTGTGTTGGTTTGTTTGAAGCTGTGGACCTCATGAGTATCCAGGTGGAGAAATCCTATTCCATTGTGTGTCCTTGTAGGAGTAGAGAAGGCTTTTGTTTGTTTGTGTGGATTATCAGCTTCCCAATCCCATGCAGGACTCCAAAACCAAGGTCAGCTACACATGACTTTCATGGTGAGTACAATCCAGCTTGTAACTTAGCCATCCATAAACTTCCACGTTTCCCAGAAGGTTCCAGTTGTAGCCAGAGATTTCATGGTGCAGAATCTGTAAGTATTTTTGTTCCTTCTGTGCATATATGTGATTAATGCTTCCCAGAGCCGAGACAAGGTGTGGAGCAGGTAAAAGGAGAGGCTGCCATCTTGAGCGCGCTCAGTGAATAGCTGTACCAGGTAATGTCCATGTTTCCCTATGGCTCAAGTGGCCGATGTTACTGGTTAACTGTGTGTTGACCAGAAAGCTGTTATGGGTAATGGCCATTTTCAAAATGGAGGATGGGAAACCCCCTTGATCACAGTGAACAAACAGGACGCGGGACAGGAGAAAGACACTGAGGCGTAGACTACATGGAAGGTAAGTATGACTTGTGTATGCTTATTTTGACTTTTAATTTTCAGTTCAGGTTTTCTTTAAAGAGACTCCGTAACAAAAATTGCATCCTGTTTTTTATCATCCTACAAGTTCCAAAAGCTATTCTAATGTGTTCTGGCATACTGCAGCACTTTCTGCTATCAGTCACTGTAATAAATCAATGTATCTTTCCCCTGTCAGACTTGTCAGCCTGTGTCTGGAAGGCTGCCAAGTTCTTCAGTGTTGTGGTTCTGCTATGAACTCCCCCTTCCAGTCACCTCTCTGCACACTGCCTGTGTATTATTTAGATTAGGGCAGCTTCTCTCTTCTCTCTTATCTTTTACAAGCTGGATAAATCGTCCTCTGAGCTGGCTGGGCTTTCACATACTGAGGATTACAGACAAGGGCAAAGCTGTTTGCAGGAAGAAAAGAGCAGCCTGAAACTTCAGTGCATGAGAACTGCAGGGGGAAAGAAACACACAATGATCTCTTGAGATTCAAAAGGAAGGGTGTATACAGCCTGCTTGTGTATGAATGTATTTTCTATGTGTGGACATACTGTACATCAACCTACTTCCTGTTTTGGTGGCCATTTTGTTTGTTTATAAACAAACTTTTTAAAACTGTTTTTAACCACTTTTAATGCGGCGGGGAGCGGCGAAATTGTGACAGAGGGTAATAGGAGATGTCCCCTAACGCACTGGTATGTTTACTTTTGTGCGATTTTAACAATACAGATTCTCTTTAACCTCCTGAGCGGTATGGACGAGCTCAGCTCGTCCATCACCGCCGGAGGCTGCCGCTCAGGCCCTGCTGGGCCGATTTTCTTCAAATAAAGTGCAGCACACGCAGCCGGCACTTTGCCAGCCGCGTGTGCTGCCTGATCGCCGCCGCTAGCGGCGAAAGAGGGTCCCCCCAGCCGCCTGAGCCCAGCGTAGCCGGAACAAAAAGTTCCGGCCAGCGCTAAGGGCTGGATCGGAGGCGGCTGACGTCAGGACGTCGGCTGACGTCCATGACGTCACTCCGCTCGTCGCTATGGCGACGATCTAAGCAAAACAAGGAAGGCCGCTCATTGCGGCCTTCCTTGTTTATTCTGGGCGCCGGAGGCGATCGGAAGAACGCCTCCGGAGCGCCCTCTAGTGGGCTTTCATGCAGCCAACTTTCAGTTGGCTGCATGAAATAGTTTTTTTTTTAATTAAAAAAAAACCCTCCCGCAGCCTCCCTGGCGATCTCAATAGAACGCCGGGGAGGTTAAAGAACGTACATGTTACATGGTGGCTTTTTTTCTTTTCAATTTCTATGTCCAGAAAGTGATTTTTTTTTATTTTTTTATATCACTATACTTCTTTGTCAAATTTATATTTCAAACTTATATTTGCGTTTCTGTGCACAGCTGGGTGGGAGTGTGAGATTACAGGGAGCGTCGGGTGGACAGAGCTTGTCCCACTCCTTTGTCAAATGTCGGCAGAGGGGAGTGCATACAAAGAGGATCACCAGTGAGTATTAGGACAACATACTACACACGCTGGCGTGTATAGTTTTAATATAGTGTCAATTGAGGTGTCAGTCACCAGGCAAGCTAATATCAGTGAGTGAGATTAAGAATTGTTAATGAGTAAAGAAAGTTAGCATCATAAAAACATAAAGGCAGAAAAAAAGATAGAGGTGCTAAGAATATTTCCTGTGTTTTTACTTGAAACTGACACTTGCATTTCCTAGTGAAACAAGCCCAGCATAGCAGAATGCCTGATCAGTACTGCCTGTACACAGCCTTATGTATACACTCGGATGTTTTGCTTCCTGCTGTGAGAAGTGGGTGTTGCTGTGACGTGTCATGTGACCTTGGCGTCACTTCTCAGAGAGCTGGTATTTTAGGGACTTTCCTCTGCTGCTCCAACTTTCCTGGGGCTCTTGCCCTGCCTTTATTTTGTACTTTTCCTTGCACGAAGCACAGTCTGTCCAGTATAGCTGCTTTCCTGTGAGGTTTCCTCGTCTCTTCTGAGCAGCCTGCCAGGCTTTTATCATGGGAACTGTGTAAAGTGAAGGAAAGACGAGAAGTGTGTGAAATACTCAGTAGCCTGCGTTTTACGAATGATCAGCCTTTGAATCTTCCTCCATCTCTTTACCAGGAATCTTTTATGAATTTAACAAACAGCTGGAAGAGGAAAATGAACGGCATGTCTGACTTCAAAGAGGAAGAGATTGATCCTGTAAGTACCATGTCAGTTTCCTTATACTTCATCTGATTTGAGGGATTTAATGTGACGGTTGTTTGTAATGTGAGTCTATTTAACCCTCCCAGTGCTGGTGCATTGTTTTCGGCTACTTAAAGGGGAACTGAAGAGAGAGGTATATGGAGGCTGTCATGTTTATTTCCTTTTAGACAACACCAGTTGCCTGGCAGCCCTGCTGATCCTCTGCCTCTGATACTATTAGCCATAGCCCCTGAACAAGCATGCAGCAGATCAGGTGTTTCAGTGGTTCAGACTTATAAGTCTGATCTGACAAGACTAGCTGCATGCTTGTTTCTGGTTTTAATCAGATACTACTGCAGAGAAATAGACCAGCAGGGCCGCCAGGTAACTGGTATTGATTAAAAGGAAATAAACATGACAGCCTCCATATACCTCTCTCTTCAGTTCCCCTTTAAAGGGGAACTGAAGAGAGAGGTGTATGGAGGCTGCCATATTTATTTCTTTTTAAGCAATACCAGTTGCCTGGCAGTCCTGCTGATCCTCTGCCTCTAATACTATTAGCCATAGCCCCTGAACAAGCATGCAGCAGATCGGGTGTTTCAGACTTTAAAGTCAGATCTGACAAGACTAGCTGCATGCTTGTTTCTGGTGTTATTCAGATACTACTGCAGAGAAATAGACCAGCAGGGCTGCCAGGCAACTGGTATTGATTACAAGGAAATAAATATGGCAGCCTCCGTATACCTCTTACTTCAGTTCCCCTTTAAAGACCCTATTCCCAGGGACTGCTGCTAAATGGCAAGAGCAGAATAAGTGTGCCTGTCAGTCATGCTGTGGTGTTCCCATTCCCCAGAGTCCATACAGCTCCTCCTACTTGGATTAAAGGCCTGTTCCCAGCCACAGCATGACATCATGTGGCTTATAAATATGTGGGCTGATGTTATGCGGATGTATAATGTTTAGGTCACAAGATAAAAAGAGCATGGCTTGCATGTGTATTAAGCACAAGGTACTACAGCCATTATCTCAGAAGCTGTATACTCAATGGGGTTCATTTACCTTGTCTATATAAACCATTTAAAGCGAACCTAAACCGAGAACTTCCTCTCTGCTCTAAAACATAAGCAACAGCATAATAACCTTTAGATCACCATTTGTTGCAGCCCACAGAACTCCTACTGAGATTCTGCAGAGTGGTTACTTCCTGGTTTCATGGGAGCATAGAAGGAGTAAAGGTGGCCATACATCTATAGATTTAGCAGCCAACCCATATCCGATTCTATAATTATTATCGAATGAAAATTAGTGCTGCCAAAAGCATGTTCAATCGATGTATCAATCAGATATGCTGCATGCTTGATCGGATTGCTTGATCAGATTCAATCAGAGAGAGATCTGTCTATTGGTTGGTCGGCCGCCAAAATCCGTAGATTTATGGCTATCTTTAACCCTCCTATGTTTACCTATTAGAACACAAGTTGGCACATCTGCAGACTTTACAGATCGAACGGAGCTGACAGCTCAAATTACAGTGGCTCATTATTTGCAGATAAAGGAGAATTAAACAGGCTGTTATCTCTAAATACACACAGGGTGGGTTTCTCTGTGTTTCCTTCTGTCCTGTGGAAGAGTTTAGATTCGCTTTATGCACACAACAAGCCAAAAAGTTCTTCCAATATGATGTATTTAGGGACATTTTTTTCAGTTTGATTGCACCCTTTGAGCACAGAGGTATAATGAGTGAATTTAGCCTCGTGGGGGTGAATAAAAGGAAGCATTTGGTTGCAGTTCATCCTTTCTGAGACACAGCTATGTGTAATGCTCCGTATACACCTTGATAGGTAATATCCGACAGATCTGATCTGATTTTTCTGATTGATTTTCTCATAGAAGTGAATAGAAATCAATCAGAAAAAAGATCGGAAAATAGGAAAGTAAATCTGCCCAAAAAACAAAAACCTCATTATGTATTCCCTGCATAAGGCCAGCTATAGCATTTATAGTCGCAGGCCAGATCTGTGTCGTTTCTCATGTACCGTAAGCACTGACCTGTATTTCTCTATCCTCCTTCCCCACTGACTCATTGTTGTTTGTTTAGCAGTTATTGTCAGAATAATTGTTTTAGGTGACTGCTAGACAGAAATGAGGAATATTTATACAAGCGAACAGCTTAACCTGGAAGAAAACAAGCTTGCAGGCTTCCTCTTTTTGGTGTGGCAGTGACTGCAGTCATAGTACAGTAAGAGCTAAAGTTGAAAATTTCCCCATATAGTAATGCTGAGGAAGGGAAAATTTCCACTCTAGTAGAGTACCTTCACTTTGAATAGTCTCTTCTACTGTCATACCAAGATTTCCAGAATTCTTTCATGTTCTTAAGATATGAACCTCCAGAAAACGAGATTATTGCATCAAGCAGGTACTCCTTTCATTTTCCACAGGCAAGCCAGAAAATGGTCACTATACAACTTTACTAGTTTTTGTTAGGCCCAGTCTCCATTAAGAAGACAATTGTATTTGTAAATGCTTTATTTTTTTTTTTAGTTTGCTTTTAGATTTGTGAAGTTTTCTAATATCTGACTCCTGACACAAGGGACTTTTTTAAATAACAAACTAATTGACAGAAAGACTGATAGAGGTGACTTCATTCTGGCCTGGTTTGTCTATCCTAAGCATTTGTCCTCACAAACATGACATCACAGTTCTGTGCTCGCAGGCTAAATACAGAAAAGATGATTTTTGTTGTTGTGGTAATGCATATAAACTACATGAGAACATGAGACCATTCTAGATTGCACACTGCTGTCTCTCCCTGCAGCATTTTTAGAATTGTGCGACCACACTTTCCTTTACCAAACAGCAGTGGTGAGACGCCTGTGAATGAAGATACTGTTTCTTTGTGTACCGTAATTCTTTTACCTCTGTGAACTAGCAAATTGTGTGACGTGCTGCACCGTCCCACGCTGCTGTGCTCTGTGCTACCTCATTCTTTCTGCCACTCTGTTTAAAGAGCTGTGTAAAGAGCAGAGCTGATCTGCCACTACATATTCTCTGTTTACCTGAGTACCTTCTTTGCAATGGAGATTCCTGTTAGTCAGCAGTTTCTTATGAATCACAGCAAGGAAAACAATACTATCCTAGCAGCAGCTAGTCTCTGCACACTTTATGCTGGGCATACATGGAGCGAACCGGCGGCTTGATTAGCCACCGGATCGACTTCCGCCGTGTCCCCGCGGCCGCCCGGATCGATTCACGCTTGTCCCCACAGGCGCTTCCTTATCTTCCTTATCTTCTCCTCTATTGTCCGCCCGCGGGGATCGAGCGTGGAATCGATCCGCACGGTGATCGGAACTGTCAGAAATTATCAATCAAGCCATCAGCCGCTCGATTGATAAGGAAGAATCGACCCGTGTATGCCCAGCATTACACAGGCGATGGACCTTATGGTCTCTGCAGCTATTAACTGTTTACAGTCAGAAAACAATGCTGATTTCCCAGTTCTCTTATGTCTAAGCTTAAAGTGGACCCAAATTAAAAATACAAGATTTCAGAAATAAAATCTATTTTCTAAATTATAATAATAAATAGCAGCCTTTTTTCAGCTGCATGATGACAAATATAAAATATTTTACATTTATTAGAGGAACCCCTCCATTCCTTTCAAATTGCCGGGATTTTTCCGGCAAACTGGTGGAGTAGATGGTGTCTGGCAATGGAGGAATTGCTAATGGCTGCCCCCAGTATAATCCTAGCTATGAAAAGAGAAGGGTGAAAAACATGCACTGAAATGATCATAGGTTTGAAGGAGTATTTATTTATCTATGTATGTGTCAGAGTGGTGCAACTAAATATTTTTAATTAAAAAAATGTTTGGTTTGGGTCCGCTTTAAGGTGCCCATACACTCATCAATTTGTGCAGATTCGATTCGACTGCTGGGAATAGATTCCCTAAAATGTCATTGATTTTGACAGAAAATGTATTAAAGAGTAACTGTCAGGCTGCAGAAGCTAATTTAAACCTCTATTCTCCTGTGTTAAACAGTTTAGAAGGAAGCTCAAAAGCCATTAGTGAAGATAAACATTTCAGTTACCTTTGATGTGTGCTTATCTTAAAGTCTGTTATAGACCCATAAAGACGCAAGCCGCAGCTAAACTGCAAAGCATTCTGGGGCCCTCCCCTCGGCTGCTAATGAGACGGTACAGGAGCTTCTAATCAGTCCAGCACGAAGCACTGATAAATCTCGGGGCAGAGTACACTGCAGGACTCAGCTATTGTTCCTAGCCACATGGCTCATTAATATTCACTGCACACCGTGTTGTTCAAGAATGAGCTTATCTGTGATCAGAAGCAGGCAGGACATGAGGACACATTTGGCTTCACAAACATGGAGCCTGCCATGAGCTGTCAGGAGCATCTATCTCTGCATATACTATATACAAAATCTGTGAAATCCAAACGTGGACAGTGAAATGCATATGTAATGTAAGTACAGCCAATCTTTAGCTACTGATATATGTGTTTATTTTCTCTGAGACCCTATACCTAACAGCTCCTCTTTAAAAGTATCAATTGGACAGGATGGAAAATGTAAAACAATCATGGGCAGGGTAAGCGCATTGGCAGATTGATGGCCTATAGCTTTGCACTGCATTGAACAGTGCAACTCTGCAGTTCGATCGATTTTTCAATAGATTCCCTGCAGGAATATATTGGAAATTGTTGTGCAGTGTATGGTGGGAATTGATTCCTTCTGATTGGATTCTTTTCAGAAAAAGAATAGTTTTTTTTTTTTTTTTTTAAACATTGGGTGGAAATCTAATTGTGTATGGCCAGCTTAACAGTGCAGTCCGGCACATGGGGCTGGAGAAAGCCCCAGGTATGTATAAATCTGTTTTTGGTCTCTGGTACACTTTAGGTTTGATCCAGTAGTGAGTGCGAGGCAACACTTAACTTTTTGATGAGTATTTTCCTCACACAGACTGCAATAAAAGCTTGACATAAGGTGTGATCCTTTCCTTCTCTATAGAAAGCCATAGTGGAGTTCTGTTTTGCAGATCCCTTTCCCCTATATTTCTGCAATGAGAAAGCCCCTCTCTTCCCTGTCTTTCTCATATACTTTGATGTCATGGTCATCGTTCACTGAAAACATGCTATTCCTGACTTATATGACAGGCTTATTTGTCTCCTGTGGAGGCTGTGGTAGTGGTCAGGAGGTATCTGATAGACCTATAGTAATTTTTTTTTTTTTTTTACAACACAGCCACACCCTCCCACTGCCATTTTATTATACATATAGTATATATCTCTATATCTATATCTGTTATCTCACCAGTCTGGGTCCAGAGCATAAATATAGGTAGAATGTGTCACAGCCACAGTAAGGGTTTGTTCACACCTAGGGTGCTTTCAGGTTTTTTTAAGTGCCGGCGATTTTCAAAATCGCCCTAAAAGCGATTGTGCAATTGATTCCAATCCGCTCACCAAAGCGCTGCCTGTACCATATTTAGGGCGATTTGCCTCAATTGAAGGTATAGGGAAATCACAAAGCTCTTGAAAAAACACTTTGTATAGGGATTTCCTGAACGCATTTATTCTTTTGCGGGGTCAAAGAGTTCACTTCCTGACTGCCGTAAAACGAATTGCTCTGCAAAAGCGCTTTACTAAAAATCACTAATGTGCAGGTAAGCGCCGGGAGGCGCTGAAAAAAAATCGGCATAAGTGATTTATGTGAACAAAACCTAATAGAGGAGAGTTCATGAGTGGAGTTTTTTTTCACATGCGGGTGATTTAAAGCCTAGGTTCTCATCATGTGAGACGGGTACCCCAAGGGGTAAGTCTGATGGTTCCAGGGGGTACTCAGGTTTGATATACTTAACCAAGAATAACAAATTTGAAATTTTTTGAAAATGATAAATCTTATTTAAACAACACCAAATTAATATTTTAGCTAATTAAAAGCAATAGTAAATGCTTGGAAATGGTTTAGAACCAATTAGCATGTACTACAATTAAATGTTTGTCAAGGGGTACTTGTGATGTTTACTATGCATGCTAGGGGTACTTGGTGAGTACAGGGTTTTAAAAGGGTTACACTGGTTTAACCAGCCTGGCGGTATGGACGAGCTCAGCTCATTCATTACCGCCGGAGGCTGCCGCTCAGGCCCTGCTGGGCTGATTTTCATCAAATAAAAAGGAGCACACGCAGCCGGCACTTTGCCAGCCGCGTGTGCTACCTGATCGCCACCGCAGCGCGGCGATGCTCCGCACGCAGCGGCGAAAGAGGGTCCCCCCAGCCGCCCGATCCCAGCGCAGCCGGACCAAACATGTCCGGCCAGCGGTAAGGGCTGGATCGGAGGCGGCTGACGGCAGGACGTCGCATGACGTCACTCCGCTCGTCGCCATGGCGACGAGGAAAGCAAAACAAGAAGGGCCGCTCATCGCGGCCTTTCTTGTTACTTCTGATCGCCTCCGGCGATCAGAAGTACGCATTAGGAGCGCCCTCTAGTGGGCTTTCATGCAGCCAACTTTTAGTTGGCTGCATGCAATACGTTTATTTTTTAATTAAAAAAAAACGTCCGGTCGCCAGCCTGGCGATCTTAATGGAACGCCAGGCTGGTTAAAGGAACCGGTGTTAGGTGGCCTTCCCTATTAGCCATGGTGAAATACAAAAAGCCTAATACATTTGCTCTCTGTACTGCCAGTGTTTCGCTGCTGTGAAAAGTCAGGCCTTATTAGAATGCACAAGTAACATTTTATGCTTTTTTTTGTGTCTCCCCAAGCAGTACTTTTGCAATGGAAATGTGGACATAAGTGGCAGTTTTCCTTTTAATTCATTTATAGAAGCTCAAGACCCAGAGCCTGAAATATGTAAGTATTCTATAAATCAGTTGTTACCAGTTAATTTATTATGAAGGTCACTGAAGGTTTTGGTTTGATGATACTGATAACAGCATGGTGGAGAAAGACTGGCCTGGCTGCCAGCAAGGAGTGTTTACTAGTGCCTGTTGCTAGTACTTGCGTGTCTTACTAGTTCCCTGCTGTCTATGTCCTCCCTGACTTAATTAAAGCCTGTGCCACCTGCATTTGCTGCCGTATGAGAATGTTACCTTTACTGCAGCAAACACAGGCGGCAAAGGCTTCAGTTAAGCTAGGTGAGCCGGCGGCTGCCTGGATACTTGCATTTGTGACAGGCAGCCGGGGCGATCTTTCATGTGCCACCCTGTAGTTTGTGTGAAGAAAATGACTTCAGCCATTACGTGTGATTATGGCAGAATCTGGCAAAAACAAGTGCGCAGTGATGTAAACAAATGGAATATTTCTGCCGGTTTAATATAAAGCTGATACAAGCTTGATTGTGCAGTATTACCAAATCTGTGTAGCAGACGTATCCACTTTAAAGGGACTCCGAGCAGTGCAGAAACTATGGAAAGATGCATATAATTTTAAGGCTCTCTTTCTCCTCTTTCCAATGGTATATAAACCGCCGCCGTGAAATTGCAGCGGCCGCGATTTCAATCTCGAAAATAGAGAATACTAAAAGGCATAGGGCGACGATTTAGGTGTCGCCAGAAAGAGGAGAAAGACAGCTTTAAATTGATATCCATCTTTCCATAGTTACTTGTATTACACAGAACGACACTTTCCCCAGTGTCAGCAGCTCCATTCAGCAGAATGGAGCTGCTGACTTTAGGAAAAAGTCGCCCTGTGTAATACAAGTAACTATGGAAAGATGGATATCATTTTAAAGCTCTCTTTCTCCTCGAAATAGCGAAAACTAAAAGGCGTAGGGTGGCGGTTTATATACCATTGGAAAGAGGAGAAAGAGAGCTTTAAAATGATATGCATCTTTCCATAGTTTCTGCACTGCTCGGAGTCCCTTTAAACTGATATTTTAGGTAGTTTCTAGTCTTACATAAAAAATTTAGGATTGTACAATCATGATAATTAATGGATACTTTAAAGTGACACTGAAACTGAAAAAAAATGATATAATGAATTGTATGTGTAGTACGGATAGTTAATAGAACATTAGTAGCAAAGAAGAGACTCCTATTTCTATTGTCAGTTATATAGCTTTTTTGTGTAACATTGCATCATTCTCTAATATTTGCGGTTTACAAACTACACTCTGCATTTTAAACTATGAAACAGAGCAGAGCCAATGACCCTTTGAACTTCCCTGCAGTAAAAGTGTGTCTGAAGTTGGCTTTCACTGTTTGTTTGATGTATAAGTGCTTCAGTAAATAGCACTGCTCTCAGACAAAATTAGTTGGTGCGCTCAGAGAAGCTCCTCTGCATAGATAACAAGTGACGTTTCTTAACTATTCCTGTACTGGAAACAATATGACACTTATATCTGTGCTACTAATTTCTTAGCTGTACTACACATAAAAATTATTATATCATAAGTTTATTTTCGCTATGGCTTTTACCACTGCTGTTATTGTCATGCGGGGCACCTTAACCCTGACACCATGTACACTACATTTTCAGCTCGGATGATTCACTGGTTTTAGCAGGGCTGGTTCTACACTTTTTGCTGCCCGAGGCAAACTTGTCAGGATGCAATCCCCCCCCCCCCCCCCCCCCCCCCGTATGGAATGATTGTACAGCACCCGACAATTTACTCTGCTTCAGTTAAAGAACAAGCGACACCCATGCTAACCTAGTAATAAAAAAACACATATATAAGTAGATAAATACTACTTCTACTTACATAACAGATGTATTGTGCTATCCACGTAATAATTCCTGTAACTTTTATAAAGGAAAAGCAGAAAATCCTATTGCAGGCAGTGGCCATTTTGCCAAGCTACATCAAATCCTCCCTGACTGTTGTTTTCTCCCCTCCTTTCTCTTGCTCATTGTGTATTCGTTAGCTGCCCTCCTCCCAGAGTCTTTGTTTTTATTTACACATCCAATCACTGAGTCACCTCAGCCTTGCTTGTAAACACAAGTGATCAGTTAGGCAGGAAAATAAATGGAAGAGGAGGAATATATTATAGATAAAAACTCCCAGCATTCAAAAGAACTCCCAGCATTCAACTTTTTGGCACTGTTTGGCACTAGGGCCAGTGCTCCTAAAATATGTGATAACGCCAAACCATAACAGCAGAAAAAGTTTTAAATGCAGGATTAGCATCTTTATCACTTAATACACTCAGACCAGTTGCTGTTGAAATTTGATTTTTATGGTGACAATAACGCTTTAAAGAGAAACTCCGACCAAGAATTGAACTTTATCCCGATCAGTGGCTGATACCCTCTTTTACATGAGAAAGCTATTCCTTTTCACAAACAGACCATCAGGGGGCGCTGTATGACTGATATGGTGGTGAAACCCCTTCCACAAGAAACTCTGAGGACCGTGGTACTCCTGGCGGTTTCCTGTCTGTGAACCTTGTTGCATTGTGGGAAATAGCGGTTTACAGCTGTTTCCAACTTCAAAAAAAGCATGCAGCAGCAACATCACCTGCCAACAGTAAAAATGTCACCATGTAATAAATGTCAGAATGTAAATCAGGGATTTAAAAGATTTTACAATGGACAAACACTGACTAAATCATTAATACATAATTATTGTAAAAATGAAGCACTTTAATGTTCTCACATGATATGCTACAGCTCAACACAATAGCATACTGGCTGGCTGTGAGTCTGTGAGTCTCTTCCTACTCTGACTACATGCTGTTAGTGGAAACACAGTACAAAAATGCTGCCTCTGTAATCTCTACCGCCTGATGCAAATGTTTCACCTCCACTTCATGAGAGAACCGGCCCTGAGTTTTAGGCCTGAACTGAATATTCTCAGTGTGAATAGGACACCTCCCTATTAACCATTGAGGTAGCCTGTTGCTTGGTTTGGGACTGAGAAGCACACACTACTTTAGCTGAAGCAGTAGGGCACTGGTTGTGAAGGTAATACTAGTTCATGCCTCACAGCGCCTGCATCAACCTCTTCATTTGATGTGACGATAGATATTACAGGTGGTGGGTTGTCTTAGAAGCACGGCCAATGCTCTAAGGACATCCACTATAGAAGAAAATACCAACCAGGCTGGAAACTTTCCAGCAGGTGGATTATTGTTTCTAAGATAAAAATAATTCTGGGCCCTGCGTGGTTTACTTACATCTACGTGTTGCTGCCTCTTGGTTAGTCTTAGGTGACACCTTCGCTTCTCCTTTATCAACATTTTCTGTTTTGCTTTAAACTTCCCCATCCATCTGTGCACATTCTATAACTTTCTGTGGATGACAGACAGCCTGCTCCTCTCCTTTATTTCAAAACTCAGACAGCGTGTTTATTCTGCTTGGAATCCATCAATTACCTACAATGAAGGAAAAAGAGCAAACTCCTATATAAAGGAAATGTTACTCTACCAGCATGTGCTGTTTCAGAAACCTATGAGCTGATTAAAATGCTTGAATAAAATGATGTGCTGTAAATGATTTTTTCTGATGTAATTGTAACTTACAGTAGGTATTATTATTAATCTTGACAGCTACAAACGTCTAAACGAAGTTTTTCACTAGTCTATCTCCACATGAGGGTTTTTCAAAGTTTCCTTTACTTTTAACAGCACTTCCTGAATGGCATTGCCACAGTCAGAATTGTGGAATGCTGGTAGGATGGCCAGCTGGCATCTCTGTACAGCTCCTTGTCTTGGTATGCCTTGGTAACCTTGAGAATCCCCCATGAGAGGATGTAAATAATAATCTTTGGTAAGAGACTCAGATTCTTCAGATTATTAATACCTCCTTTAAGTGACTGCTACATAGGAAAAAGCCATTTACAGTGGAATTTATTCTAGGACAAATGTATCATATATATATATATCTGTACACATGTATTTTACATTTTACAGTCAGGTTGTACCGTTCTCTCCCTTTTTGTTTACATTTATATTTGTGTTGGTCTCATTGCAGCCCATGGTCCATGCTTGGCAATTGTAGAGCAGCCGAAACAAGTAAGTATATTGGGATCACGCTAAAGTTGTCATTTTTTGAATCTTTAAATCTAGACAGATCTGATTATAATCCTGAGTAAGGGCCGTTTCCATTACATGCGGTGTGATGTGGCTACATAGCCGCATCGCACCGCGGGTGTCCTGAGCCGAATGCCCTGCAATGGAACAGTTTCCATTGTGTGCAGGTTGTGCAGAGAGATCCGAGAATCTGCAGCATGCAGCAGATCCTCGCACAGCTGCGTCCGCCTGTTGTGCCCTCCATACACTTCCGCATCTCCCGACACGGAAGTGACGCGAATGGCAGCGGAAGTGATGCAATGTGGCTATTACAATGAAAAAGGGCCTTTAGAACAGTTATAACAATAATGCCTTTCTCAAATGTAACACCGACCTCAAGGTACTGTATGCTCGCATCACACTTCTAACGTGCGATGCCACTTAATGCAACTTGTATATTGTGGAAGGACCTTTACATTTACACCTTTCATTGTGGATGAAAATCAAGCATGAGTTTAAAGGGACTCCGGGCGACACTCTGCTGAGTGTCGGGCTGTTCCTTCCGCGTATGAAGCGGCTGACGTCACACGCCGGCCGCCTCGCGTCATCACAGCGGCCGGCGTGGCAGTACGGCGCATGCGCGCTTTAATCGCGCATGCGCAGTACTTTCATGCCGGCCGGCGTGTGACGTCATACGCGGAAGGAACAGCCCGACACTCAGCAGAGTGTCACCCGGGCTGCGGCCAGTCAGCCATTCCAGAGCGGGGACTAGGAGAGGAGCCAGGACGCCGTCGTGGGACCTCCTGACCAGCACTGGGCTGGAAAAAGCCCCGGGTGAGTACAACTTTCTTTTTTTACTTAAGCTCGGAGTCCCTTTAAGTGCCCTCCAATGTTTTTTGGCCCCCGGCTTAGCCATCTACTGTGCTGTATTAATCTTGTATGAACAATATTGCAGTTGTCATGGCAGGAATCCTTCTGCATGTGTCCCCCCCTCCCCCTTCCTCATACAACAGGACAGACAGCTGAGCAGCACGCCTTGTGAAGAGATCATGCATCAGGTTACAGTAACCTAGCATGTGTAATCGCCAGGGTCCTGCCTGGAGATCTGAGGGAATATTACATATTTTTACAGCTGACAACTTTTGAATGTCAAGCATTTTAAAAGATACAAAAATATTGTCGTACTCACTTATCAATCCCACTTGCCCACTCAGAGTTTCGGCCTGATTCTCATGTACTGTAATTGTCAACAGTTTTACTACCAGTGTGCAGCCAGTAACTGTTCTAGGATTAGCTACTAAATATCTTACCAAACACATGTTCACCAGTATCTGAATTTGCTATATTTTGTTAATTTACTGATCTTTGCAGCGTGGTTTCCGATTTCGCTATGTGTGTGAGGGGCCATCTCATGGTGGTCTACCTGGAGCATCCAGCGAGAAAGGGAAGAAAACGTACCCTACAGTTAAAGTGAGTATATAACAAAAGGTGCATGCTGGCCTAAAAAGATAGACTTTACCAAGCACTGGCTTATCTCTGCATAATTGCCGGATATTTTGATCATATCTTATGATTTCTACTAATTAGATAAAGACTTTCTGCAATAACTACTGTGAATGTATGAATTATTCCCCATTATTATGAAAAATGGAGGAATCAATAGTTTGTTGTTTGCTTATCACTACCATTGAACAAAATCTTGAGGATTGTTCTCATTGTGTGACTCTCTGTACTTGGCCTCTTTAATAAGCTGCAGAGTAGAAAACAATAATGATACCAACAGAGCTGTATAACTTGTCCCTAGCCGATTATTGGCATGCATTAATGACTAACTACCTTCATCAAATAAGAAACCTTTCTCTACAGCTTCTGTATTCTTTGTCAGTGTTTGTTCATTCTGTATATATTTTCCATTCCAGATATTTAATTACGTAGGCATGGCCAAAATTGAAGTGGATTTGGTCACACACACAGATCCACCTAAAGTTCATGCCCACAGCCTGGTGGGAAAGCATGCCAATGAGACCGGAAGTTGTGTGGTGACTGTGGGACCTAAAGACATGACTGCTCAGTGAGTATCTCGATTAATCAAAATACTGTATCTTCACTACTGTTTGCTTTCTTATTATGCTGGATGTTTTGCAGTTTTCTTGTTTACATCTGTGATATTCAACCACTTCCGGACTAGCAAGGTTGAAATCTACATCCTGCTTGTGGCTACTCAACTCTGGCAGGATGCAGAATTCAGCAATCGTCACCGCCCGCTCTGCCAATCACGCAGACAACAAATTCCCCCCGCAACCCACTCGCCTTGCCGTCACTATGGCGGCAGAGCTCTGTGAGTCGGTCAGGAGCCGATTTCAGTGGCTCTTGACCCTGTCATCACTGTAAGCCAATCCCATTTGCTTACTGTATTTTTCGCCTTATAACACGCACCAAAAAACGCCCCTTTTCTATGCATTTTCGCAATGCAATCGTGTAAATGCGTACGCAAATTTTTTCGATCCAGAAATTGCAGCAACTTCCCCCCCCCCCCCCCCCAGTTTTGGGGGCGAAAAAGTGCATCTTATAAGGCATAAAATATGGTACATTGATGGACAGGATCAGGAGCCAATAAAAGCGGTTCCTGACCGGCGCACAGACCTCTGACTATTTTATGAAACTTATGCAGTGTGCCACTTAGTGAAAACAGACACCGTCTGTTCTCATAAGCTAGCGTTGATTCAGTCGGCCTTAGTCGCCATCTGGTTCATCTAGCTGATCTGGAAAAAGTTTGTAAGACCCAAACTTGTGTTCCATTTGCCGGGACAGAGCAAACTGATCCGTAACAGGCTGATGTGAATGGATCCTGTTGCTTTGCATGGGATTGGTACGCATCTGCTCAGATCCGTTTAGTTCTGATACACGGAACATTTTTACTGGCAATGTGAAAGGAGCTTAAGCCCTCAAGAACCAGGGGAATACTAAAAATAAGCTTGGCATTACCTAAATGTTAGTACTTCTTCAGTTGTTACGTGCTGGGAAGTTATTTTATAGATAAGATGAAAAATGATCTTCTAGAAGAGTTAATCTAGGGACCTTTGAGTCACTACACTGATATTTAGAAATGTTTATATTTTCAGAATACTTTATAGCAAAGTGGCTTACGCAATTTCTGACTAAACTTTCACCCATGCTCTGAATAAATCTCCATAAGTGTAATAGTTTCATAATATTTTTGTATCTGTATTCAGGTTTAACAACTTGGGAATTGTGCATGTTACAAAAAAGAGTCAGATGGAGATCCTGAAAGAAAAGATGAGGCAGCAGATACTGAGAACACGCTCACTCACAGGTAAGACCTGACCTGCACTGCAGTCCACGTTCTCTACTGTGACATTGGTATTTTTGTTAGGTTCCTTTTTTATACAGTATAGTATTTCACCTGTTTGTTGTAGCTTAGAGATGCTAGAAAACAACATTCTGGAGCAAACCACTGTCTTCTATTGTCATCAGTCTACAGGATTAGTTCTGCACATTTGCAAATACGCACTAGCCATGTTGGTGCGACTAACCTCCTGGTTCAACCGTGGCCGCTAATCCTAGTGTCCTAGCAGTAGGATGTGCATTGCAGTGTATACTGTGACAGATACTTACATGGAGGCTGCCTACAGTTCCACATAGAAACATGGAGCATTGCAACAGCCTGTTGCAGGATCCAAACAAAAAACACTTATTCTTTGAAAATGCCTTATCAGCTGCACTAAAGACTCGTATACATGCTTGATTAAAGTGAACCTGAGGTGAGTGGGATATGGAGGCTGTCCTATTGATTTCCTTGTAGCAATGCCAGTTGCCTGGCTATTGTCAGAATTGACAAGATTAGTTGCATGCTTGTTTCTGGTGTGATTCAGACACTACTGCAGCCAAATAGATCAGCAGGGCTGCCAGACAACTAGTATTGTTTAGTAGAAAATAAATATGGCAGCCTACATATCATTCTCTCCTCGGGTTCACTTTAACCATTTCTGCCGCTGGGATGTGAGCTTCACGTTTGCTGCGGCAGGGACGCAATAGTCACGCCCCTGCAGTTTGGGGGGCTGCATGCGCGATCGTGCGGGCGATGTTGCTGGCAACGGGGGATTGGTGGCAGTCCCCTGAGCCAATCCGTACATGTCCACTGAGAATGATCACTGTTTTTGGTAAAAAACAGCGATCATTCTTAAATCGTGCCGCCGAGATGTCTCCTGCTCACTCATTTCCGCTGCTCATCATTAGATTTATGAATGGGAAATTTGTTCCCACTCATTTATCTCCCCTCTAGGCCACCGTGATGCAGGCATCAATTAAATGCCTGCGTCACTTCCTCAGCATCCTTCCTTATAGAAAGGACTGCGCAAGGACATCTTGTGGCCAAGTAGTAAAATTACACTTGTAGGCATTAGGGAATAAACATTATTTAATATAAGTCAAGAGGGTATATTATTATTAAATTATGGGCTAGAAATTAGTAAAACTGAAAAAATGAATCTTTATTTCCAAATAAAATATTGTCCCAATACATTGTACGAAGGATATCATTTTAACATTGTAATAACCAGGACAAATGGCAAATAAAATCTGTGAATTTTAATAACAGTAGCATGCATTATTTTAAAACTATAATGGCAGAAAACTGAGAAATAATGATATTTTTTTTCCATTTTTCTTATTTTTCCCGTTAAAATGCATACAGAGTAAAATAATTCTTAGCATAGTGTACCACCCAAAGAGAGCTCAATCCCCAACCAACAACACACACGTGATCTGCTCAGTGGAGCAACTCCTCCCGTGCAATAGATGATCCTTTTGTGCATGGCGTTCCCCTGCACGCCGCCACTCAATCGTCCCCCAGAAGTCCGTGCCCCCCACCCGCACGCATAGCAACACAGCGCATCCTAAGCTGCTTAGCAGACTCACATTTATGCAACCCAGTGATGATGCCCAAGGGGATCGACGAGCGACTTTACTCAGGTGTGTACGCACTTTTAGGGTAACTCTCAGATAGGCAATAAGGAAAAGAAGAAGACATTTCATACTGTAAAGTGTGCAAAATATCCAATCATTATTTTATCATAATGGACTTTTTTTTCACAGAACAAGATGAGAAAAATATTGAAGCAGAAGCTAAAGACTTAAAGAAAGTTACGGATCTGAGCATTGTCCGGCTGCGGTTTACAGCTTATTTGCCGGACAGCAACGGAGCTTACACTCTGCGCCTGAAGCCGGTCATTTCTGATCCCATACACGACAGCAGTAAGCTATTACACTCGTGCAAAGTGTGATAATGTTCTAGCTGCAAGCAGCACGCAGCATAGGCCTGTTATATGTAAAACATCAAGCATGTGTGCATTGTAATCATTTCATTGTAATTCTGTGCTTTTTGTCACCTATAGCTGGCATATATGGAATTAAGTATTCCCTTACTGCAGGCATGTCCACTATCCGTCCCGGGGCCCAAATGCGACCCGCTGAGTCTTTCCTGGTGCCCCCCAAAGCTCTACAGTTGTTAATGCTATGCGGCCCGCAGGCTGTAGCTACGATGCCACGTGCAGTTGCCGCTCTACCTCCCTCTTTGTTTGCCTTTATCTTATCCGCCACCACTGTCATAGCAGCCACTGATTAGCAGCTGTTACTATGCCAGCGGCAGTAACAGCCACTGATTAGCAGCTGCCACTGTGCCAGCAGCACTAACCGTCACTGAGTAGCAGCTGCCACTGTGCCAACTGTACACAGTACATGGTTTAGTTCCAGTAGAAATGGTGTATTTGTCAAGATGTCACAGGCATATCTCAGTTTTAACAACATAACCTTCCTCCCCCCCCCCCCCCCCCCAAAAAAAAATGTTGACCATAATCATATAAACAGATTCTATAAGGTGTGTCTGAACTGATATGTGTCAGTGCTTTATCTAGGGATTACTATAACTGCATCACAGAGGAAGACATGGCCACTTCCAATGTGCAGCAGTCTGGGATTGAAAGGACTTTTATGGTCATAATGCATGAACAGCTCTGCACACCTACAGCCAGGGTGCACACCTAAAGTATGTGGTCCCTGAATTTTACTGCCTTTCAGCCTGTTCACTACTGGTGAACTTCAAGGGATGAAATCCACACTCCTGTGGAAGGAGATAAGTCCATTTTATTGAGGCACAGACAGAAGCATAAGACTGCAC
The DNA here is from genome assembly GCF_040937935.1 of Hyperolius riggenbachi. Taxonomy (NCBI): domain Eukaryota; kingdom Metazoa; phylum Chordata; class Amphibia; order Anura; family Hyperoliidae; genus Hyperolius; species Hyperolius riggenbachi. Next base: position 126,030,277 of record NC_090655.1, on the reverse strand, counting down.
ACCCTTAGTCCTAGCCCCTCAGTACTGGTGGTCTTACTTCTGTTGACAAACAAAGGGTTAGTTAAGTGAAATGCTGATTTTTCAGTTTCAGACACTGTTATGCTGGGAATACACGGCTCGATTCTGAGCCATTTAGATGGCTCGACAGATATTTTCCAACATGTCCGATCTCCTGCCTGATCGTTTCACCGCTCGATTCCGCATTGAACACAATGGAAAAAGAGATAAGAAAAACGAGCGGAAGATAAGAGAATCGCCCCCGGAATCGAGTGGGGAATCGATCAAGCGGGAGAATCGAGCGGCAACATCGAGCCGTGTATGCCCAACATTAGAATTATTCACTTAGGCAGGGTTCCACTACTGCAGTACAGATAGCCACTGCATTGGGTATGAAGGAATGATCTGCATAGCTCCTTCCACTTTCTCATTGTGTCCCATAGGAGTCTTCTGTTTTAAGAAAGAAGTGCAACAACATTTGGATTCGCTACACTGTGTACTCCTTTTAGTCTCCTCTCTCTAATACTTTCCTGTCAGAGTAAGGATATACTATACAATTATGGTTATTTTTGATTTATAAAGCGCCAGCGTATTTCATGGCGCTGATGTTTTTAAAAGCTTACATCTAATTTAGTGAACAATTGTTAGAAAGAAGGCCCACTTGATCTATGTTTGATTGCAATGAACAGTACAAAGCTTGTGATGGGGGAGAGTAATAGATTGAATAGCGAGTGAGGTCTTATCTAATAAGTGGGGCACCAGGCAAAGTGATACATGATCGATGTGTGTGTATGTACGGTACTTGTGTTGCTGGATGTCCTCACTGAGTTGAACAAAATATCCAACCTGCTACTGTCTGTATGAAAACCAGGCCCATTTTTAGGGCCGTGCGGCCCATGCAGGCGCCCTGGCCGCCGAAGTTGTGGGCGCTGCAATGGAGGGGGGAGTCAGTCGCGTGGAGGGCAGCCCGACGTCTCCCTCCCTTCCTCGCCGCGGGTGCCCTCCGTGCTCCCCCCTCCGAGTCTGACTGAAGGGAAGCGCTGTCACCGCTGTGTAGGGAGGGGCAACTCACCTCCCTGGATCCAATCGCAGCCGGTCTCCTCTTCTGTCTTCTCTTCATAATAGCCGCTGATACACACGCTGCTTCCGGCTACAGGGAGCAGCGTGTGTATCAATTTTAACACCCTCGCCCTGGGTGCATTTTAGCCTAGAAACTGCCCTGATAAAAACTAATAATAATAATGATACAGGTCTGATACATCTCACATCTGCTGTATGTATGCCTGCTATTTTTTTTAATACCATGCATGTTGTCTATTGGTTAGACTTGAGTGACCTCTAGTGGCTACATATAAAAAACTTGTGAGTGCTCTGGAAGTAGTAGATACAGCTTTTTTTTTTTCCTCACATATTTGTATTATTTAGTATTTATATAGCACTGACATTTTCTGCCCCACTGTACAGAGTCTGTATTATCTAGTCACTAACTGTCCCTCAGAGGGGCACACAATCTAATCCCTACCATAGTCATATGTCTTTTGTAGTTATCCTGTAGTGTATGTATCCTAGTCTAAAGTCAATTTTTAGAGGGAAGCCAATTAATTTACCTGTATGTTTTTTGGGGGGTGTGGGAGGAAACCGGAGTGTCTGGAGGAAAGCCACACATACATAGGGAGAACCACTCCCTCCCACTAAGCCACTGTGCTGCCCATAATGAAATCCCATACACTTGAACAAAGTGATTTCCTGAAGATGTATAAAAGTGATATATTTATGGATACATGAAATGTGCAATAAGTTGCTGACATTTTAATGGTTCTGTGCAGAATCTCCGGGGGCATCAAACCTGCGCATTTCCAGAATGGACAAGACTTCCGGATCGGTGAAAGGAGGCGATGAGGTCTATCTACTTTGTGACAAAGTACAAAAGGGTGTGTTTATTTTTATCAGTTTATTAAGTGTGTGCTTTTTTGCTGGTTTGTTTGGCTGTGCACCATTTAGCTTGTCTTAAGGTGAACCCGAGGTGAAAATAAACAGATGAGATAAATAATTGTATTTATACTCCTACTCCTTAAAATTACCTTCTTCAATATACCAGGGTTGTATTTTATATTTAAACATTCACAAACTAGATTGGATGTTCTGTTTCCTCTGCCAGCCTATTAAGTGATATTCTGAAAATGGTCAGTAGTTCATGTATTTTATCTCCCTCTGCTCTCAGAAGTTGTATTCTGCCAGGAAAACTTTTATGTTTGTAATTATCTTGTGATGTTTACTATATTCCCGACAAGCTACTGTCAAGACAGAAGCTGCCACTTCCATGCTTAGAAATGAACTCTTTTGGGCAGCAAAATAAAACAAGTAAAACAGCCTTATTAATATGTTTTGTACACATTTATCTCATCTTGTCACATGTCGCCTTGTATACACTTTAAGGACTGAATGGAAATCTCTCTGACCTGCGTGATCTGATGAAAAGAATTTATATTGTGAAAGTCTGAACTGGAAAAAAAAATATTATATTTATGCTATGCAGATGTAGCTGTTGTGCCTATTCATTTTCTATTTCATGAAGTGTTTGTAGGAGATTTGCATCTTGTAGGCAGCTGATCTGCTCCCCCCAGATGTTAGACATCACAAAGCATGAGCTCATCTGCTCAGCACTGTATTGGGCTGAACTCAGGGAGTGAATCAAATAAGATCTGTGTATATAGGTTGAAGTTTTGTTGCATTGTATGCAGCTGTCCCAGAAGATCTACAGAAACAGGGCATCAACACTGTATGACACCAGATCCTTCATTATTATTCATTTATGTAAAACTGACACATTTTCTGAAACACTTCACTTTAAACTTTGAAGGATAGTTAGCGATATGAATTGTTCAATATATTGTAGAGGAGTTAACTGTCCAATATAACCACCATGGTCAAGGTACTGTTTGGTGGGAAGTCTGTTAGCTTTGCAGTATGATTTGGGGATGTAGAAAGAAACTGGAAATCCTGCATGAATTGCACACAAGCATGGGTAGAACATAACAACATTTCCATGCAGATAGTGGCCCAGCCTGGAACTTTATAATATAGCAAGGTGAATGCTTACCACTTAGCTGCCTGTTCATCTAATATAGATATAACGCAAGCAGTTATACAAGAGGTCTGAGCAAGTGGTTCATAAAATCAGTGGACATGTATCCACTGACTTCATGTGAGTTTGAGCTCCTGAATTTAGACACTATTGCTACTGCAGCTTTTCTGTATGCATTGTTGCTTTTTGTAAGAAGTTTTGAATCATCCTGATTAAAAACGTTTTGCTATTACTTATGGCTGACATGGTACAATACTCTACTGCTACTTGTTGCTTTTTATACTTGACTTTGCTTCTGCTTTACTGTTGAAAAACTAGTTTTGCTACTGTTGCATAATAGTTGTCTAAATACAGTGCTGAACTTTCCTAAAGACAGATCTCTATCTGAATGGTGTTCCTGTGCAGAGTGTAACATTGGGACTGTCTCTCTACACTTGTATTCATGCTGTAAATTGTTTCCCGCAGATGACATAGAAGTGAGATTTTATGAAGATGATGAAAATGGATGGCAGGCAAATGGGGACTTTTCACCAACAGATGTCCACAAACAGGTCCGAGTCTCACAAATAGTACAATATCCTTTCCAATGTTTGTAGAATACTTTCATGTGACTTGAGCTGCCGCAACGAGAAGGTATTGTGCAGTCTTCATGACAAGACCTCCCATTTATTTGATCGCACAAGACCTGATTACTGAGCTCTCCCTTGTTATGACACCACAAGACCTCCCCTTGCTGTGACGGCACAAGACCTCCCCCTCGCTGTGACGGCACAAGACCTCCCCCTCGCTGTGATGGCACAAGACCTCCCCCTCGCTGTGATGGCACAAGACCTCCCCCTCGCTGTCACGGCACAAGACCTCCCCCTCGCTGTGACGGCACCAGACCTCCCCCTCGCTGTGACGGCACCAGACCTCCCCCTCGCTGTGACGGCACCAGACCTCCCCCTCGCTGTGACGGCACAAAACCTCCCCCTCACTGTGACGGCACGAGACCTCCCCCTCGCTGTGACGGCACGAGACCTCCCCCTCGCTGTGACGGCACGAGACCTCCCCCTCGCTGTGACGGCACGAGACCTCCCCCTCGCTGTGACGGCACGAGACCTCCCCCTCGCTGTGACGGCACGAGACCTCCCCCTCGCTGTGACGGCACGAGACCTCCCGCTCGCTGTGACGGCACGAGACCTCCCCCTGGCTGTGACGGCACGAGACCTCCCCCTGGCTGTGACGGCACGAGACCTCCCCCTGGCTGTGACGGCACGAGACCTCCCCCTGGCTGTGACGGCACGAGACCTCCCCCTGGCTGTGACGGCACGAGACCTCCCGAATCAGAAATTAGGACATTTTGTGCTGTCACAGCGATGAGGAGGTCTTGTACTGTCACTGTAGTGGGGAGTCTTGTGCAGTCACAGGAGTAAGAATGTTTTTTTGCTGTAACTTTAAACAGCTAGGGGTTGAGTTTGAGCTTGCTTTTTAGTGTCTAAAACACCAAACAGAAATAAATTGTGCTGTGATAGCACAAAACCTCCCCACTGCTGTGTCAGAAATTAGGACATTTTGTGCTGTCACAGCGATGAGGAGGTCTTGTACTGTCACTGTAGTGGGGAGTCTTGTGCAGTCACAGGAGTAAGAATGTTTTTTTGCTGTAACTTTAAACAGCTAGGGGTTGAGTTTGAGCTTGCTTTTTAGTGTCTAAAACACCAAACAGAAATAAATTGAGACAGTATCCGTTGACACAGACTTTACAACAACAGCAATTGTGTGTGTTGAATATGTTGCAATTGAAGATGAGACTGACAGAATATTTTCATGGTTCAGTATGCCATTGTGTTCCGGACCCCTCCATACCACAAACAGAAGATCAGTCAGCCAGTGACTGTTTTCCTGCAGCTGAGGCGAAAACGTGGGGGAGATGTCAGTGATTCCAAACAGTTTACCTACTACCCTCTGGACCAAGGTAATTCTTCTAGTCCCCATGCACAGCAGGAAAGAGACAAGCAGACTGGCAGCTCTATTAAACTTCCCTTGTTCTGCAGACAAAGAAGAAGTGGACAGAAAAAGGAAAAAAGAGTTGCCGTCTTTAAACCATTCCTATGGCGGTGGAGCCCCTATGGGGGGTGCGGGAGGAGGTGCTGGAAGCTTTGGGTTTGGAGGAGGTAAGTGTGCTGTATGATTCAAATGCCTGAAATGATGTGATGTGACTCCTTTGCACAGCATGCATTTTCCCTAGATCATGTCAAACTGGTGCTCTCAGGGCTGCATGCAAGCCTGTGGCACAACCGTGGCACCTTCCATGGGGCCCTGCTAGGGATGATCATTGAGATGCAAATAATTCTGAGTTTATGCAGAATTATGTAAATTCTGGATGTAAATGAATGCAGATTGAAAATGGACCAATCAATTTAAACCTTACTGGGATTTGATTGGTCCATTTTCAAGCTGCATTAATTTTCATGCAAAATGTACACAGTCCTGCATGGACTTTATATTATTTGCATCTCATTGATCATCCCTAATCCCTGCAAGACTGTCCACGGGTCCCTGCGAGACCTTGGTTAAAAAAAAGAAACGTGTTATCAGATTTCCATTTTTTTAATGAATGAAATAGATTTTTTTTTACCATCACACTCACTCTTTGCCTTTCCTTTATCGTTGATTAGGTAACAGCATGAATTATGCATTCGGAGGTATGCATACTGGATACTATAGCCACAGCGGGGTCTACCCAGGGGGCGCATGTATGATGAAAAGTTCACCATCAGCTGACTCATCTGAGACGGCACACCAACCACTAACCATTAACAAGGAAGCTGGAGAGGCTGCAGAACTAACAGAGGAAAGACCACCACCACCTGCCCAGAGAGAAGCCTATTACCAGCAGGTGTTACATCAAGGTATAGGAAAATCATCAGTCCTGCCAGTCTATCTCTGCTCAAAATCCTCACTTCTGCATATCTTGCCCCTTATTTGAAATGCTGAAGCAAGTGTCTCTGCTGCCAACTCAAATTTCCAGTCACTGAAGCAGCTCTGATGTGTGAAATGCAAATGAAGCTGCAATGTAGCCTCGCTCGATAGGCCAGTATTATCTAATGCACACCCCTTACTGGCTGGGGCAGGCATCAGTTGATGTTAGTGTATAGGGTGAGGCCTTATTTGCATTTTACATTACTCACATCTCCTTCAATGATCAAAGCTGGGAGGTGAGCTTCTTGCTTCAAACTATCCAATAACTATGAGAAAACTGTCTAACTCTTACCCTGCTGGATTACAAACTCTAACATGTGTGCTTCACTGTATATATAGGCATAATATGTGTGCTTTACTGTATATATAGGAATACTGCTAGTTTGCACACAGAGTTCTGATTTAAGCTTGCACCATTTCCATTAGTTTTACACAAAATATGACCATGGCATAGTACTATTCAGCCAGTAGTATTCTGTTACATTTCCTTTTCTCCTCACAGCACAAGTGTGTAATATGAGGATGCTGTCCCTGGCTCAGCGGACCTCCAAGGCCCTAATGGACTATGCTGTGACTGCAGACCCCCGCATGCTGCTGGCTGTACAGAGACCACTGCTGGCCGCTCAGGATGACAACCAAGACACGTAAGCATTGGGTAACATTTAATGTTTGTACATGGAAGTGTGCCAGAAATGTCAGTCACTTCCAGTTTTTATGGTTATTGAAGTGCTTGCGGATATTTATCATTGAATGACGTTATGGTTGAAAAGTTATTTAAAAGATTTAAATCAATTGAAATTGTAATGTGCAGTTTGTGTGAAGTTACTATTTGGGGAATTTGAAGTATTTCAAATTGTTGAATCCTATCTGCTTGATGCAAGTCAGACGCATCATGTGTGTATAACACAACTCTCTGTACTTTGCTGCACTGCTTTCTCATTGGTATCCGTTTCTTCCTCAGGCCGCTGCACCTTGCTATCATACATGGACAGGCAGGAGTTATTCCGCAGCTGGTGGATGTCATTAGGCACGCCCCAAACAAGCAAATGCTGAACATATGCAACAGCCTTCACCAGGTACCCAGCCTCTCTTACTCTGTGTATAGCCTTCACCAGGTACCCAGCCTCTCTTACTCTGTGTAATAGCCTTCACCAGGTACTCAGCCTCTCTTACTCTGTGTAATAGTCTTTACCAGGTTTCCAATTAACCTCCTTAGCAATTATCACGAGTCAGGCTCAGGACAGAAATCTGCAGCTCAGAGCGGTAAACCCGTGCCCGAGTGAGTTATATGCAGGAGCTGCTGCAGAACTCTCTGTATTTTTTTTTTTACTTGTTTTTAGGGTCTAAAAGCTTGTGGAAAAAAATTGCACGGCTTTTAGACCCTAAATCCAGGAATAATCATAACGCCACAGAGGTTAAGAAAAATAAATGGTTGCTGTGTGTTGCATCGTTCAGTCCCCAGATAACTGACCAAATAGTCATTTGTATGTGTAGCTGTGACAGCAACAGTAAGGATAGTGGGAATGCAGCTGCAACCACAGAAGCACAGTCGCAGTACCCTCTCAACATATTGTGTGATATGTCCCAGATGAGATCAGAATCTGGGCCCTGGTTTGCTAGTTGATTTATGTTCTATACATATATTCAGCTTGAAGCTAATTTAGTAAATAAAAACCTTAAAAATGAATTCTGCCCCATTTCCCCATTTTTAGAGACCTTTAGCACCTTTCTATGTTTAGTGAACATACCGGTAATGCCTTTTACATTGCTTGATATACAAACTGTGTGTATTCTTTGGCTGAATTGCAGGCAGATGAAGCCAGGCAGCTTTTTAGACCTATAGACTTGAATTCCTAAGATGGAAAGATAGTGTAAAACCAGTGATCAGGCAAACACTAGTGGAGGTGGCCTGGGTTTAGGACTAATAACCATAATTAAAAACAAGAGGTGGTATAAATTACCTCTCTTGAAGAACAAACCAATATTATTGGAAAAACTGATTATTTTTAAGCAAATAAAGTACAACAGGTTTCATGGGTGGTGCCCTGCTTCTTCGGGTCAAAACAGTGCCTTATTGGCAATGTTATTTGAGCATGAGCGCCTCTAGTGATACTTGCAGTGATCAGGCAATCCTGGACTGAATGTTATTAAACACAGTTTATAGGGTGACAAATGTGCAGCCCTCACATTACATCAGACCATTGCTATATGAATTCTGAAAGGTTAATTAAACAGCAGTCCTGTAGTCACCTGCCAGAGGGTGATTTTTTCTTTCAAAGTAACTCTAGGTTGTCCTGGGTTTAGTGTGTGCCTGGCCTGTAACTTCTAGTTAACAACTCTTTGCTTAATAACCCATCAACAATACTTGCTATATGTTCTGATATAACCCAGGTGAGATCTGAAAAAATATTTTTTTCTTAAATCGTAAATCCATAGCAGGATTTTGGATCACGTAGTTTCCGCAATAGCACTACATATTGGGGCCTGTGCCTTCCTTCAGTGAATATGTGAAATGAATGTTTGATTTCTCTTAGACTTACAACTTGTATCTTCTCCTATAGACTCCTTTGCATCTCGGAGTGATCACCAGACAGTATACCACAGTTGGCATGCTACTGAGAGCAGGAGCCGATGCTACCATTCTTGACGGCAGTGGAAACTCTGTGCTACATTTAGCCATTCAAAGTGAAGATGATAAAATGCTTCAGGTCCTCTTAGAACACCCATTCAGTGGCTACAAAGAGCTTCTGAACACCCCAGATTATCACGGTAAGAAGCAGAGTAACTAAACAGCTCGGGGTTACCCAGAACCACTAGGAGAGTGTAGGGGACTAAAAGAGACTAAAAACCCTAAGAAGCAACACATGGTGCAATTTGCCTTCTTTAAAGAGACTCTGTAACATCAAAAACCTCCCCTGGGGGGTACTCACCTCGGGTGGGGGAAGCCTCCGGATCCTAATGAGGCTTCCCACGCCGTCCTCTGTCCCACGGGGGTCTCGCTGCAGCCCTCCGAACAGCCGGCGACAGACCCGACTGTAGATTCAATATTTACCTTTGCTGGCTCCAGCGGGTGCACTGTGGCTGCTTTCGGCACGGAAATAGACGGAAATACCCGATCTCCGTCGGGTCCGCTCTACTGCGCAGGCGCTGGAAACTTGCGCCTGCGCAGTAGAGCAGACCCGACGGCGATCGGGTATTTCCGCCTACTTCGGAGCCGACAGCCGTCAGAGCGCCTGCGCAGGAGCCGGGAAGGTAAATATTGATGTCACCGCTGCACGGAGGGCTGCAGCGAGACCCCTGAGGGACGGAGGACGGCGTGGGAAGCCTCATTAGGATCCGGAGGCTTCCCCCACCCGAGGTGAGTACTCCCCAGGGGACGTTTTGTCGTTACAGTTCCTCTTTAAACAGAAGTTACGGTATTTGTATTCTCCAGCATTACATATCAAGACTTGTGTATTTTTTTAGTGAATATGTTTTAAGAAGGCAAGTTACACGGTAAGAAGTGGACACACCATTTGCTATGGGGTGGAAATCATTAAGTATGTTATTCGTAGCTTCAATATAATACTTTTAAGAGGCAGCTATTTTATGTTACCACTAGTAGACCTAAGCTCGATTTTAAAAAAGTGCTCTCGGTCTCTTGTGACACCGCCGCTTATTAGTGCACACGCCCGCCCGGCTCCCTGGCCTCCTTTCCCAACAGCTGTCTGTGCTGCGCACATGCGCAATAGTAAAAAACCACGGACACATTAGACTTCTTATCAGTCTAATCAGCTGATTGAACAATAGCAAAATACTTTTTTTTAGTTGTTTCACAACAAAAGTTTGTATGGGGCTTAACAGACAAGTTTGGTAGATAGTTGGTATGTGTGTATGAACCTATAAATTCACATCCAAATCACCTTCACCTACATGGCAAACAAGTCCACAGCTTGCATAAAATGGGTGCAGAGTTGTTTCAGCGCTGCACAAAGCTTTTCACTGCCCCTAACTTCCAGACTGTGGGAAACCCAACCCGATGCCCCTTCTTTTTGTCTAACTCTGTTAAACCCCTCCCCCTGAGGGTTAACCACCTCCCCTGATTGTGAACCCCCTCCCCCTGATTGTGAACCCACTTCCCTCTGATATTTAGAATATAAAAAAGCCTTACACCGAATGTCATTTAGCATGGCAAAAACTCCCAGCAGCCAAACAAATGCTAAAAACAATTGCTCTGTGACTATATGGGATTGTTGTTGTTTGGTAGCAGCTTTGTAAGCATGCTAATCGTTGTGCTCTCATGCAGGTCTGTATCCCGTGCACCAGGCAGTTATGAGAAGAAATGAGAAGTGTTTGGAGCATCTAGTGAAAAGTGGAGCTGATGTCAATGCGGCAGAGCGTAAGAGTGGAAGATCCCCGCTGCACCTTGCGGTAGAGATGGACAACCTAAACATGGCCATCGCTCTAATCAAGAAGGTAGAAAAGTGTGAGGTATTCTGTATGAAGCAGTCATGCCACGTAAATGTCTGTGTCTGTAATAATGATGTGTCTCTTCATAGTTGGGAGCAGATGTCAATGCTCAGACCTTTGGAGGGAATACACCGCTGCATCTGGCTGCAAGCATGGGCTCTCCAGTACTGACAAAGATGCTCATTTCTGCAGGTGATTTAGGCCTTTATTTGATCTTTCATCATACTTTTGAGTAAAATACCTTATATCTTTTAATAGCCATGCATATAGCATAGCTTGCACCTTTTTGAGATAAGAAAGAGGGATATTTTAAGACATGCCCCTGCCACGCCCCTGACCACACCCCTAGCCATGCACAACATAAAGAATTCAGTATCAAAAGATGTAGTTTTACCATTCAGACCACACTGGTCCTTTCTATCATTAGTTTTTCTTTTATTTAACATTTGAAAATAAGAAATATATCAATTTAACGGAAATTGTTTAGAGCCAGTTAAATACATCTTTTCAGTAGAAAAATACATATATTTATATCTGTTCATCAGTCTTGGAAGGGGGACAAATAACGAAGAAAGAGTTGGAGGGATGTGGTTCCCAAAGAGGGACTGTCCCTCCGAAAGAGGGACAGTTGGGTACTATAATATAGTGTGTGTTGCTGGTTTGGGCCTACGGTGATATTACAGTAGAGTCTTGGTTATCTGGAACGCAACTAACCAGCAGCCTCAACCAACCAGCACAAATAGCCAGCAGTACTAACAGTGGTGAAAGCCAACTTCTTAGGCTGTTTGTGGGCTCTGCTGTACTTAAAATGGTCTGAAACTCATCCTTTCTTCTTTGCTCTTAAAGATTTACGGCTTTAAACCTACTATCACGAAAACAAATTGCAGCAGAACAGCATTCAAACAATTAAACACAGCACTTCATTCAGCTTTGGAAAGCTCCTTCAGCTTGTGATCCACATGCAGAGGGGATAACATTATCTTTTGTTTACAATCCTCTTTTGCTACAATTAGTCCCAGCCAGCCAGTGGTAAAATGGAACTGTACTGAGCTGACAAGCAGAGACAGATGAGAAATGTACACTAGATAACTGCTGTATTTTATATATTTAAATCTATGAATAAAATGCAATGGCAGCTTTCAGAGCAGATTATCTGTACTTTGGGACCTTGTAGTTTGTAAATAGGCAATATTACTTGTGCACTAAAGCAAATACTGGAACTGAATGGGTAATAAAAAGGAAAACACATTTTTATTGAATGTTATGTTATTTTTATTCCACTTTAAAGAAACCCTGTAATAAAAACCTGCTTGCCTTGTGAACTTCAGGTGCAGATGTCTTGCTGGAAAATGATGAGCCTTTGCGGGGTGCAGAATTCAGTGACAGTGACGATACAGACAGTGACTCAGATGTGGACATGGATACAGACTGTGATCAGCAAGGAGACAGCGACTCAGAAGATGGCAGCACTAGTGTGGATACAGGCCGAGAGCACCAGAGGATACACTGTGGAATGAAGAGACGCTATCCAGGACACACGCCGCTGGACCTCACCAGAAGCCAGAAGGTAAGATTGCATCAGAATTTCTTTATTTGAAGGGAGCTCTGGTTTATTTCATTTTCCACTTATTTCACTGACTTATTGCATAATTCACCTGAAAACTTCCTGTTTGCACTCTTTGTGTGTCCTTTTTCTTAAAGAGTTGCAATTACCCCATTTTTTGTCATACAGTGCAACCACTAGTCTTGCTTGAAGCACACACACACACACACACACACACACACACACACACACACACACACACACACACACACACACACACACACACACACACACACACACACACACACACACACACACACACACACACACACACACACACACACACACACACACACACACACACACACACACACACACACACACACACACACACACACACACACTTCCTGCAGCATAAATGTATAGCACTGTAAGAATAATGTGTTTGGAAGCTAAAAAGCCTTAAAATTGACCTCCATAGTAAAAATAAAAATCCTGCAGCGTCCCTGTAAAAAATAAAGTCCGATTTACCTAAGCAGCCTTGTCCCACGAAGCCGTCGTTTGGCGTTTTTCTCCGAGGAGAGAGGCAGGGCCAGAAGCCAGGTGATGTGGGGTCTTCAGGATGGCTTTGTGGGACAAGGCTGCTCAGGCAAATAGAACTATTTTTTATACAGGAACGTGGGGAGACAGTATAATGAGCAACACCATAATAAGGGTAGTGCAATAGTAGTACTGTTATTAGGGAATCATTATAATTGTGGGGTCTGTAGCAAGATATGTGCTACTATAATAGGGGACACTGTAAGGAAGAAACATGGAATTGGGGCTACACAACATGGCTGTTACAATGAACAACCCCACTTTAAAGACCATGCGCCCTGCACAATAAATCCCCAATTTCCCCGGGGTTCCTTGGGATCCTCCAGAATAAAAATCCTGAGAAATGCTGCCCTTTACTACTGCCCATAATAAGTTTGGGGCAAAGTTCTGCAAGCTTAATTATATATAGGAGGAGCAATGCTGATCTAATTCTTTTTTGTTTTTTCTCAGGTGCGAGATATCTTGTCTAAATCCTCAGCTGGTAACACCGCTTCAAAGCCAGCCGCACAGGAGCCAGGTAAGACCTGATAAATATTTAATATCATATCGTTATACGTTCTTTTAGTATTCATTATTGCCTTACTATTCATTATTAAAGGGGAACTATTTTAAAATGTTTTCGAGTTAAATAATCCTTATCTGTCAGAGGTTCCAGTGTTAGAAATTGAAAATGGCTATTAAAAAGTAAGCAGGGAAGGCACATTACTTGGAAGAGGTACGAACTTTGGCATGTAACGACCTTGCACATCTCCCTTATGCTGCTGGTGATGTCTGTTGCCAGCTATGATGCACCCTAAAGCCCCCTGCCGACTCGGCCGAGGACACGGACTGAAGGAGGTGTATTGCAGTTCTCCCTCACAGGTGAATGAACTGCTCTGTCAATAAGTTGTCTTTCAACGTTTTGCCCACAGTTCTTGTAAATAATGTGACTTCCTCAATACTGACACCTCTAGCAAATATTAATTATTTAATTAACTTAAAACCTCAGATTTGCTATCGTGCCCCTTTAGGTTTTACAGTAAAATTGTTACAAATGTATATGCCATACTTGTTTAGAGCGCCACCTGCTGGTTCACCTGTTAGTATTTGTAAGTAGAAAGGTTATCTATGTAAATGATAATGGTAAATCAGTTTGTAACTTGACAATTAGGCAGGGGACACACTTGATTGTTTTGTGCACGTTTTCTGCATAGAAAAACTGATTTAAACTGAGAACTTTTGTTAATCAATTGGCTAGTACACACAATGCTTTTTTGGCGTGCAGGGAAAAAAAACAGACCTCCTCCAGGATAATTCTGCACCTTTTGTCACTTTTCTGTATCAATTACAAGTGTGTCCCTGCCTAACAGATCTCATGACCTTAGCTGATAGTGGGAGCAGTGACTGGGTCGCATTATACACTTAGGAGTTAGGCTAGCTTTACATTGAATGTAATGTGTCAGCATATCAGTTCCTGACCAGATGCGTTTCAGGTACAATGTAATGGCAATCCATCTGTAATGCTAGATACACACTATGAGATTTTCTGGCAGATTAACTGTCCGATCGATTATTTCCAACATGTCCTATCTGATTTCCGACTGTTTTATGTTCACTCCTATCAGAAATCGATTGGAAATCAGATTGGACAGGTTGGAAATAATCGATCCAGCAGTAAATCTGCCAGAAAATCTCATAGTGTGTACCTAGTATAATGCCTGGTACACACCATGCAATTTCCCGTCAGATGGGTTGAATTGATTATTTCCGATCTGATTTTCGTTTTGTTTTCTGATCGATTTTGTATAGATGTAAACTAAAAATCTATCAGAACGATGATTGGACCTGTCGGAATAAATTGATTTGACCCGTCTGACGGGAAATTGCATGGTGTGTACCAGGCCTTACATTGCCATTATATTGAGAAAGGCCTGGAATCTGCCAGGCAATGAATTCGCTGGCACGGCCACTGTAGACCGGCCCTTAAACAGCACCTGAACTGGAAAAAAGTAATAAAATGTAATACTTACATTTGTAGTGGGAAGCCTTTGAATATTCCAGAGGCTTCCCACATCCTCACAAGGCAGTACAAAATAAAGCATTTAAAATGATATTGAAAAAATGATTTATGCTTTCATAATTGTATTTTCATGATGAAGGCAAACTTTTTTTCTTTTGACGTTAGCATTAAATCTGTACACATAACAGCTATTTACATGGAATTCTGTTATTAGTCGGGAAGTTTCCATAGACAGCTCAGTCATTTGTTACATTCTGTATCCCCAGCTGGATGCTGGAATGAGGGATTACATTGACCTTTTCTCTTTGCGTTTTAGTGAATGTGTTCTCTCTGGAAGCCACTACTGTACAGCGTCTGGAGAAACTGCTGAATGAGGGCCAGACAGGATCAGACTGGACAGAGCTGGCCTCCCGGCTGAGTCTTCAGAGTTTGGTTGACACATATAGGAACACATCCTCTCCTGCAAAGATCCTTTTACACAGTTACGAGGTAGGTTTGGCTTTCCAGAAACCTTTGTTGCTTAGAGGACACCTGAAGTGTGATGGATATGGAGGCTTCCATATGTGTTTCCTTTTAAGCAATACCTCTGCCTATAATACTTTTAGCAATAGGCCATGAACAAGACATGCAGCAGATACCTGGCTGCAGTAGTGTCTGTGTTTGCAGTAAATAGATCAGCAGGTCTGCCAGGCAACTAGTATTCTTTAAAAGGAAATAAATATGACAGCTTCCATATACGTCTCACTTCAGATTCCCTTTATAGTAACCATTTTTTTTCTCTAGCCTCCTCATGTCCTATTGTGGATAGTATTGATTCTGTTTTGTGTTTTCCCTAGCATGCTGGTGGAAGCCTCACTAACCTTATTAAAACACTAGAGTCCATGGGACTGAACGAGGGCGTGCAGCTACTGTGCAGCTCGGAGACCTACGTCAAGCAGGCAAATCAAGGTATGTCTATTACACACAATGGCTTCATATCTCACATAGTGGTGTGGTTTATCATTCAATAACCTTCATTCTAATAATCAGAATACAATCTGTCCTGTGCAGGTGCTGTTACAGGAAATTCACTGTAAAGGTGGCCACACACGATACAATAAAATTATCCGATTTTACAGCAATTCAATAAATATGATCGGATATTCCAAAAAGTGAGGTATTTTTTTTTTATTACATTTGACTGAAAAATACAATTGGATTTCCTGTTTTTTTTTATCAATCTGGAATGCTGGAAATTTTTCTTCAATTTTTCTAAGGATTGTATGGTGTGTGTTAGATTGTCAATTTATTGATATACACACCCTAGCAATTTTCTCAGAGTTTCCAATCATTGTTATCATAATTGTGGAACAATTGAACGTGTGTGTGTGTGTGTGTGTGTGTGTGTGTGTGTGTGTGTGTGTGTGTGTGTGTGTGTGTGTGTGTGTGTGTGTGTGTGTGTGTGTGTGTGTGTGTGTGTGTGTGTTACGTTGGTCAGATTTTTGAAATGTTACAATCAGTCAGAAAAATGTATTGCAATTCTTGAATTGAACGGATATTCAACAAATGGTATGGTGTGTGGCCACCTTTAGACTGCTTTCTGCAGAACATTACAGGTATTTCCCAAGGTTTATGAACCATCCACTGGTGTTTTTTCAAACTCAGATTCTTGAATCTTTTTTGATGGAGTTTCTGGAGTTTCTCACCTTTAGTCTTAGTAAAGACTAGCAAGCAAAAAAAAAATTTCTTAAACTGAGTTGTCCCTACAGTGTAGCAATAGCCAAATTGCCTCCTGTAAGGGTCCACGGGGACCCAATGCATTATCCTTTTGTACTTGTGTTTCCCTGTTCTCTGTGAGATTCTTACATTTTATATCATATGTTGGGGTGTCCTGTACCAGGAATATTTCTATGCTACTGTGGGGGTCAAACATTAAGCTGCAGAGTATGAAGGGAATAGGGAGGACTAATGAGAATACCAATAATTTCATGTAAATGTTATGCAGCTTGAGCTTGGACCAATAAAAATTGACAAAGTTATTCTGGTTGGCCCAATTTGAAGCTGCATATAATTTACATGAAATTTGAATGTAAGGAGAAATTATTTACATCTCATTGATCATCCCTAGTAGGAACACTGTGCTGATTATCACAGAATCTCTATCAAAGCGTTTATCTCCTTCCTCCTCCTCCTCTATAGATGTAAGAATGGGGCTGGTATTCTGCTTATAAATATTACATTACAGAAAAACTAAGCAGATTCATAGCGAAGGGATATTTGTGTTGTGGGACTTGGAACTTTCAGAGTAAGGCTACACTGCTTGTTTCATGTTTGTCACTTGCGAGAGGAAGCCTGTATAAAAGAACTGGGCACATGTAATAGAGATGCGCAGGCTGTGATATTGGCTACCAAGGGAACACCACAGCAACACTTGTTTCCTCTCTGACTGGGGAGGGAGGTTCTATCTCTGCTGCTGATGTTGGCTAGAACATGTTGTACTACATGGAAGAATCCTCACAGGACAGATTCTTGGCCGTATCTGGGAGGGAAGTGTGTGGATTGCTACCAGAGTACTCCTCCCTCTGCTGTAAAACACACCAACACCATTTGCATTAATCAGACACAACATGCATTCCCTATAGGTAGGAAGAAACCACTTAAACCATACAGAGACACCAGGCATGTGATTGAGAAATACAACCAAATAAGGGTGAGATAAGAGAATTCATCATGGGGTGATTCAGATCCGAGGAGTATCTAATCTTCTGCTGTGTAGGGCTGGGAGTTTGTCACACAGCAGGCAGAGAGCTGCAGGTTAGCAGAAACAATAGTCAGAACATTGTGAGCATTATAGAAAAGCTGCATATAGCGTCTGGCAGAAATGTGAAGCGCGTCATGTGCAGGCGAAGTATGCTTGCATGATGCGTTTCACAGCGGGGAAGGCGAACAATAGGACGCGTTCCCGGGAGCTGACTGGCAGTCGCCGAAGATGAAACTAAGTCGCAGCGGGGGACTGGATGACACTTCAGGAGCTGCGAGGGCACAGGACTGCTGCAGGGGGCTTGGGAAAGCCCCAGATAAGTGAAACTTTTTTCCTATCCACAGTTAAGGTTCCCTTTAACCTCTTGCCGACCGCGTCACGCCGGTAGGCGTGGCCGTGGCGGCAGCCCCAGGATCACCTAACGCCAATTGGCGTAAAGTCCTGGGGCTCTGTTTTAAATGAGATCGCGCGCACGCTGCGCGCGCATCTCATTCTCGGAGGGCGGAGCTCCGCACCCTCTTCAGTCTCCGAGCGGCTATTGCCGCTCGGGAGACTGATTGACGGCGTGATCGCCGTCTATTTACCCGTACAGCGCTGCGATCGGCAGCAGCGCTGTACTGGGGACAGCCATGTGACACGGCTGTCCCCCTGGGACACTGGAGAGCGATCGGCTCTCATAGGCAGAAGCCTATGACAGCCGATCGCCACAATTGGCTGGCTGTGGGGAAGGAGGGAGGGAGGGAGGGAGGGAATATATTTAAAAGAACACGCTTTTTTTTAAAAAAAGAGTAACAAAAATATTTGCAACCAAAAAAATAAACAATCTGGGGGCGATCAGACCCCACCAACAGAGAGCTCTGTTGGTGGGGAGAAAAGGGGGGGGAAATCACGTGTGTGCTGTGTTGTGCGGATCTGCAGCTTAGCCTTAAAGCTGCAGTGGCACATTTTGCTTAAAATGGCCTGGTCACTAGGGGGGTTTAGCACTGCAGTCCTCAAGAGGTTAAGGTTATTGTGCAGGTGTGGCCACTCTCATACATGGAGGGGAGTGTGGCCACAAGAACAAGCTCTTGTCAGATATGTTCAGAGGGACCCTGTGCAACAGCAGTGGGCTCCAGGATATATCGCCAAGGCTCAGGACCATCTAACTTTTTTTTTTTCTAAAGTTGCAGGATTCCTTTTAAGCCTTGCCCAATTCTTGTCACCTTTTGTGAGTGTAAATTGTCAGGGTGACAGTTTTAGTAACAATCACTGTACTGGCACACTGCTTAACTGTAGCCATGCATCATGTTCTTTTCTATGTAGAATGTATCTAAAAACACACGATTGGTTCGCACGATGGCCAGGGGCCCCGGACCTCTCTCACTGGCCGGGGCCCCAAGGCCAATGCGCGATACCTGGAGGGGAGTGCAGGTGGGCCTGGACCTTTCACACCCAGGCTCTGGACCTCTCACATCCAGAAAACCCACCAACACTGCCTCCATACTGAATGCTAAATTCGACACACACAAGCAATAGAACACAGCAATACATGCATGCAGCTACATTTAAGTCGTCAGCAGGTGCTCGTCAGCCAATCAGGATGCACTGTCATACACCCTTTACCTGCCATACCACATCTAGCAGCCATTAGCATTCAGGTGGGAGGCTTCAGTTGGACGCAAATCGCAAGATTGCGTCACTAGCAGGACCGCCCCGTGCAGGCATTCCTCCCACAGGGGTCCCTCCCTAACCGCTCACCTGTCTGCCATGTCCTAGAGCTGAAAAAAAACGTTTAAAAACACACGATTGGTTCACACGATGGCCAGGGGCCCCGGACCTCTCTCACTGTAGCCATGCATCATGTTCTTTTCTATGTAGAATGTATCTAAAGCATACATGTGAAACTCCGGCCGTGGGCCAAATCTGGCCCTCTGAGCCATCAGATTTGGCCCTCAGGGGTTTTTTCCACTTTACATTATATTTGGCCCTCTCTAGACCACCAGGGAAGCTATATTGGAGGTGAGGCCCTAGATCACCAGGAAAGCCATATGAGCAGTGGGACAGCACTAGATACCAGGGAACTGTATAGATGAGGGGGCACTAAACAACAGGAAACTGTATAGGAGAGGGAGGATCACTAAACATCAAGGAAATGTATTAGGAGAGGGAGGACTACAAACATCAGGGAACTGTATAGGGGATGGAGGGGGCCTATTAGATACCAGGGAATTTTATAAGGGCGAGAGGTGGCTACTAGACATTGAAGTTGGCCCGCAACTTGTTCCCAGAGCTCAATTTCGGCCTACTTTATATTTGAGTTCGACACCCCTAATCTAAAGGGTCTGCACACTGTGGTAGAAATGGTAGTAAATAGTAGTTTTGTCATCTCAAACACCAAATGTCCATTTAGTCACCAACAACCATTTCAGGGCTACGGCGGGTCTCCTTTGTCAAGGCAAAAACAGGATGCCTTAACAGAGAGGACCTACCATGGCCCTGAAACGGTCATTACATTGAGAGTTTCCAACATGTCTGACAACACTTGCAGTCTGCAGTTGAAGGGATTAACCACTTCCCGACCGCCGTATTGACAATTGGCGGCCGGGAAGTGGACCCCGCAAGGACCGCCGTATTGACAAATGGCGGCGGTCCTTGTAGGGGCATGGGCGGAGCGTTCGCGTCATCTGTGACGCGATCCTCCGTTGGCGCCTGTCTCCGCTCACCCGCCGCAACATCCCGCCGGCCATACGGAAGCGCCGGCGGGATGTTAACCCGAAGATCGCCGCATACAAAGTGTATAATACACTTTGTAATGTTTACAAAGTGTATTATACAGGCTGCCTCCTGCCCTGGTGGTCCCAGTGTCCGAGGGACCACCAGGGCAGGCTGCAGCCACCCTATGTCGCACCCAAGCACACTGATTTCTCCCCTCCCCCCCCCCCCCCCCTGCCCCAGATCGCCCACAGCACCCCTCAGACCTCCCCCTCTCCACCCCCCCAGACCCCTGTTTGCACCCAATCACCCCCCTAATCACCCATCAATCACTCCTTGTCAACGCTATTTTTTTTACCCCCCCTGATCACCCCCCACCCCTCAGATTCTCCCCAGACAGCCCCCCCCCCCTGTGTACTGTATGCATCTATCCCCCCTGATCACCTGTCAATCACCCCCTGTCACTGCCACCCATCAAAAAGCCCCTAACCTGCCCCTTGCGGGCAATCTGATCACCCACCCACACCAATAGATCGCCCGCAGATCCGACATCAGATCACCTCCCAAGTGCAGTGCTTACATCTATTCTCTACCCTAAACACCCACTAATTACCCATCAATCACCCCCTGTCACTGTTACCCATCAGATCAGACCCTAATCTGCCCCTTGCGGGCACCCAATCACCCGCCTACATGCTCAGATTGCCCTCAGACCCCCCCTTATCAATTCGCCAGGGCATTATTTACATCTGTCCTTCCCTGTAATAACCCACTAATTACCCATCAATCACCCCCTGTCACTGCTACCCATCAGATTAGACCCCTATCTGCCCCTAGGACACTCAATCACCCGCCCATACCCTCAGAACGCCCTCAGATCCCAGCCCTGATCACCTCGCCAGTGCATTGCTTGCATCTATTCCCCCCTCTAATCGCACCTTGAGACACCCATCAATCACCTCCTGTCACCCCCTAGCACACCTACCCATCAGATCAGGCCCTAATTTGCCCCGTGTGGGCTCCTGATCACTCGGCCAAACCCTCAGACCCCCTTCCGATCACCTCCCCAGTGCATTGATTGCATCTATTTTCCCCTCTAACCACCCCCTGAGACACCCATCAATCACCTCCTGTCACCCCCTAGCACTCCTATCCATCAGATCAGGCCCAATACAACCTGTCATCTAAAAGGCCACCCTGCTTATGACCGGTTCCACAAAATTTGCCCCCTCATAGACCACCTGTCATCAAAATTTTCAGATGCTTATACCCCTGAACAGTCATTTGGTTTCCAGACTACTCACGGTTTTGGGCCCGTAAAATGCCAGGGCGGTATAGGAACCCCACAACTGACCCCATTTTAGAAAAAAAGACACCCTAATGTATTCTGTTAGGTGTATGACGAGTTCATAGAAGATTTTATTTTTTGTCAAAAGTTAGCAGAAATTGATTTTTTTTATTTTTTCACAAAGTGTCATTTTTCACTAACTTGTGACAAAAAATAAAATCTTCTATGAACTCGCCATACACCTAACGGAATACCTTTGGTTGTCTTCTTTCTAAAATGGGGTCACTTGTGGGGTTCCTATACTGCCCTGGCATTTTAGGGGCCCTAAACCGTGAGGAGTAGTCTAGAAAACAAATGCCTCAAAATGACCTGTGGTTAGGACGTTGGGCCCCTTAGCGCACCTAGGCTGCAAAAAAGTGTCACACGTGGTATCGCCGTATTTGGGAGAAGTAGTATAATGTGTTTTGGGGTGTATTTTTACACATACCCATGCTGGGTGGGAGAAATACCTCTGTAAATGACAATCTTTTGATTTTTTTTACACACAATTGTCCATTTACAGATATCTTTCTCCCACTCAGCATGGGTATGTGTAAAAATACACCCTTCTTCTTTCCAAAATGGGGTCATTTGGGGGGTATTTATACTATCCTGGAATTCTAGCCCCTCATGAAACATGTCAGGTGGTCAGAAAAGTCATAGATGCTGGAAAATGGGAAAATTCACTTTTTGCACCATAGTTTGTAAACGCTATAACTTTTACCCAAACCAATAAATATACACTGAATGGGTTTTTTTTTTATCAAAAACATGTTTGGCCACATTTTTCGCGCTGCATGTATACAGAAATTTTACTTTATTTGGAAAATGTCAGCACAGAAAGTTAAAAAAATCATTTTTTGCCAAAATTCGTCTTTTTTGATGAATATAATAAAAAGTAAAAATCGCAGGAGCAATCAAATAGCACCAAAAGAAAGCTTTATTAGTGACAAGAAAAGGAGTCAAAATTCATTTAGGTGGTAGGTTGTATGAGCGAGCAATAAACCGTGAAAGCTGCAGTGGTCTGAATGGAAAAAAAGTGGCCGGTCCTTAAGGGGGGGTAAAGCCCACGGTCCTTAAAGAGGAACTGTAACGACAAAACGGCCCCTGGGGGGTACTCACCTCGGGTGGGGGAAGCCTCAGGATCCTAATGAGGCTTCCCACGCCGTCCTGCGTCCCTCGGGGGTCTCGCTGTAGCCCTCCGTACAGCCGTGACGCAATATTTACCTTCCTGGCTCCTGCGCAGGCGCTCTGATGCCTCTCGGCGCCGAAGTAGGCGGAAATACCCGATCACCGTCGGGTCTGCTCTACTGCGCAGGCGCAAGTTTCCGGCGCCTGCGCAGTAGAGCGGACCCGACGGAGATCGGGTATTTCCGTCTATTTCCGTGCAGAAAGTCGCCACAGCGCCCCCGCTGGAGCCAGCAAAGGTAAATATTGAACTGACAGTCGGCACAGTCGCCGGCTGTTCGGAGGGCTGCGGCGAGACCCCCGTGGGACAGAGGACGGCGTGGGAAGCCTCATTAGGATCCGGAGGCTTCCCCCACCCGAGGTGAGTACCCCCCAGGGGATCTTTTTAATGTTACAGAGTCTCTTTAAGTGGTTAACTATTTATACCGTTGCTGTGCTACATGCCACTCTCCATCCTCCCAACACTTCCACCTTCATAGCTGAACTTCCAGTTGTGAAGGTGAGAGTGCAAAGAAGATGAAGAGCCGTGCGCAGATACATGATGAGACACTTTCTTATTTTTGCTAAACTGTTCCTGCTTATCCTTAAAGGGGAACTGAAGAGAGAGGTATATGGAGGTTGTCATGTTTATTTCCTTTTAATCAATACCAGTTGCCTGGCAGCCCTGCTGGTCTATTTCTCTGCAGTAGTATCTGATTAAAACCAGAAACAAGCATGCAGCTAGTCTTGTCAGATCAGACTTATAAGTCTGAACCACTGAAACACCTGATCTGCTGCATGCTTGTTCAGGGGCTATGGCTAATAGTATTAGAGGCAGAGGATCAGCAGGGCTGCCAGGCAACAGGTATAGTCTAAAAGGAAATAACCATGACAGCCTCCATATAC
Organism: Hyperolius riggenbachi; assembly: GCF_040937935.1. NCBI lineage: Eukaryota > Metazoa > Chordata > Amphibia > Anura > Hyperoliidae > Hyperolius > Hyperolius riggenbachi. The sequence continues at coordinate 126,006,812 of NC_090655.1, read as the reverse complement.
CTCTCTCTTCAGTTCCCCTTTAATGGCCAGCACTATAAGCTCTAGTTAGTTTCTTTTCACTTTAACATTTTTATCTCACCTCTGAACATGTGTTAATCTCTCCAAGCTTTAGTATTCTACATATTCCTCCCTCAGTAATCATTTAACATAAAAACTAATGTTCAAAAAGGTTGAAAAATACCCAAATCTTTGGAATTTACAACATGGTTGTGTGTCCAGCAATGTGAGGCTATCCTGCACAATTTACATGCAGGCTTCCTGCTAGAATGAAACTATCTCCTCTATTAATCCAAATGGTTGGAGTTATGTGATTTGCAGTTTAGCAATACCTCTCCAGAGAGCATCATTCTGTCACTAGACTGAGGAAAGAGACAGTGAGATGCCACGTTTTTCCCAGTTTCTGCAAGTTTGGGTGCAATTTAGATTTGAAAATAGACTGATGAGATGGAACCAAGTTGGATTGGTCCATATTCGTCGTATGTACAAATTGCCATCATACTTGCAAAAGTTGGAAACATTTCCAATGCCTTAATCATCAGTAGATTCTCACAGCTGTGGTCACATGGTTTTGCTGCAAATAGGGTATGTATTTATTAATGCACTATTTGGGGAGGGTGTGTGGGCTTGAATCTGTGCTCTAACGATTAAGCCTGGAGAGTAGCCTCTAACTCAGCATTATTATTATTTTTATACAAACAGCACGAGAAATGATGGTTGACAGCGCCTATGGAAGTGAGTCTGTGGATATGCAAGAGTCCTCTGAATCAGAACCTCAGAAACCGGTCAATGTTGGGACCACAACATTATCTCCAATACAGAGAACAGTGCCTGGAACTGAACCAACAAGTGGGAAATAGCAAACTGCTATTCTGGATAAACTGACTGACTGAGGAATGACTGGCTAAGCCTGCAATCACTGCTCAGTGCCTGGATTGTTTGTGACAGGGTGAGCCTCTGCTACTCTCTTTTTCATGTGAAGAGTTGTTTTATCATTGAAGTTTCCTCCGCTGGTGCTGAATTTTCCAGACTAATCTGATGCTGTGGCTTGAGCCTCATGCACTCCGAGCTTTTCACAGCACTGGGATACACATTACCAAGTGCAGCACAATTTCATCTATGAGACATTCAGTGGGGATGATGGACTGTTCACTCTGCTAAATTACATGGACAAATAGCTAAAGGTGTAAACAGATACCTTTTTTTATCCACCAGGTGATGTTTAGCATTTCTCCTTCTTGTAATCTACTTTATTCACTTTAAATACTGTTATTTAAAATGTCTGTTTTTACTACAAATAAATATTGTATGTTTTTTTCCCCCCAATTGCTTTCCTGTAAATGTGCCTTTGCTAAGAGTGCGGTTGGATAACACTATTGCTTAGTACACACTGTTTTGTTTTTAAACATTAGATTTAATAGACATTGAATGTAGCAAAAAATAATTTATGAACTACAAACATTCCAGTTAAGCATGTGATGAAAGTATGAATCAGCCAGGGCCAGTCAGGAGCTCCATAGGCTGTGACACGCTCATAGCTTTTACTGTATCAGGAAGGGGAAAACTTAGAAGACAAGTCTTGTGCTACCACTGTGCACCAGTAGGTATTCAGCCCCATCTACACGTTACAATTCCATGTGCAATCAATCAAATTCGATTGGATCGATTAAATCTGACATGTCCCATCGGGACTCGGTCAATTTTGGATTGATAACTAACCAAAATCGATCACACTATCGATCGAGTCCCGATCGGACATGTCGGATTTAATCGATCTAGTCTAATTTGACTGATCGCATGTGGAATTGTAACATGTAGATTGAGGTTTAGACAAGTAAATAATTGGTAACCGCAAGATATCAGTCATTCACCTGACCTACCACAGATTGAATAGTGTGTACCCAGCTTTAGTGCAAAACCTACCAATTTAAATAATTTTTTTTTTTTCGATTTATTCACAGAAAATGGGAATATAAATTGTTTTTACTTTGTTTGACTTATTTCTAAGATAAAGAGATTTCTTTAATATTTTTTAAATCTTAGTTTATTGTCATGATTGTTTTTTTTTTTTTTATTATTATTGTTTAAGTTACAATGCTATATATTTGATGCAGACGTCCTAAAGAAACACTGCTTGCAAAAGTCAGTCACAAGACCAAGAACTCTGTACACAATTTATACAGCTACCAGCAGAGTTGGGAGTTTCTTCCTCTGCTCGGATCTCCCAACTGATCCCATAAAAGGGGAACTGAAGTAAGAGGTATACGGAGGCTGCCAAATTTATTTCCTTTTAATCAATACCAGTTGCCTGGCAGCCCTGCTGGTCTATTTGTCTGCAGTAGTATCTGAATAACACCAGAAACAAGCATGCATCTAGTCTTGTCAGATCTGACTTTAAAGTCAGAAACACCCGATCTGCTGCATGCTTGTTCAGGGGCTGTGGCTAATAGTATTAGAGGCAGAGGATCAGCAGGGCTGTCAGGCAACTGGTATTGATTAAAAGGAAATAAATATGGCAGCCTCCGTATACCTCTTGCTTCAGTTCCCCTTTAACTTCCTCCCATGTGTACCACAGGAAAGAGGTGGGCAGGGTCAACTCTTCACAAGAGGAGACTGGCTTGTTTCTCTGGGTCATGATGGGATAAGGGGAGGAGTCTGTACAATTTGCAGATGGCAGTTCAGTCTAACCGCGTTACATCTGACCTACAATACAGGGAAGCAGCATTGCAAAGCCAGTCAGGTAAAGAGAAACGATTAATAATGCAAAAAGTTACAAGCAATGCACAAATATTATTAATGAAAAAAAAGGCATTCAGTCTGGAATCCTTGCACAAATAACTAGAAGTTAGAACAAAGCTGATTTTAGTTATTAAAATAATGTGCACAAGAAGTCCAAGCTGCAAAAATGTAATGGCTGATGAAATGTAAAGTGGTGTGTGACAGTACATATTGCTGAAGATGGGAAGTACACAACTAAGGCCTCTTTTCCATGGGCAGTTGATAGGCAGAGAAATTCCTCTCAATCTCTCACAACTGCTTGCTGCTGCCTGGTAACTGCTTGCTGAGCACACACTTCAACTGCCTGTGGAAAAAGGGCCTTAGCAATGGAGGTCAGAAAAAACTCACTACTCATGTGGGGGGAAGATTGGAGCAACTGCAGTTCTAGCTAAACAGAGCCTCTACCTGTGATAAGGAGTTACATGCTGCTGGCGATGTGTTGTTTAATACTGCTCTGGCCCCCCTCCTCCCTATCACACAGACTTCTTACTGTACATGTGTCCGCGGCAGAGCCAGAGACTTGCAAAGGGCCTCAGAGATTATAAACCACATCACCAGCAGCATGTAATTCCTCATCAAAGGGAGAGGATGCTTCTAGCTAGAATGGCAGTTGCTCCAGTCTCTCTCTCCCCCCCCCCCACGCACACACACAGTTAGTGAGCTCTTCTGACCTCCGTCACTTAGTTGTGTACTTGCCAATCCCCCCAGCTCTAAGCAATAACTTTGACCTCTTGTGCACATTATTTTATTAGCTAAAATCAGCTATGTTCATGATAGGTAGATTGTGCCACCCCTATAGTCACTCATTTAACCACTTCCCGACCGCCCACTACACAGGGGCGGCGGGGAAGTGGAGCCCTGCAGGACGGCCTCACCCACAGAGGCGGCGGTCCATTTAAGGGCATGGGCGGAGCGATCGCGTCATCCGTGACGCGATCCTCCGCCCGGGATCGAAGCACGGGCATTTTGTCTCCGCTCGCCGGCCACTTAGCAGAGCCGGCGAGCGGAGGAATCCGCAGGATCAGCCAATCCCTGAGTATAAGGCACTTTGTTAGGTAAACAAAGTGCCTTATACGTGCTTCCTCCTCGCCTCGTGGTCTCATTGTTCCAGAGACCACCAGCGAGGAGGAAGCACTTGTAAGTCTCACTGCACGCAGCTTGATTTTGCCCACAGCCTCCCTGATCACCCACCCCAGGCCTCATACCCCCCCTGATCACCCCAGCAGACCCCTGCCCAGCACCCTTGCACCCCTGCAAAACCCCCACCCCCCCCACCTGCCACTAACTAGCGACGCTGCCCCTTAGTTTAGGTCCCTAACTGCCTCCTAGTCACCCCTGATCCCCCCTCCCTACCTTTAGATCACCCCCACACCCCATCCCAGACTACCCCCCTGTATACTGTATACATTTGTATACAGCTACATTACCCTCTGATCCCCCTCTGATCCCCCTCTGATCACCTGTCTATCACCTGTCCATCAGCCCTCAGCACCCCCACCCATCAGAGCAGACCCTAACTGCCCCGCGGGGGTAACCGATCACCTGCCCAGGCCCTCGATTGCCCTCGTACCCCCCTTCTGATTACATCCCCTGCTGTTTGTTTACATCTGTCCTCCCCAGCAATCACTAACTGATCTTTGATCAGTAACCCCCTGTGTCTGCCTCTCATCAGATCAGGACTCAGTCTGCCCCGTGCAGGCTCCTGATCAACCCCCCATCCCCTCAAATCGCCCTCAGACCCCCCCCCCTAATCACCGTCCAAGTGCATTGTATTTGACTGTGCTGCGCTTGTATTCGATTGTGCTGCGCTTGTATTCAATTGTGGTGTAATTGTATTTGATTGTCCCGTGATCGGCTTCGATTGCCCCGTGATTGTTTGATTGCCTGAGACCCCACTTCCCGCCACACCCAACCCCACCCTCCCCCCACCACACCCAACCCCCCCCCCCCCCCCCCACCACCACCTCCAACCACCACCTTCCGAGTGCATCAGATTTGCTTGTGCTGTGATTGGAGTCGATTGTGCTGTAATTGTATTTGATTCTCCCGTGATCGACTTCGATTGCCCCGTGATTGTTTGATTGCCTGAGACCCCACTTCCCGCCACACCCAATCCCACCCTCCCCCATCACCTTCCGAGTGCATCAGATTTGATTGGGCTGTGATTGGAGTCGATTGTGCTGTAATTGTATTTGATTGTCCCGTGATCGGCTTCGATTGCCCCGTGATTGTTTGATTGCCTGAGACCCCACTTCCCGCCACACCCAATCCCACCCTCCCCCATCACCTTCCGAGTGCATCAGATTTGATTGGGCTGTGATTGGAGTCGATTGTGCTGTAATTGTATTTGATTGTCCCGTGATCGGCTTCGATTGCCCCGTGATTGTTTGATTGCCTGAGACCCCACTTCCCGCCACACCCAACCCCACCCTCCCCCCCACCACACCCAACCCCACCCCCCACCACCTCCAACCACCACCTTCCGAGTGCATCAGATTTGCTTGTGCTGTGATTGGAGTCGATTGTGCTGTAATTGTATTTGATTGTCCCGTGATCGGCTTCGATTGCCCCGTGATTGTTTGATTGCCTGAGACCCCACTTCCCGCCACACCCAATCCCACCCTCCCCCCATCACCTTCCGAGTGCATCAGATCTGCTTGTGCTGTGATTGGAGTCGATTGTGCTGTAATTGGATTTGATTGTCCCGTGATTGTTTGATTGCCTCTGAGACCCCACTTCCCACCAACCCCAATACCTCTCAAATACTCCCTTTTTGCTAGGTAGGTGCTCTTTTTTTCTGGGTAGTCTCGGAGGAAAACCCCATAAATTTAGCAATCCAAAATGGCAAGAAGGGGGCTTTCCGATGACGAGGTATACAGGTACATGGACCAGTCGGATGAGTTCTTTTGGGAAGAATCATCCGTCGAATCTTCCGGGTCCGATTTTGAACCTGTAGAAAGCAGTGGTTCCCTGACCGATAGTGATGACGAGGCTATGGTCCCGGCTAGAGCCAGGCGTACCAGACCCCAAGTCGTTAGACCGCAGGTGGCGCAGGATCCGCCTCAAGGGCAGCAGGGTGGTGCTAGCGCTGTTGATAGTTTTCTTGGTGAGGCAGGCACCAGCAGCGCAGCATCTCCTGGACTTAGTGCCAGTGCTTCCGTAGACCCTGACGAAGTGGTGAGCGTCAGCATGGAAGTTGAAACTGGTACGGTGGCAAGTGCAGTAGTACCCCCGTCGCAGCCACCAACAAGAAGACGGGCCCGTAGTACCCATAGACTCCCAGAGGTGCTGGCACAACCAGATTGGCAATCCCCTGATTCCGCCGCACCCGTAGTGCCCCCTTTCACCGCCCAGTCTGGAGTCCAGGTGGCGACAGCTCATCTAGGAACGGCCCTAGACTTTTTGCAGCTGTTCATCACCCAGGTTCTCTTGGACTTAATTGTGGTTGAGACCAACCGTAAAGCCACACAATTCATCACCGAGCACCCGGAGAGCATGTATGCCCAGCCTTTCGGGTGGAAACCAGTCCAAGTTTCCGACATTAAAATCTTTTTGGCCCTTATCCTTCACTTGGGACTAATGAAACAGAATGTACTGCGGTCGTATTGGTCTACGAACCCAGTAAATCATGTTCCCTTGTACCCTGCTGCCATGTCCAGGACACGATTTGAGTCCATCCTGCGCTTCCTGCACTTCAACGACGACAAAACCTGTCATGAAAAGGGCCACCCTGCTTATGACCGGCTCCACAAAATTCGGCCCCTCATAGACCACCTGTCATCAACATTTGCAGATGCTTATATCCCTGAACAGAACATCTGCGTAGACGAGTCCCTCTTACGCTTTACCGGGCGCCTTGGCATCAAACAGTACATCCCAAGCAAGCGCGCCCGGTATGGGGTGAAACTGTATAAGCTCTGTGAAAGGGCCACAGGCTATACATGTCGTTTTAGGGTCTATGAGGGAAAAGACTCAAAATTGGAGCCGGTCGGATGCCCTGACTACCTGGGGAGCAGTGGAAAGGTTGTGTGGGACTTGGTGTCACCCTTGTTCCAGAAGGGGTACCATCTTTTTGTGGACAATTATTACACAAGTGTGGCCCTCTTTCAGCACTTAAAGTTAGAAGGAATCCGATGCTGTGGCACTGCGCGGCCTAGTCGCCAGGGCTTCCCCCAACGGCTCGTTACCACCAGACTTTTACGGGGGCAGAGGGTCGCCTTGCGTACTGAAGACCTGCTCGCGGTGAAATGGAGGGACAAGAGGGACGTTTACTTTCTGTCCACCATTCACACAGACACGACAGTCCAAATTCAACGGGCAACTGCGGTCATTGAAAAGCCCCTTGTCGTCCACGAATATAATGTCAACATGGGAGGGGTGGACTTCAATGACCAGAGGTTAGCGCCCTATTTAGTTACCCGGAAAACAAGACGCTGGTATAAGAAAGTGTCTTTTTATCTGATTCAATTGGCAGTTTACAACAGCTTTGTTCTCTACAGTAAGGCTGGGAGAACTGGATCTTTCCTCCAATTTCAGGAAGAGATCATTATGGACATCCTGTATCCAGGAGGTGCCAGGCCCCCCCCCCCAGATGCAACTAGCCGACTGCATGGAAGGCATTACGCCTATCAGCTTCCGTGTGCCCCAGGTCAACGCATCCGAAGAAAACGTTGCCGTGTCTGCAGCAGGGCTGGAACAAGGAGTGACACCGTTTATTATTGTCCCCGCTGTCCTGACCAGCCTGGTCTATGCGTAGGGCCGTGTTTTGAGAGGTACCACGAGCAGGTACACTATTAGAACCTAGGGAACTCCAGACACAGGAGTAGGCACACACTCAGTGGTCTTTCGCACATTGTCGCAGGGAGAGGAGAGGTAAGCTTGAAGACCAAACGGGTAAGCATAAAAATGGGAAGAAGGATCGGTTTCCATGCTTGATATTGCTGATCTGTCCTGGGTTGGCGATATAAGACGGCATGTTTGAATTTCCCTTGAGTGTGGACACCCCCGGTTTATATGTGATTTGGGCCTATGATGATGCTTTAATGCCACACAGAGTCATCTCTATTGGCAGGCATATTGCTGTATCCTACAGGCATAATGCTGTATACTAAAGTTCTGAGGCCCAGTCACATAAGTTGGTGGCTCACCCTGAGTGCAGGGTGGCACAGGGTGTCTCTCTCCTGAGGTTATCACTGCCATTGATGTGGAGGAAGATCTGCCATTGATGTGGAGCAAGGTATGTTTGCCGTTCATTTTTCCTTTCAGCCCAGAGTGCATTACTTGTATACCCAATATAAGGAGTATAGCAGAAACTCCTAATACTGGCCATACATGTAATGATTGCAGAGACCCTAAAATGCCAGGACAGACTCCACAAATGACCCCATTTTGGAAAGAGGACACCCTAAAGTATTATGTGAGGTGCACGGTGAGTTCATAAAAGATTTTAGTTTTTGTCACAAGTTAGCAGAATTTTTTTTTTTTTTTTTTTTTTAACAAAGTGTCATTTTCCGTTAACTTGTGACAAAAAATAAAATTTTCAATGACCTCACCATTCCCCTCATGGAATACCTTGTTGTGTATTCTTTCCAAAATGGAGTCATTTGTGGGGTTTGTTAACTGTCCTGGCAAGTGGGCGGGGTGCTAAATTTTGAGCACCCCTGTAAAGCCTAAAGGTACTCATTGGACTCTGGACCCCTTAGCGCAGTTAGGGTGCAAAAAGGTGCCACACATGTGGTATCGCCGTACTCGGGAGAAGTAGTACAATGTGTTTTGGGGTGTATTTTTACACATACCCATGCTGGGTGGGAGAAATACCTCTGTAAATGACAATCTTTTGATTTTTTTACACACAATTGTCCATTTACAGAGTTATTTCTCCCACCCAGCATGGGTATGTGTAAAAATACACCCCAAAACACATTGTACTACTTCTCCCGAGTACGGCGATACCACATGTGTGGCACTTTTTTGCACCCTAACTGCGCTAAAGGGCCCAAAGTCCAATGAGTACCTTTAGGATTTCACAGGTCATTTTGCGGAATTTGATTTCCAGACTCCTCCTCACGGTTTAGGGCCCCTAAAATGCCAGGGCAGTATAGGAACCCCACAAATGACCCCATTTTAGAAAGAAGACACCCCAAGGTATTCCGTTAGGAGTATGGTGAGTTCATAGAAGATTTTATTTTTGTCACAAGTTAGCGGAAAATGACACTTTGTGAAAAAAACAATACAAATCAATTTTCCGCTAACTTTTGACAAAAAATAAAATCTTCTATGAACTCACCATACTCCTAACGGAATACCTTGGGATGTCTTCTTTCTAAAATGGGGTCACTTGTGGGGTTCCTATACTGCCCTGGCATTTTAGGGGCCCTAAACCGTGAGGAGTAGTCTGGAAATCAAATTCCGCAAAATGACCTGTGAAAGCCTAAAGGTGCTCATTGGACTTTGGGCCCTTTAGCGCAGTTAGGGTGCAAAAAAGTGCCACACATGTGGTATTGCCGTACTCGGGAGAAGTAGTACAATGTGTTTTGGGGTGTATTTTTACACATACCCATGCTGGGTGGGAGAAATACCTCTGCAAATGACAATCTTTTGATTTTTTTACACACAATTGTCCATTTACAGAGATATTTCTCCCACCCAGCATGGGTATGTGTAAAAATACACCCCAAAACACATTGTACTACTTCTCCCGAGTACGGCGATACCACATGTGTGGCACTTTTTTGCACCCTAACTGCGCTAAAGGGCCCAAAGTCCAATGAGTACCTTTAGGATTTCACAGGTCATTTTGCGGAATTTGATTTCCAGACTCCTCCTCACGGTTTAGGGCCCCTAAAATGCCAGGGCAGTATAGGAACCCCACAAATGACCCCATTTTAGAAAGAAGACACCCCAAGGTATTCCGTTAGGAGTATGGTGAGTTCATAGAAGATTTTATTTTTTGTCAAAAGTTAGCGGAAAATTGATTTGTATTGTTTTTTTCACAAAGTGTCATTTTCCGCTAACTTGTGACAAAAAATAAAATCTTCTATGAACTCACCATACTCCTAACGGAATACCTTGGGGTGTCTTCTTTCTAAAATGGGGTCATTTGTGGGGTTCCTATACTGCCCTGGCATTTTAGGGGCCCTAAACCGTGAGGAGTAGTCTGGAAATCAAATTCCGCAAAATGACCTGTGAAAGCCTAAAGGTGCTCATTGGACTTTGGGCCCTTTAGCGCAGTTAGGGTGCAAAAAAGTGCCACACATGTGGTATTGCCGTACTCGGGAGAAGTAGTATAATGTGTTTTGGGGTGTATTTTTACACATACCCATGCTGGGTGGGAGAAATACCTCTGCAAATGACAATCTTTTGATTTTTTTTACACACAATTGTCCATTTACAGAGATATTTCTCCCACCCAGCATGGGTATGTGTAAAAATACACCCCAAAACACATTGTACTACTTCTCCCGAGTACGGCGATACCACATGTGTGGCACTTTTTTGCACCCTAACTGCGCTAAAGGGCCCAAAGTCCAATGAGCACCTTTAGGCTTTCACAGGTCATTTTGCGGAATTTGATTTCCAGACTACTCCTCACGGTTTAGGGCCCCTAAAATGCCAGGGCAGTATAGGAACCCCACAAATGACCCCATTTTAGAAAGAAGACACCCCAAGGTATTCCGTTAGGAGTATGGTGAGTTCATAGAAGATTTTATTTTTTGTCACAAGTTAGCGGAAAATGACACTTTGTGAAAAAAACAATACAAATCAATTTTCCGCTAACTTTTGACAAAAAATAAAATCTTCTATGAACTCACCATACTCCTAACGGAATACCTTGGGGTGTCTTCTTTCTAAAATGGGGTCATTTGTGGGGTTCCTATACTGCCCTGGCATTTTAGGGGCCCTAAACCGTGAGGAGGAGTCTGGAAATCAAATTCCGCAAAATGACCTGTGAAATCCTAAAGGTACTCATTGGACTTTGGGCCCTTTAGCGCAGTTAGGGTGCAAAAAAGTGCCACACATGTGGTATCGCCGTACTCAGGAGAAGTAGTACAATGTGTTTTGGGGTGTATTTTTACACATACCCATGCTGGGTGGGAGAAATAACTCTGTAAATGGACAATTGTGTGTAAAAAAAATTAACAAATTGTCATTTACAGAGATATTTCTCCCACCCAGCATGGGTATGTGTAAAAATACACCCCAAAACACATTATACTACTTCTCCTGAGTACGGCAATACCACATATGTGGCACTTTTTTGCAGCCTAACTGCGCTAAGGGGTCCAAAGTCCAATGAGCACCTTTAGGCTTTACAGGGGTGCTTACAATTTAGCACCCCCCAAAATGTCAGGACAGTAAACACACCCCACAAATGACCCCATTTTGGAAAGTAGACCCTTCAAGGTATTCAGAGAGGGGCATGGTGAGTCCGTGGCAGATTTCATTTTTTTAGGGTGCAAGTTAGAAGAAATGGAAACTTTTTTTTTTTTTTTTTTCGTGTCACAAAGTGTCATTTTCCGCTTACTTGTGACAAAAATTAATATCTTCTATGAACTCACTATGCCTCTCAGTGAATACTTTGGGATGTCTTCTTTCCAAAATGGGGTAATTTGGGGGGTATTTATACTATCCTGGAATTCTAGCCCCTCATGAAACATGACAGGGGGTCAGAAAAGTCAGAGATGCTTGAAAATGGGAAAATTCACTTTTTGCACCATAGTTTGTAAACGCTATAACTTTTACCCAAACCAATAAATATACGCTGAATGGGTTTTTTTTAATCAAAAACATGTTTGTCCACATTTTTCGCGCTGCATGTATACAGAAATTTTACTTTATTTGAAAACTGTCAGCACAGAAAGTTAAAAAAATCATTTTTTTGCCAAAATTCATGTCTTTTTTGCTGAATATAATAAAAAGTAAAAATCGCAGGAGCAATTAAATAGCACCAAAAGAAAGCTTTATTAGTGACAAGAAAAGGAGCCAAAATTCATTTAGGTGGTAGGTTGTATGAGCGAGCAATAAACCGTGAAAGCTGCAGTGGTCTGAATGGAAAAAAAGTGGCCGGTCCTTAAGGGGTAGAAAGCCCTAGGTCCTCAAGTGGTTAAATGGTGCAGAATAAAATCCTCCCCCAACATGAAACACATCCTTCTCTGTTAGCAGGGCTGCTGCCAGCAACATGTATGCCTCTACTTACTTGGGCCCTTTCAGATGGGAGCCGGAACTGCGCTTGCCGAGCAGTTCAGTCTCCAGTCTACTGCCCACAAGTGCAATTCGGAAGAAAATTTAAATGCAGCCGAATTGCAGCGGTTGTAACACCATGGAAGTCATACGCTAACATGCGGTGGTGTTACAGAGTTGCAGAGGAAGGAGTCATGTTACATGTGAGCACAGCTGTGGCCGCACTCAGATCTGACTCCATGGATGGGGGGGGGGGACTGAGCAGCGCTAATACTGAGCACTAACAAGCGCCTGGCCGGTGCAGGAGATCAGCTGACAGGCGGTGACTTCACTGCACGTGTGAAAGAGGCTTTTTAGTTGGTAATAGAGATGGCCAGTGAGATGCTGCTAATAGTTTTATGTTAATGCTAATTTTATGGAACGATTGCAACCTGGCACTGCGCTAAACTGATGCAGTAGCTGGTGAGTGGATTGCTGCATTTTCAAGCAACATAAGGGCCCCTTTCCACAGGCGGCTGAATTGCTCAGTGAGCAGTTACCAGGCAGCAAGTAGTTATAAGAGTTTGACAGTCTTTTCACTGCCTATCAACTGCTTGTGGAAAAGGACCTACATCCTACACACTGATTATCTCTATGCAAAAGAGATTAATCAATAAGTAAAATTGATTGGCTAGAGTCCAAGCTGCCTTAATTTGCATAAAAAGCTGGAATTCTGAAACCGGTCAATGACCATCTGTACTACAGAGATGCTGAGAACTCCTAGCTAATGCCAATTTTATACAATGGGGAAATTGACCAGTTAAATGCAGCAATCTGCTGCATTAAGGGCTTGTTCACACGAAGGGCATTTTTACCTTTTTTTTTTTTTTTTTAATAGCAGGCGATTTTCAAAATCACCCTAAGGGCCCTTTTCCACTAGAGCGTTTGCTGAATCGCAAATCGCTAGCGATTTTAATCGCTACGGTTTGCTAAATAACATAGGAATCGCAGTAGGTAATTTCTACTACCGCAATTCGTTTTTACTAAATCGCGACGCGGAGCGATTTTTGCCGCGATTTTGCTATGCAGCGCATAGCAAAATCGCAACGTACACGTCGGGAAATCGCCGGGAAATTTTGGACTTTACTGAATCGCTAGCATTTAGCGCAATTGCTAGTGGAAAAGGGCCCTAAAAGCTCTTGTGCAATGATTACATAAGAGCGTGTTCACATCTGAGCGGTTCGATTTCGATTCGCTCACCAAAGCGCTGCCTGTACCATTTTTGGGGCGATTTGCCTACAATGGAAGGTATAGGGAAATTGCAAAGCGCTTAAAAAAAAATTTCCCCAGCGCTTTCATGAATAAATACATTGCATTTATTCATTTTCTGGTGAAAGAGTTCACTGTGAACAAGCGCTTAGAAAAGCGCTTTATAAAAAAAAAAATTGCAGCGCGCAGGTAAGCGCAAAAAAAGAAAAATTTGAAAAATGCTGGGTCAGCATTTTCTATTTTAGATGTGAACAAAACCTAAATGAGCATCCAATAGGAATCGTTTGCATCTCACTGGCTATACCTAACCTCTTATCCGTTACTGCTTGGCAGGGATCCTGTTCCTATCAGGAGCTCTGCTGTCAGAGAGCTGTCAGATGCTGGGAACTGCCCTACGAGGAATAAACCTGTCCGCACAATGTACCTCATCACTGACAAATATGTACAACAAAACAAAGTAGCATAAAACTATTGAAACCAATACAATTCACATTAGTGAAGCATTGGCAGAACTATTATGCAAAATGTAAAGGAGGTGGCACAAGAATAAGGGAATCAGTCCAACTGAATGAATAATCCATATAAACACCAAATTAATAAAAAAAAAATGAGTGAATTGTCACGGACGATTGCGGGGACGCAGGCGCGTCCTGGAACCGCCCGTGAAGAAAAGAACGATCGCACTCGATTCCTGCATCGATTGCGCCTTAGATCAATAAAACCAAGATCTGATGTGCAGTATCCCTCTGCTTAGGAACAGCTGGGAAATCTGTCTTAGCTGAAATGACAGCCTGGGGGGAAGGTGTTAATTAGCTTGGACATATTCCCTGTGGAAGGCACAATTTCCCTTTTGGCTCTGGGAACCAGGTGACACTTAGCTGATCTCATGGAGATGTTAATTAACCAAAGGATGCCTAGGTGCAGCCAAGCAGGCTACGAATCCACGGGAGGTCTGGACACTCTGTTCTCTGCTAAAGATCAAAGGAAAGTCAGCTGTTAGCAGCTAGAACACAACCTCAGTCTCATGGCATAATCCATAACTTCCCAGATCTGTCATATTTCTGGGGTTCCTGAGATGGCAGCTTCACCGAACATGGGGGAAGTGTAGCATGAGCCCCGGTGCTGGTTCTGAGGAAGTTTCAGAACCTTCGGAGGTAAGGACTGCCAGCTAGGCAGTTTCAAAGTGCCCTGATGATACCACAGGGGTCCCACCCCTCATGTCTGGTATCAGGGCGCTGTGTAAATCGAGACAGACCTGAAAATGTTAATAAATCTGCCCTGACCTGTACGGTTCTGTGAGTTAGAGCCCATATATGGGTAGATATGATTTCTAGCCCCAGGATAAGGGGAGGGCTCATCTCATCTTTGAAGGGGGTGTATGGCTCCCCGCCCTCACTCCCTCCTACTGAAGCAGGGGCATAAGAATGGCTGAGGACCCAAACTCAGTGTCCTCCACACTGAACCATCTTGCACTCATCAGATGCCAGCTTGAGGATATGCTGGCATCCACCTGGTCTGAACTCTGGACTTTGAAACCAAGAACTTTATGATTCTTCCCACAATAAGGACATCTTTCCAGGAACTAAGTATTTTTCTCCCTTCTTTTATTTTTCATACTGGTTATTACTGTCTTAATAATTGTGATTTTTAATAATTGTCTGTATATATTAATTATTTATATTGCGTGAATAAACGACTTTCTCCAAGTCATTCACTTTCCGCTACCCTGCTTATCAGCACACACAGAAATGATCCCGGGTCTCTGAAGATACGCTACTGTTTGTCTGTTGTTGGCTAGACAGAATATCGTGTGTTTAACCGTTTTATTCGCAGGATTAGTCAGTCAGTTAGTGGGCCCACAGTCCCATAGTAACCGCGGTGGTGGCAGTTTACTCTGAACCAGTAGGTGACGTTGTAATTACCCGTGTCTCACAGGCTCCCTTCTGAGTTGTCTGCGGCTAATTCTTAACGGTTCCTGCGCATTGACTGCGACCAGAGTTCGCACGATCTGTGCGCTGGCACCGTTTAGAAGGCTAAGTGCGGTCAGCCACGAGGGCCCTTGTGACGAATAAATAACTGGTGGATAATAAACAATTAAATACAGCAATAGGAATTACACACTTGTTATGCAGTAATGAATTTAGAAATGCGTGTTACAGTGCCAAAAATACTACACAAGGTGCCAAGGATATTATTGTATGAGGTGCCAGAGTAATAGGACAGCGACAACCAGCTTACCAAGTACCGTACATTCCCTAAAAGGAATGCATCTTTCAATGTCCTATAGGCCCCTTTCATACACTGTTGCCTTGCATCACAACTGGCAATATGCAATGCAATGATATTCCTATGGGGCTTTCACATGGAGTGCGGCAGGTTCCAATACCCAGCATGCTGTGTGATAACGTGAGCATTTATAGCAGCAGTGATACTTTCATTGTACTCTGAACATCACGGTAGGGACACACTGCATGTATAACTTGCAGTGCAACTTTTCAGTAGTGTTGTGTTGCAATCATATCTCAACCCAACTTGCACAGTGTGATAGGACACTAAGCCATACATTGACTGTGCTACACAGGTTCTGGATTTTAGGTATATTAACACTACTACATCAGCTGTTGTGTTGCAAGTCAACTCATTACCCATTACCATTCTATGGGGCTGTTCACATCTCTGTGTTGTAACAGATCCTGCTATTCTAACTCGCTGCATGTATGCTTTGAATTAACGTGTATATACTGTAGGTTTCTCTGCATCACTATCCAACATACATGTATGTTAAAAAGGGCACCAGCAAATTTAGACACGGGGTGAAGCCGAAAAACGGCTCACCCTGTTGTGGCAAATTTCCAGGTGGCGTTACTATTCCCCCTTCAAGGCGCCGTACAGTGGGGGTAAGATGCAATCGAGCTTCCAGCTATTGCTGGCGGATGAATTGCACTGTTTTATCATAGTTTGAGCTCAGTCTTTTTCCGGTGCTAAAATTACTCACTGAGCCCCTCTATAGCCGGAATTCACATTACAGCCTGGGGTGACGCCTAAATGTCCTCAGCTGCACGGCGCCCTTTTTACCCGACTTGCACTATCAGACCTCACCACGGCTGGTATCTGTGTGTCAGTATCAGAGCACACTGTGGCCTGTGTCTCTGCACCACTAACCTCACCATAGCTGGTGTCTCAGTGACACAGAGATGCCAGCCGTGGTCAGGTTTGTTAGGGACAGAGACACCAGCCGTGATGCGGTCTGATTGGACACAGAAATACTGGACGTGGTGAGGCTCAATACTGGCACAGAGACACCGGCTATCAGACCTCACCACGATCAGTGTCTCTTCATAACAAACCTTGCCATGGCCAGTATCTGTGCCTCACTATCAGAGCACACCACGGTGTCTCTGCGTCATTATCAGACCTCAGCTAGGCTAGTGTTTCTATGTCACTATCAGAGCTTACAGCAGCCAGTGTCCATGCGTCACTGTCAGACCAGACCACAGCCAGTGTACATCTTTTCACAATCAACACATGTTTTTATTATCGTTTTTGTAAAATCAAAGCAATGCACTTCAAATATTCAGTAAAAGAAGTGTAAATGATATCTTACCTGGCTTCCAGTTCCCATACACTGCAAATAATAAATACAATAATACCAGAACAGCACAACCTTAAAATACTGCACAAGATTAAAGCCTTTTTTTAAACTGAAATTTGATTTAAAAAAAAGTTACTTGCAGTTGGTAAATAACATACATCTAACAAGGCATTATTTGTGCTCAGTGTTACTGTCATACTGCAGTGTCCTTCATTCCTCTGACAGTGGGATTCATATTATTTTCAAGCACATCCTGCTGCAATTAATAATCCATGATGGATTTTAGTGATAGTGGAGATATGACCCTTTAACCTCTTGAGGACCGCGGTATTAAAACCCCCAGGCCATTTTTTGTTAATAGGGCCACTGCAGCTTTAAGGCCAAGCTGCAGGGCCTCACAGCACACAAGTGATCCACCCCCCCCCCCTTTTCCCCCACCAACAGAGCTTCCTGTTGGTGGGGTCTGATCATCCCCTCCAGTGTTTTTTTTTAATATTTTTTAAATAAAAATGTGTATTTTTCTTTTTGAATACCCCGCCCACCCTCCCCCCACTGGCCAAGCATTGTGATTGGCTGTCATAGGCTTCAGCCTATGACAGCGTATCATCGCCGACACTCTGGAGGGGACAGCTGTGTCACATGGCTGTCCCCAGTACAGCGCTGCCTTAGATCGCAGCGGTGTACTGCCCTAATAGACGGTGATTTCGCCGTCTAACAGTCTCCAAGCGGCGATCGCGATCGCCGCACGGAGACTGAAGGCGGGGCGGAGCTCCACCCCCCGAGCAGGAGATGCACGCGATCTCCTGCTAGCCCCATAGAAGACCGTTCACGCCAATGGGCGTGGAGTGGTCCTGGGGCTGCCGCACTGCTCACGCCAATTGGCGTGGAGCAGTCAGCAAGTAGTTAATGCCCAGGTTCAGCTCCAAGCCAGAACATTTTCTCCACCATGCCTCACGATTGGTATCATGCACTTCCAGTGAAATACTTTTCCCCTGACTTTTTAATCTGTTAGGGCCAGTGCACACCAAAAACCTCTAGCAGATCCGCAAAACGCTAGAAGTTTTTGAAGCAGATTTTCAGAGCGATTCTAGGCATGTTTAGAGAGGTTTTCTAAACATGCCTAGCATTTTTGGAGTGTTTTTGTGTAGCAGATTTCATATATTGTTACAGTAGCGCTGTTACTGAATAGCTTCTGTAACAAAAACGCCTGGCAAACCGCTCTGATCTAGCGTTTTTCAGAGTGGTTTTCCACTTTCCTATACTTTAATGGAGGCAGAAATGCCTCAGAAATCTAAAAAATGCTGCAGCCCGAGTTTGCATTTGTGGAAAAAACGAACTGCTCTGGTGTGCACCAGCCCATTGAAATACATTACTCAAGCAGTTTTCAGACAGCTAGCGTTTTTAAAAACGCTCCAGAACCGCACTGTTGTGCACCAGCCCGTACATGGAAAAAAAAAAATCTGTCCTTGCCTCCTTGTCTAGAGCACAATTTTTACTCCTTGAGCAGGGCTTATGAGTAGAGATAGTTAATGAGATGCATGCACAATTTTTTAACAGTTCATTGCATGCACATTTAATGCAAACTGTATGCTACTTGAAATAAGCAATTGGCTGATTTGTTTGGCCTGGTTCCAAGCTGCGTGCAATTTGTGTTAAAGAGACTCTGAAGTGAGTCTAAATTCACGTTAACTTTTATTAATGTTAAGCACTACAGCTAGTGCTTAACCGCTGCATCCCTGCGCCAAAACGAGGGGTTTATACCCCCAAATCCCCTGTGCAAAATCCATGACTTTCTTGGTAGTGGATTTTGCTGCCCATGGAGGCAGAGCTTTGAGCTGCAGCTCTGCCTCCATGCGCGTCAATCTGCCGGTGGATCTCTGCCTCTCCCCCGCCCCTCTCAGTGAAGGAAGATTGAGGGGGCAGGGAGAGGTGGCGATCAGCCGGGATTGACGCGCAAAGAGGCAGAGCTACTGCCCTAAGCTCTGCCTCATCAGGAAGCGCTTCCTGGACCTAGCAGAGGGGATTTGGGGGGGTATAAACCCCTCATTTTGCCGCAGGGATGCGGCGGTTTAGCTCTAGCTATAGTTAAGTTAAAAATTAGACTCGCTTCAGAGTCTCTAAATTTATATGCAGGGTGGAATTATTTGTGCCTCCTTGACTATTTCTATTTACAAGTAGTGATCAATGAGATGCAGATAATTCTGATCTGATGAAAGATTATGAAAATTTTGTATGCAAATTTATGCAGCTTGAAAAAAAAATGGACCAATCAAATGCCGCCTAGGTGGAGGCAGATTTTCAAGCTGTAACAATTAGTCAATGGGATGCAAATAATTCCCTGTTGTAGGATTATGCTATCTGGACCAGCAGATGCATACCTCCCCATATATATGTAATTAATGCAAGGTAGGCATTAGTAATAGTGACAGTGACCTGTAGGCCATATGGGGTTATTAAAGTGAACCAGAGATGAAGCACTCTCATGTATTTTACAATGTATATCAGTGGGAACATTAGAGAAAACACCTACCCTGCTTTCTGTTTCATTCTTCCCTGCTCAGCTTGCTTGTTACCAGCCCTGATTAAAATCCCCGACTGAGCATTCAAGGGGAACTATGGAGGTTGTCATGTTTATTTCCTTTTAATCAATACCAGTTGCCTGGCAGCCCTGCTGGTCTATTTCTCTGCAGTAGTATCTGATTAAAACCAGAAACAAGCATGCAGCTAGTCTTGTCAGATCAGACTTATAAGTCTGAACCACTGAAACACCTGATCTGCTGCATGCTTGTTCAGGGGCTATGGCTAATAGTGTTAGAGGCAGAGGATCAGCAGGGCTGCCAGGCAACAGGTATAGTCTAAAAGGAAATAACCATGACAGCCTCCATATACCTCTCTCTTCAGTTCCCCTTTAAGTCTGGCTTTGCTCAGGAATTATTATAGCAGAGCCAGAAGGGGGCAGGCTTGGGCTTAAAAAGACATCAGAGAAGACAGACTCGGCTATAATGATTCCTGAGCAAAGCCAGACTGAATGCTCAGTCGGGGATTTTAATCAGGGCTGATAACAAGCAAGCTGAGCAGGGAAGAATGAAACAGAAAGCAGGGTAGGTGTTTTCTCTAATGTTCCCACTGATATATATGGTAAAATACATGAAGGTGCTTTGTCTCTGGTTCCCTTTAAAGACTTCTTCACAGGTGCCATAACAAACCCTATCAAGTCAACTTGGTTTTCACTCGCCATTTGTGCAGCAGGCACCCCTACAATATTAAAGTGAACTCAAGGTGAAAATAAACTGAGAAACAATTACCGTATATATTTATCCTCATACTCCTAAAAATTACTTTAAGTATCCCAGGATTTTCTTTAATATTTAAACATTTACAAAGTAGGTTGCATGTTTTACGATCTCTAATCAGTTGCAGCCTGTCAACCGTCCAATATTTAGAAAAAAGGTGAATAGTTTATGTATTTTCTCTCTCTCTGCCCTCAGACGTTGTATTCTGCCCGGAAACCATAGCTGTAATTTGCTTATCAGTGATGTTTACTATATTCTTGACCAGATGGAAGCTGTCACTTCCATGCCTAGAAAGTATCTCTTTCAGGCAGCAAAATAAAGTAAGTCAAATAGCCTAGTTATTACACACACATTTATCTCATGTCACATCGGGTACAGTATAAACATACCTTGTAACTTTGGAATCTGCACTCTGGCACAAACATCCTGCAGCCACCTCTGAAAGTCACACCACACTGCTCTGCTATAAACAGACACTGACAAATCCATGAGTAAATTTCATTTAATAAATGTATGGAAAATAAAACTTAACACAGATTTTTTATTATTATTTTTTTTAACGCAGAAAACAATTTGGCATTTCTCAGGTGCATATTTTACACTCAACCAAATTTACAGAAGGGAAATCAAAAACAATGTATTAAGCATTTTCAGAATTTATAATAGATGCATTAAAGATGACCTTCAACAGAGAAAGGCAGCCAGAGTCCTGATCCAACTATTGTCAGTGAGTCACTGCATGCCTTGCTGACTCCCCCCTCCCTGGGCAGCAAAGGAGGGAACACAAGAGACACACACATTACACCATGTTACTGGAGCATCCAAGCCACCAATACTCAGAGATGGAGGCAGCTATAAAGGTGTGTGGATGCTTCATAGTCCAATACGTGGATTCTGCACTGTACAGCAACAGACCATCCTTGTGTGACAACAGCATGCAGGAACCATCAACCCCCTCAGCCCAAAATAAAGCTTGATCAGATAAGACAGCAAAATAATGACAAAAGGGAAACCACTAGCCTATTGCATTGTGTTGTTTATAAAAAAGGATTTGGCTCTACTGAATATGAACTGTGTGTAGCATGGGTGATATCAGAGTAGGGCTTCCCAACCCTGTCCTCCAGGCCCACCAACAGCGCATGTTTTGCAAAAACCCACAAACATTCACAGGTGAGGTAATTAGTGTCTCAGTAGAGCTGATGTGCTAGTCTTACTTTAAAGGACCCGGCAAGAAACGTGATTGGGTGGACAGCATCCTCTTGAACTTCTAGGTTTCAGATAGGTTGCAGTAAACTACACCAACACTATTCAGCCAATCACAATGCTTTGTGCTGTAGAGGGTGTAGTGATTGGACAACTGTTCCCTATGAGGATTCCTGCTGGGTCCCGTAAAATAGACCAGCTGGCGCTGATTAACTACCTCAGTGGATTTCGAAAAACATGAACTGTTGGTGGTACTTGAGGACAAGGTTGGGAAGCCTTGTGTTAGAGCACCAGTACTGCAGAAAGAGTATGGAATGACAGGAAATGTATTCTAGTATAGCAGCTTCTCTGTGCACCTGTGTATACACTATAGTGTATGTGTAATAGAATGTAGCCACCAACATTGTGTGATCTGGGATAACTCCACACATATCTCAGACGTTTCTCAAAGATTTGTTTAAAAGCGAATATAAGTTCTTACTTTTCCAATATACTTCATTACAGTATAAACTCTCACAGTAAATTAATCAACTTAACTAATACACTACATTTATTTTCCAGGCATCAAATGAAGTCAATTTAAATTTTGGAGAATACATTGCAAATAATTATCTTAAGAACCTAATGGCTTACTGAGGCAGTAGCCTGGAAAATGGAAGGAAATATTGTTCACAGTATTTGTTCTCTTAATATAAATGCTGAATATTGTGTGCTGTGCTGTTGCTTAGCAACCTGAGAGAGTTTGGGAATCTGGGTATACTATGTCTACTTATCCATTGCTGATCATGTGACTGCTGAAAATGGTACAGCAGCTGAATGCAATACACAGAATAGCTAAACAGTACTGTGCAGCATTCTCAGCAGCCCAGCATACAAAGAACCATTTCATGCAAGTCTGATTCCACAGTCTCCAGCACTTTACAGATGTCTGTAGTAGGTGCTGAAACTTGCCTGGGATGACAAATTGTTACAATAACAGGTGTGATAATAAATCTGTGATCATTTATTAACACAAGTGCACAGAAAATTGGAGGCGTGGTGTACAGCAAGGACTGTGATTGGTTGCTGTGAGGAAATGTTCTACACACTCCAGTTTTCCCTGCACTTCTTTTGATAAATCCTTCCCTCTGGAAACATCTTTACCAACAACTTCATAAGGTGCCCATTAACGGTACAATATTTTCCTCAGATGCGATCAGATTTGCGGGATTGTAAGTAATCAGAAGGTAATTATCGATTGTTCCCATAAACCGATCGATTAGGGCACTTGCTCTCTTCAGATACGATCGTAAAATCCAGAATTCCGATCCACAAAATTCTGTATTCTAATTGACCATAGAATTTTTTAAGTCAATTTTCTCCAAATACTGAGTGGCTTTCTGAACAATTGGATTATAAAAATCAGATGGAATGATCGCATCTAAGAAAAATATTGTACCGTAAATGGGAACCTATACATAGAAAGTGCCAACAAATAAATTCCTTATTAGCAATAAAGTTCATCTTACAAAACCTCTGATAAAGTACAGAACTGATTTTTTTCTGGAGTATCAGGAGTGGAAGTTTAGTCAAAACTTAGTAAAGTTATAAGAGATTTTAATCTGCCACAAATCTTGCAGCAGCTAAATTGGCCACAAGAGGGCAGAACTCTCTGTCTCTGCAATACAACCAAGTTCTATCAGGTATTATATCACAACAGCAGCTCAACAGGTCTACTCTCTGAAAGCTCAAGCTATAATTTTGACTCATTTTCATTTGCAGACTCCATTCATTGGTCCTCTCCGATTACAGCCAGGGTTGCACTGGCAGTCTCTGTGCTGGTCATGTGACATCTGATAAAGACTTGCCATGACTTGGGATGATCAATGAGGCGCAAATAATTCCCAATTTAATCAGGATTATGTACATTTTGTGTACAAATTTATGCAGCTTTGAAAAGTGACCAATCAAGTCCCACCAAGGTTTAAATTGATTGATCCATTTTCAAGCCGCATATATTTGCATCCAGAATTTGTATAATCCTGCATGAACTGTGAATTATTTGCATATCATTGATCATCCCTAGTTATGAAAATAGAGGGGCCAACTATAGAATGTTGATAGAGTGCTTTCCATGCTGAACTTCTACTCAGTGAGGAATATGGCCACTGGCTGGTATAGAAAGCTTGCCATTGGTCATAAGTGGCTGTAACCCTAGGGCCTTCACACAATTTACTTTCATTTCCCGGTTCCTTCTCTCAAAATGCTAGTTTCCTGGCTGTAAGACCTTGAACTGCTGACCAGGGACAATCTTGCCTTCAGTGAAATCAGATTATTTGATCCCCAGACTTGTTCTTGGGTCAGTGATAGGGAAAGCATTAATAGCCAGGGATCACCAAGACCAGCAAACTGGCAGGAGGTTGGCAGTGCCAGTCTACATGCGTCTCAGCACAGATTTCCTTCACTTGTACTATGTGCCGATTCTATATCGCCTCTCTTCTTGTGTTATGGATAAGTAATAACAATAAAAGGGTAAACTATAATTATATGCATTATCTGTAAACAAGGTAATTCATCAGAGAAGCAACACAACAACAGGCCTTGTCTGATATGATTAAATGTATATTCTGTTCAAAGATTATTGTAAAATATGGGCAAGTCCAGCATCAAGTGTACTTTATACATTTTCCTGGCTAAACTACACAGATTCCACCTAATGAAATCATTTTTTGACACTATATATTAAGCAGAGGTTTATTGCAAGCGTATATTATATTAGTTACTTTGATATCTGTATATGCGGAGGTAGTGTACATTGTATAGTGTATATATACATGGAACTGGGGAAAAGGGGCAGGACCCCCATGTATAACCTCTGGTTATAATGCGATATGCACCACCAAGTATGATAAGGGCTCTTTAACATAGGCGTCAAAACAGAGCATGTACAGCAGCGTTCAGCCACCCCGTGGCTCGGAGCAAGCACCTAATTGCATTATGATCCAACTGAATGTGACATTTGTAATCACACGTCAGTGGATGACACATGATGCAGTTACTGTGCAGTAAAACAGAAACGCTTCATGTCACATCTAGCGGGTGCCTGCCGCATACTCACATGCCCAGCAGATAAACAAGGAGTGGCTGGCAGGTGGTAAACTAAGTAGTCAGCAAGCCATGTGAATGGGCCATTAGGATCCCTGATGGCTCGAGTGAAAGGTGCCATTAGGATCCCAGATGGCTCGAGTGAAGGTGCCATTAGGATCCCAGATGGCTCGAGTGAAGGTGTCATTAGGATTCCAGAAGACTCGAGTGAAGATGCCATTAGGTTCCCAGATGGCTCGAGTGAAGGTTCCCTTAGGATCCCAGATGGCTCGAGCGAAGGTGCCATTAGGGTTCTAGAAGGCTCGAGTGAAGGTGCCATTAGGATCCCAGATGGCTCGAATGAAGGTGCCATTAGGATTCCAGAAGGCTCGAGTGAAGGTGCCATTAGGATCCCAGATGGTTTGAGTGAAGGTTCCATTAGGATCCCAGATGGCTCGAATGAAGGTGCCATTAGGATTCCAGAAGGCTCGAGTAAAGGTGCCATTAGGATCCCTGATGGCTCGAGTGCTGATTTTTGTGATCTCAGGAAAAGGGGCACAAAATATTTCGAGCCATCTTTAAAAATTCTATATCAAATATATGCAGCAGAATATTCACAACTGGAAATGCAAGCCATCCAGGACACCCTCAGTGACAGTTACAGGCGACACTTCTCTCTTTCCCACAGCACATGATCATCAGTACCGGTAGTGACCAGAAATTTCTCTCAGGCAGACCGAGGTGAATGTACAGTATGTGTTGAGCTTCCAGTAAATACTGCTGCAAGTCAGAGGATTATTTGCTTAAAACACTGTATAATATATCCAGTGTACTGAGTTCTATTCACTCCTCTTTCCATATATTTCTGATCCATTCATTGCTTCTGACTATTGCGGGCGTGGCTGGACAACTGGCCAGATCCAGGAGTATCGCTTCTCCTTCGCCTTCTGTTTAATAGTCTATACCTCACCCTGCTTCAACCACAAGACAGAAACTCTACATACTGTACATTAATAAGACCATTTACAGTTACTTATTCTCCTTGTCACAAGTCCCAAACATCTTAAAAGACCACACCGTATACAAACAAGATACTTAATATTACATATATAAACCTCTAATGACCACAACAGCCAGCCAAGAACATGTCATGGAGGATGCTAATCAGTGTGCAGGTGGAATGCTTTGAGTGAGTTGTACAATTTATCTAAAAGGGTTTCCCAAAGCACTCCTCATAACCACCCATGGTATTTATTCTGTGGGAGACTGAGCTATGCCCGGTATCAGTTGACTGTTTGCTTTCTGAATAGCTACAGCATCAATTTACCACAGCAGCAGGGGCAGAAACACTAACTTAATACAAGAGGTGGAGGGGAACCACTTCAGAAAAACATAACAGCAGTGACACCAGTCATTTGTCACACCTCAGTGATGACACCACTCACCAGACACTTCCTAAGAGTTGGCACTGGCTCAACCTCATATATAAATTCCCTAAACTGCATGCCTATGATGGGGACAACATCATTATAATTCCACACTAATTACCAAAGTTAAGCCCAAATAAATCCAAAATTGAGCAAGGCAATTTTTTTATCAGCATTAGGTTATTAATAAATTAATATAAAGCAAAGTTGTAGATGAAATACTTTTTTCATGAGCCGAATGGACTTTATGCTTCCCTCCTCTCACCTCTGGATTCACCTCATGGCAGGTCAGTCAGGTGTGACCATGTGACAACAAAAGCAGAAAGAACAGCAGAGGCCAGACTACATTTCCCAGCATCCTTTCACTACAGTCTACACCATGTGTCTAAATGAGGAGGTGAGACTTGCAGTAAGAGTAGGTTGGTGGTGAATAATTGTAAGACCTCAAGTTTGGCCACAGGAAGCTACAGGCCTATAAGGGATAGGTGCACAGCTATAGGCTGTATAGGTGATACTTACAATAATCACAAATGAACATGGCTGCTTCGCGAATCTGCGCTGTCTTATCTGGAGTTTAACTGGGCTTTAAGAAAGAACACATCTGAGAAGGCACAAACTATTTCTAGCAGACACAAGCCAAGTTTCAGTTTATGCAGCCTAATTTTGCACTCAATTTATGTGAACTGTTAGGAGGTCATTTCTTAACTGAGCTACTTGTCTTCCCGACTTGGCAGGTTTGCAGAGCTCTCCTTAGAGTATCAGGCTAACAAGACACGAGACTGGAAGTGACTCGGATACAGTTTGGCTGAGTAAGGACATTGTGTAATGACTGTGTCCCTGCAGTGAATGCCAATCAATCAGGCCTTTGTAGGGAAAGCATTCATCATAACCGGTTTAAAAGTGTGCAGATAATAGATTGCTCTCTCAGCCACGGAGCTGTCTTATGAAGGGAATAACCCATTTCTCCTCTACAGCATCCAGCAAAACCAAGGAGCTTTAACCTTGCATGAGAGAATTATGGAGGCTGCCATTATTGACCTCCTATATATAGGTCCCTGGCTGCCATGGCGTGCACAGGCTACAATCTAGTCACAAAATTAAGTGTGCACTTGAGGTGTTCTGACTTAACAGAGCTTGACTTGAAGATTCGAACTTTGTTCACAGGGCCGGGGCTTCCATAGAGGCGAAGGAGGCAATTGGCCCAGGGCCCAAGAGCCTGAAGGGGCCCCCCAAGGTGTCCCCCCCCCCCAAACTTACCTGTGTTCCCCAGGGACCCTGCAATGGAGCAATGAAGAACTGTCAGGGGAGCGCGCCTGCTGGGAAAGACTAGACGCTACTCTGCCAAAGACATTGCAGGGCCCCCGAGTGTACAGTTAAGTTGGTGGGTAAGTGGGGATTGGGCACAGCAGGCTCAGGGGCCCTGGGGGGAAATTTGGCAGCAATAAAGTACCCCTAATGCCTCTTTTTTGTCGGGGGTCTTTCTGGGGGCCCCAGATTAATCTTGCCCAGGGGCCCCATTGTTACTAGAACCGGCCCTGTTTGTTCAATGCTGAGGGAATAAAATACAGAAGCCAGAAGATGAACCCAAGAGCCGGGCAACTAGCGTAAGAAGCAAGCAATCAGTAACAGCACTTCCATCATTTTGTCCCATCATTCAAAGCCAAGGAAGCAGCACATGCTCACTGATGTACCCTTTTTACTGACTGTATTCTCTTAGAGGCATAAGGACTGTTTTACACCGAAAGCTCTTTTGAAGAGCTTTTCTGATCACCGTCAACTTCACCTAGCAAAAACTTCCACTGCACTGCTTGGGGCCACAGAAAACGTGCCTGTCCAAGAATATGAACTGCCAACATCACTGATATGCAGGAACCTAGAAGATGGGCCTCCCTTTTGGTGGCCCAAGAGCAGTAGCGTCACTAGGGGGGTGCGGTGGGTGCGGACCGCACCAGGTATCACTAGCAGAGGGGGTGACACCAAGCTCTAGGCTAAGGGAGAGTGGAGTAGGCTATGTAAATATAGACCAGGCTAGTGTCTGTTGTACTTCTCCCTCCTGTTCGCTTGGGTCTGCTCCTTGTTGAGCTTATAACAGAGTTCAGAGGCTAACAGGGCCACATGGTGATCATTTTAAAACCCCCCCCTATAACCAGCAACGTTACTACGTGGTGAGGATTGGAGGTTCATGGGGTAACACCATGAGTTTTCGCACCAGGTGACACCAACCCTAGTAACGCCTCTGCCCGAGAGCCCTCCGTTTGGTGGGCAGTGAACACTTACTTTTAGGTAGTCAGAAAGAGGCGCATACAGAGTGCTCAGCAGGTTACGTTAAGGGCCTGTAAACACCGGCTGTACATCCAGCAAAGTGAGTTACCATAACCCTCTCTGCATGCCCCCCTCCCCCTGTTGCGCTCCATAAAATGCCCCCGCCTCACCCACCCATAGAAACAAGCCCGACCTTCACATCAGTCCTGTGTACGCGAGCACAGATCCACATTAAGCCTCTCATACACATTGCAGATTTATATGAGCACGATAACAGACACCCTACCCCGATCCCTGTGTGTGAAGCAATTGTTCAGCTAGTGAAGGCGGGTGTTTGAGGGGAGAAAGTGTTTGATAAGCTGGAGTAAATCCCATGCAGAGTGGCAGATAATCAGCGTGTGGTTCTGTTCGCCTGCGGTTTCCCGATCTCAGGAAATCTCTACTGTTAATGAGCAGTTTGTACTGCGGAAGATTAAAGTATTTACTTTGATGTTTGGATAAAAGGATGCAAGGAGAAACCGGCTCTTTAGAACATGCATTATTTGTTGCACAAGACAGATTGTCAGGACATGAACGTTTTACAGTAAAAATGTAGCTTTTTACAGTAATACTAAGGGGTGGATGGGGAGGAGACAGTTTATAGAAAGCTATTTGAGTTAAGCATAAATACTTCATAAAAATAGACAGCAGTGGCTGTGAAACATGTATTTTATTATCTGAAGAGCACTGTTGAGGCTAGAGGGAAGCCACTGTCTGAGGAGCATCTTTCTGCCTTCTGTGTTCAAAGCAACTTTCCTGTATGTTTCCAAACGTCTCCACATCTTACCCCCCACTTCCAAAGTCTCCCCACTGTACCCTGCAGCACTGCTTCCAAAGTCTCCCCACTGTACCAAGCAGCACTGCTTCCAAAGTCTCCCCACTGTACCCTGCAGCACTGCTTCCAAAGTCTCCCCACTGTACCCTGCAGCACTGCTTCCAAAGTCTCCCCACTGTACCCTGCAGCACTGCTTCCAAAGTCTCCCCACTGTACCCTGCAGCACTGCTTCCAAAGTCTCCCCACTGTACCCTGCAGCACTGCTTCCAAAGTCTCCCCACTGTACCCTGCAGCACTGCTTCCAAAGTCTCCCCACTGTACCAAGCAGCACTGCTTCCAAAGTGCCCCATTGTACCCTGTAGCACTGTTTCCAAAGTCTCCCCACTGTACCAGGCAGCAAGGCTTCCTCTCCCCACTGTACCCTGCAGCACTGCTTCCAAAGCCCCCCCTTACCCTGCAGCACTCCTTCCAAAGTCTCCCCCTTACCCTGCAACACTGCTTCCAAAGTCCCCCCCCCTTTACCCTGCAGCACTGCTTCCAAAGTCTGCCCACTGTACCATGCAGCACTGTTTCCAAAGTCTCCCCACTGTGCCCTGCAGCACTGCTTCCAAAGTCTCCCAACTGTACCCTGTAGTACTGCTTCCAAGGGACGGTACTTCTCATAGGGCAGCTGCCAACGCGTCATCTGATTGAGGCACGTCAGGTTCCGTTCACACCGAGTAAGCTATTCCCACTAAAAGTCCATTGAAATTAGCCAGAGATGGCTGTACTGTGACAGGTGCTTTCAAAAGGAATTTCTGAGATGTTGGACATAACACACTTAGGGGCTGATTCACTATAACAAATAGTGTGCCTTATCAGAGTTAACACTCCTTATCAGCGTTAACACACCTTATCAGAGTAGCATAGCGAGCGCTACAAACGTATGCCTGCTAATTGGCAATGACGAGAGCTCCACTGGTCCTGCCCTGAGCCCCTGCGGGTCCAATCACTTTAAAGGACATTATCCCTGCACTTTGATTGGCCCAATAGACTGCCTGTCAAGTTTCCTGTCAAGTGACAGGCAGCCTTTTGGGCCAATCAAAGTGCAGGGATAATGTCCTTTAAAGTGACTGGACCCGCAGGAGCTCAGGGCAGGACGAGTGTAGCTCTCGTCATTGCCAATTAGCAGGCATAGGTTTGTAGCGCTCGCTATGCTACTCTGATAAGGTGTGTTAACTCTGATAAGGCACACTTTGTTATGGTGAATCAACCGCCTAGTGAAACAGCAGTTATAAAGGTATAGACAGTTACATGAGTGGTACATAAAAAAATATAGCACTATTACACCTCAACACATGTAGATAACCGTCCTGTGGGGTGCTCAGAATGCTTGAATGACAGCTGGTAAAACACTGCTGCTTTTCAGTAATCATGTCACACAATCATTGCCAAACAAAGAGGATTCATCTTGCAATCACTCCAGAGAATGTCTTCTATGAATGCTAACAACATGGCCATGTAAGAAACAGTCTGCAAGAATACAGAAACCATTTGTACACACAGTCTTGTACATTCAGACATGGCATTTAAAATGAAATGAAAAATCATCTTTAACAGGGATACCTATATATTCTATTTTCGGAATAACAGCCCTACAATAAGTTTTCCATACCGAAAGCAAGCTTAGCTAAGTCCATGAGAAGAAGGTTACTCTTGGCTGAAGTACTGCTAGTGAAAACACAAGTTTTCTATGGAGTCTGGCACTGAAATGAACAACGTCTGGTGATAAACCTGCAAATTGTTTGTAGTATAGTATGGCTTATACGCTTGGCATACAATTTCATCTGCAGCTTATCACATGATCTTAAAGGGCAGGTCCACACAAAAATACTCTCCTCACTCAGAGGTGGAGTCTAGTGAGTGGAGTCACCTTCTGGCTGTTTATAGCTCTTAAATACCCCACTGGGGAAATTCTCCAACTGTAGTTCCTAGTTCTGCCCCTACTAACCCTAGAGTGAAACCTCTTCTTCTAGTAGTGGAGGGGTCCCCAGGTTGTTAAAAAAATCTAATAGTAGTGTAGGAACCTCTAGCTAATGTGCAAACCAGGGAACCGAAACCGAAGTGCAGAGATCTACCCAGTGAAGTATCAGTGAGACATAAGGAACAAGTATTTGTCTTAGTTGTCCAGCAACTGGCAAAAAAAAAAATCAAATGTCAACTTTGAGTGGACCAAGCTTTTACATGACTTCAGTAATCACAGCTGTGTCCTCAATCCCAACCACTACTCTATTGGCACCAGTAACTAAGTCTCCAAAAACATCATACTGGTATTCATCAGGAGTCAAACACGAGATAAGACTGGCTATGTCCATTGCCCCACAGAAAAACAACATTACATTTCTGACCCATACAGACAACATTGCACTGTTGTGGTCTCAAGTCCTCAAACTGTAAACTTCCCTTTATGTTTTAATGAAAATCAACATTCATATTTATATATACATACATGTATAATTCCCAATCCTCAAAAGGGCGTTAATACTACAAAATATCAGCATGACAATCTTGAATTCAGTAAAGTAGTAAAAGTGCAAAAATATGTCACAAAAATGGAGGATCCCAGTTAAGAAATGGCACCATCCTGAATTGAGGAAGCCATTTTGCCAAAGCCCTCGGGAGAATCCAAGTTTTTTTTAATTTCTTAAGCTCTGTTGCTGCAATCTGTTTCCTTGTCTGCTTGGCTCAGACGCCAGATCATATACAAAACAGGATTAGAAATTCTGTACATGGCCCTTATAAGTTTAGAACAGGAGGCGTTCATCTCGTCGCTGCCTTACAAAATATTTGATTGTAGCAAAGTTTATGTGCTGTAGATTTTAAGAGTAAAGTCCACTTAGGTATGCAAGGAATCTTTCTTAGACTTTTTGTTTTGTTTTTTGGTTCCCATTAATAAAATTTAAAAATATGGTCCCGCTGGATTTCAATGGCTTGAATATAAAACAAAAAGATTTAAAACTGCCATCTGGACATAAAGATAAACATACTGAAAAGCCTTCACTCACAAGCGTGTGTTCCTTCCGGCACAATGCATGATGACTCGTACACGCAGGCAGTGCTTGTATAGTGATTGTGCTGCTTGTCTTCCATCACTAGAATCCAGCCTTTTCCTCTCAAAAAGCTCTTGAGCCTGCCACAAGGTGTACCAGCAGAAAGTATTAAATCATGCAATACTTATTGGCACCAGCTTAGAACCCAACATACCAGATATAGAGGAAGGAGGGGCCTCGGACATTCCTTTCAGACTGAAAGAGGCAGACCGTTCAAGATTTCTGCCTGGTGCTGCTGTGTGTTGGCCTGGAGCTGCTTCGTGAAGATGTGTGACATTTTGCTTTGGTGGCCGAAACAGGCGGGTCGAGATTTAGAGACGGACTAGACCGTGACTTTTTTAATCCATCCTCGTCATTTCCTGCGGAGTCAAATAAACTGTTTTCAAAAGCTTCGAGGTCTTCTGTTCCAGCCTTCAGTTTGGCTCGTAGGAGCATAGCATAAGTGCCGTAGCGGGATTTCTGTACAAGAGACACAGCAAGAAGAGTTACATCATATTAGAAGCTCATCTATTTCCGCCTACAAAGAGAATAACATTATTCCTTTATACACAAGGACTGTAATCACATCCACATTATAAACAGTAGGTTCATTGTTAATTACTTACAAGAGTACCTATACTTTCACTGAGTAAAGAAACAAACAATTCTTGCCTAGTATTAATTATACAGTGTAAAAGAGTAACCAGCTTGGGGTGACTCAAACTGCTAGGTAAGTGTAGGGGACTAAAAGAGAATATAAAGCCCCCCTACTAAAAAATGCTTGGTGTGATATGCCTTCGTAAAACAAAAGGTAGTTGCGATAATTCAGCTTTAAGTGAACATCTGTGGTAAGCATACAGTGTAAGCATCTCGTGAATGGGACTCAATATAAAAATATATAAGCCAGATTACTTACCAAGGGAGAGTGAAGGCTCTGGGTCCTTTAGAGCCTTTCCACTCCTCTCTTGGTCTCTGTTCCAGTGCTGGCTCCCCAGTAGCAGCATTCAACAAATTTGGTCAAATACAGCTCTCTCTCTGATGTGAAGGAGGCATCGGAAGTCTTTTGGAGCCTGAGTGCTCCCGAAGACAGGCCACTCCAAACTCATGCATTCTCCCTTGCGCAATATGCAGGCGCCTGTTTTCGGGAGGACTCACGAATCCCAAAAACTTCAAAAGTCTCCTGTTGCGGAAGATTCAAGCAAAGGAGCTGCTGCTGCAATGATGGGAGCGGGAGAGGAAATAGGACCCATATAGGACCCATTCCCAATAATGTTAACAAGCTGTAGGACGCAAGCATTTCCATGACTGCTGTCAGTGATCCTTCAGAGGCTGCCAGTGGGACCCAGGAGAAAACAAGAGCTGCCGCGAGGGACACAAATTACTTCCAGGTGGCCGGAAGAAGCTCAAGGTAAGTAAAACTTTGTTTTGTCGCCTTTGAAGTCCTTTAAAGAGGAATTGTAGTAAAAATAACAATAAATAAAGCTTTTTTTCCCCAATACTCTTTGATACATTATTTAGTCAGAGTTTGCCCATTATAAAATATTTTCTACTGATATGTATCACTGATGGTGAAACCTTTAGTTCTGCAAGTTGATCCATAAGGAATGTTCGTTACTGGGAGTTCTATGCACAGAGGGAGATATTGCTTGCTTAAAATTGGAAAAAGCCATTTTTCCCCCCATAATGCAACAAGGTTCACAGACCATGGTCATGACATCACACTGTGGGAGGGGTTTCACCACAATATCAGCCACACAGAACCCCCTGATGATCTGTTTCAGTAAGGTAAAGATTTCCTGTGGGAAAGGCAGTATCAGCTACTGATTGGGATGAAGTTTAATCCTGTTATATCATGTGTACAGACTTACAGTAGTAGTTTGCAGCAGGTAGAAATAGCTAGTGTGACACAGTTGGTAATAGCATCATTGAATAACAACTGTGCCCGGTGACTCGCAACTGCTACAAATCTGTGTTTAGCCCAAACAGATAATATAGGCCTCTCATGCTGTTAATAGAGGTGTTTTTGTGTAAAATGTTTTAAATAGATTCCCTGAACAGAGACGTGACACAACTTACATGTACTTAATTTACATTCCCCCGAGAATTTGATATTTTCCATTTTAAATGAAGCAGATAACGGATTCATCACAAACAGCTGCTAGAGAGACATCTTGTCCTAGATAAAAGCATCTCCTACTGGCTTGTAGTCTAGTGTACAATAAGGAATTCTTGCTGCATTCAAGAGTGTGCTTGCTGCTCAAGCCTGTCGCAGTGGGACACTTCACCTTATACGCTATGCAAATATATCATAGACGCCAGCACAAATAAGGTCAGTGTGCAAGGGAATGATAGCACTAACTTGAACAAGTGTTAATTGAAAAAAGTGTGATAAATTAAAGAGGAACGCCAGTGAAAATAACATAATAAAAAAAAGTGCTTCATTTTTACAATAATTATGTATAAATGATTTAGTCAGTGTTTGCCCATTGTAAAATCTTTTAACCCTCCTGGCCTTTTTTTTTTTCTCCATGTAGCGAGACAAGGTCTCGCTACATGATAGCCGCTGCTCAGCGGCATCCCCCCAGCCCTCAAAGAACGGGATCTCCTGGAGGGCTTCCCCCGTCGCCATGGCGACGGGTGGGATGACGTCATCGACGTGACGTCAAAGGGGAGTCCGATCCACCCCACAGCGCTGCCTGGCACTGATTTGCCCGGCAGTGCACGGGGTCTGGGGGGGGGCGGCTGCGGCACGAAGGATAGCGGCGGATCGGCGGGTAGCGGCGGCAATCGCATTGCGCACGCAGCTAGCAAAGTGCTAGCTGCGTGTAGCAAAAAAAAAATTATGCAAATCGGCCCAGCGGGGCCTGAGCAGTGCCTTCCGGCGGCATAGCCCAAGCTCAGCTCGGGCTTACCGCCAGGAAGGTTAAATCCCTGATTTACATTGTGACATTTATAACATGGTGACATTTTTACTGTTGGCAGGTGATGTAGCTGCTGCATGCTTTTTTGGCAGTTGGAAACAGCTGTAAACAGCTATTTCCCACAATGCAGCAAGGTTCACAGACAGGAAACTGCCAGGAGTACGTACGCAAGAGTTTCTTGTGGGAGGGGTTTCACCACAATATCAGTCATACAGCGCCCCCTGATGGCCTGTTTGAGAAAAGGAATAGATTTCTCATGTAAAAGGGGGTATCAGCTACTGATTGGGATAAACTTCAATTCTTGGTTGGAGTTTTTCTTTAAGGTAATTTAACCATTTCATGTGTCTTCCCTGAACTTAGACAGATGAGCTTTATATAGAATAGAATGCCATAGAATGTGTTGTCTCCAAGGTCTGGCAGAAGCAGTATGTGAGGCAACAGGCGGTGCCAGGGGGTGCTAGGGGGAGCTGTACCACCCCAAAATATGAATAGCACTGTTTAAGCAATGAACTTCTGCAGCCACAAAATCAGGTATAGCCACCGGTACATGCAGAGCCAGAGCGTGTTAAAATACTTACATAGCCGGAACCCAACGCCGCGTGTACATACTTCCTATCTTGCGTTCCATCTCATAGTAACAGCGCGCCCCCCTATGGATGGAATGCAAGACAGGAAGGAAGTACATGCGGCACATGGATACCGGCAACAGAAGTATTTTACTTCCGTTGCTGGTATCTGCGCTCTGGCTCTGCATGTGACCCTCCTCCCCGCCTGACTATCTATACTGGGGCACCTATGCCTAGCTACCTATACAGGAGGCACCTATGCCTGGTTACCTAAACTGGGGGCACCTATGCCTGGTTACCTAAACTGGGGGCACCTATGCCTGGCTACCTATACTGGGGGCACTTATGCCTGGCTACTTATACTGGGAGCACTTATGCCTTCCTGCCTATACTGGGGCACCTATACATAGCTACCTGTACTGAGAGCAGTTATACCTGGCTATTTATACTGGAGGCCTCAATGCCTAGCTACCTATACAGTGGGCACCTATGCCTGGATACCTATACTGGGGGCACCTATGCCTATACCTATACTGGGGGCAATTATGCCTTCTTATCGATTATTATTATTTATTATTTATTGTATTTATAAAGCGCCAACATATTTCACAGCCCTATAATAGGGGCACCAATACATGGCTACCTGTACTGAGAACAGCTATACCAGGCTATTTATACTGGGGACCTCGATGCCTAGCTACCTATAAAGGGGGCACGTATGCCTGGCTACCTATACTGTGGGCACCTATGCATGGCTACCTTTACTAGGGAAACCTATGACAGGCTCTCTATACTGGGGACTCCTAAGCCTTGCTACCTATACTGGGGGAACATATACCTGGCTATCTATACTGGAGGCGTCTATGCCTGGCTACCTATACTGATGGCACCTATGCCTAAACTGGGGAATTGATGCAAATAACTATACTAGGTGCACCTATACCTGGCTACCCTACTGTAAGCACGTATGCCTAGCTACCTGTACTGGGGGTACGTATGCCTTCCTACCTATACTGGGGGTACCTATACCTGGCTACCTATATGGGGGCCCCAATGCCTGGCTATCTTTACTGGGGGTGCCTATACCTAAATTCAGGGCACCCACGCCTGGCTACCTGCACTGGGGGCACCAATGTTTGGCTACCTATACTGTTAGCACCTATGCCTGGCTACCTTCACTGGTGGCACCTATGCCTGGCTATCTATACTGTGAGCACTAATGCCTAGCTACCTTTTTGGGGGGCACCTGTGCCTAGCCATCTATACTGGAGCACCTATGCCTGTCTATCTATACTGGGGGCAACTATTCCTGGCTACCTATACTGGAGATGCCTATGCCTGATTCCCTATACAGGGGGCACCTATGCCTGGCTACCTATACTGGGGGCACTTATGCCTTCTTACCCATAGTAGGGGCACCCGCCACCTATACATGGCTATCTGTACTGAGATCAGCTATACCTGGCTATTTATACTGGGGGCCTCGATGCCTTCCTACCTATACTGGGAGCACCTATGTCTGGCTACCTATACTGGGGGCACCAATGCCTGGCTACCTATAATGGGGGCACCTATGCCTGGCTATATATACCAGGGACCCAATGTCTAGCTACCTTTGCAGGGGGCACCTGTGCCTGGCTAGCTATACTGTGGGCCCCTATACCTGGCTACCTATACTGGGGTAACCCATGCCTGGCTTTCTATACTGGGGGCACCTATGCTAAGCTACTTATACTGGGAGCACTTATGCCTGACTACCTATACTGGGGCACCTATGCCTGGCTACCTATACTGGGGCCACTTATGCCTTCTTACCAATAATAGGGGCACCTATACATGGCTACCTGTACTGAGAGCAGCTATACCTGGCTATTTATACTGGGTGTGTTCGATGCCTTCCTACCTATACAGGGGGCACCTATGCCTGGCTACCTATACTGGGGGCACCTTTGCCTGGCTACCTATACTGGGGGCACATATGCCTTCTTATCTATAATAGGGGCACCTATACATGGCTACCTGTACTGAGAACAGCTATACCTGGCTATTTATACTGCGTGTGTTTGATGCCTTCCTACTTATACTGGGGACACCTATACCTGGCTACCTATCCTGGGGGCACTTATGCCTGGCTACCTATACTGGGACCACTTATGCCTGGCTACTTATACTGGGAGCACTTATGCCTTCCTACCTATACTGGGGGCACCTATGCCAGGCTACCTATACTGGGGGTACTTATGCCTGCTTACCTATAATAGGGGCACCTATACATGGCTACATGTACTGAGAGCAGCTATACCTGGCTATTTATACTGGGGGCCTCGATGCCTAGCTACCTATACAGGGGGCACAATGTCTGGCTACCTATACTGGGGGCACAATGTCTGGCTACCTATACTGTGGGCACCTAAGCCTGGCTATCTATACCGGGAACCCCGATGTCTAGCTACCTTTACAGGGGGCACCCGTACCTGGCTACCTATACTGTGGGCCCCTATGGCTACGTATACAGGGTTAATCTATGCCTGGCTTCCTATACTAGGGGCACAATGCCTGGCTACCTATACTGGGGGCACCTATGCCTGGCTACCTATACTGTGGGCCTCTATACCTGGCTACCTATACTGGGGTAACCTGTGCCTGGCTTCCTATACTGGGGGCACCTATGCCTGGCTAAATTCACTGGGGGCACTTATACCTAGCTACCTGGCTTCCTATACTGGGGGCACCTATACCTAGCTACCGATTTTGGGGGCACCTATGCCTGGCCATCTATACTGGGGCACCTATGCCTTTCTATTAACCTCCCTAGCGGTATGGACAGATATATCCGTCCATAAAAACATGCTGTGAACAGTATAAACGTGCATACACATCAATACTCTCCTGCACCGTATACTAAACCCTTGCTTGACACATTTTGGCAAGTTTCAGGAAAAAAAAAAGTTTTAAAAATAAATTTTATCACTTTTTGCACAGAAATCCTGGGAAAATTGAACGCCAGGGAGGTTAATACTGAGGGCACCTGTTCCTGGCTACCTATACTGGGGGCATCTAGGCATGCCTACCTATACTGAGGATGCCTATGCTTGGCTACCTATACAAGGGGCTCCTATGCCTGGCTATCTATACAGGAGGTGCTTGTGCCTTCCCATCTATACTGGGGTCCCCTCTACCTAGCTACTTATACTGTGGGCACCTATGCCTGCCTACCTATAATTTGGATACCTATGCCTATACTGGGGGCACCTATGCCTGGCTACCTATACTTGGGGCAGCTATGCCTGCCTACCTATACTGGGGGCATCTATGCCTATACCTATACTAGGGACACCTATGTCTGGCTACCTATACAGGGGCACCTATGCCTGGCTATCTGTCCTGGGGGTACCTATATGTCTGGCTTCCTATGCTGGAAGCACCTATGCCTGGTTACCTATACTGGGGACAGCTATGCCTTGCTACCTATACTGGGGGCACCTATGACTTGCTATCTATACTGGGGGTACCTATGCCTGGCTACCTATACTGGGGGCACTTATGCCTGGCTACCTTTACTGGATGCAGCTATACCTTGCTACCTATACTGGGGGCACCTATACCTGGCTATCTATATTGGGACACCTATGCATGGCTACCTATACTGGGGGCACCTATGCTTATACCTATACTGGGAGCATCTGGCCACCAATCCTAGGGAAGGGGCTTATACATATATGGGACATCTGGCTACCTATACTGGAGGCGGAAGTGCCTACATCTGGCTTAACAGTGCTGTTACTGTCTACTCGCTGTGAATTACACAGGTGCCATTTTCATTTGGTACCTTTCCATGACCCGTAATTGCCACGCCCATTTTCCAGTGCATGGACATTTTTGCTTTGCACACCGCAGGTCAACAGCTAGTCTAGTGCTGGATCCACCACCTGCATAACACCCTCAATAAAAAAAAATCCAGGAGCCGTTCCCGGAGACCCAAAAAGCTCTAACCAGAGAAAAATAGAAGGAAATAATTATTTAGACCTATCATAACAGCACAGGGCAATTTACAATTCATGCGTATTTCTTAGTGCATCTTGGGTGATACTCCTATTAGTGCCTACAGCAGAATGTATAAAGATTGTTCTGTTAGCAGAGACTTTGAAAAATTGCTTAGAAAATTCCACCCTGCAATTGTTTCCTGTAGTGTGCCAACTAAAGTATTCACTTGCCACACATGGGGAGACTAATGCACAAGTCTAACAATACTGTGTGCGTCTTGCAACACTTTCTGTCCCAATGTGGTTGGCTTAAAAGCTGAGAAAATGGTAAAGGGCACCATGATTTTGAACCAAGTGGAGGCACTGCAAGTATCTATTTTTTCTATAGGACTCTATTAAGCCTACCCCAGACCACAATCTCCAGCAAATGTGCCACTTTGACAGTAGCTTATATATTATTACAGTACAGGCGCTCACAATCTAATCCCCTACCATACTCTTACGTCTATGTATGTATTGTGCAGTGTTAGTATTGTAGTCTAGGGCCAATTTAGGGGGAAGCCAATTAACGTATCTGTATGTTTTTGGAATGTGGGAGGAAACCAACGCAAATAAGGGGAGAACATATAAACTCTGTGCAGATAATGCCCCGACTGGGATTCAAACCGAGGACCCATCGCTGCAAGGCAAGATTGCTGCCTACTATGCCACCGTGTTGTGGCAGTGATGAGACTGAAGAGAAAGCCATGGCTGTTGAAGCTAGTACAGCTGACATCACTAAGGAAGAGGGAGCTTCAGCCTACCAAAATGGCCACCAAAGATAGGCCCACAAGTACCTCACAAGTAACCAGATCTTCAGCAAAGGCTGTCACACAAAGAGCCTTAAAGTGGGAGTGTCACCATAAAAATAACATTTCAGCAGCAACTGGTCTGAGTGTATTAAGTGATAAAGATGCTAATCCTGCATTGAAAACGTTTTCTGCTGTTATGACATACTTAAGGAGCACTGGCCCTTTAGTAGTCAGTGCCAAACAGTTGCATGCGGGGGGGGGGGGGGGGGGGTTCTTTTTATCTATAATATATTCCTCCTCTTCCCTTTATTTCCCTGCCAGCCGCTTATCTGAAACCTGATCGCTTGCTCACTTGTGTTTACAAGCAATTTAAGGTGACTCAGAGATTGGAGGAGAAAAGAAAAAAAGTGAAGGGCAGAAATGATATCACGAGTTAGCCTAAATTGTGGGCAAAAGACATGGCCCCCACCAGGAACAGAATTCTCGTAATTTACTATATAACATTCACTGAAATCAAAACGTGGACAGTACAATACATGTGTTATGTAAGTAGATCAAGTATTTATCTAGTTATATATGTGTTTTTTTCCCTGGCATAGTATGGCTGATCCTACTGCTTTAAAGAGCTTGATCATAACACGGAGAGGCAGATTAAGAAAGCTAGGAAAACACAATCTGTAAAAGAGTAAATGTCAGCTCTTGGAAACCAGGTGACTTCAAATAAGCATTTACTTGTCAAATGCACAAAAAAAGCTCCCAGCTGCTACTACTGGCAATAATATGCATTTCCTAATGATCTATCTGACAAGAAGAAGGGGTATTTAAAGTAACACACCGTGACATTGCATAATAAAGATCACAATTTGTTATATAGAAAACATGTGACCCGTTTAAAAAAGTTTCTCTGAACTCCACTGGACCTGGATTACCAAATGGTAACAGAGAGCAGCCCATTAGTTGAAAGGACTGAGTCTTGTACGGCAGATGTGGGCTTCCGGAGACAGACTGAATATTTTATAGCTCACAGTCAGTAATGACCTGCTCTTGTGTAAAGAAGAGGGCTATGACTTGGATTTGTCCTAATGCACTATCCATACACTCCCTCCCTTCTCACTAGTCGGGTAACATATGATTACATTCTTAACATGTATTCATTTTTTTATTTTTTTTTATAGTAATCAGCAGCAATAAGCTCAATGGGCATGAAAAACCCTTGACAAACCTAGTGCAGGGCAAAATTATTAATATATTCATGGGGATCACTGTGATGAGAACATACATAGAAGTAAGGGCGGTCACTGTGGTGGAACCACGGTAGCTTGTGTGACAAAGATGAGACCAGGAGCCAAATGGTGCAGTATCATAGGATAAAATTAGCTCAATATTACAAGAGTAGTTAAACTAACAGAGGTGGGCTGCAAAACCTGCAACCACGTATATCGCCTACGGGGAAAACACCATCCATGCTCGGTACTCCAGATCCTGCCAGGAAACAAGGTGGTCGCTCTCCTGGGGTCCTTACTAGCTATGGATGGCCCCACACAAGTGGGAAGGACACCTCCAAAGGAGGTGTAGCAGACAATGAAGAAGGGTGGAGGCATACAAAAATAAAGATCTCTCAGAGTAAACATTATAAAGACATAAGTAAATACATGAGGTTATCTTACCTTTCTAGATGAACCAACCCCAAAAAGCAAAGGTCTAGATCAGGTAAGGTTTATTCAAGCACAATTAAAAAAGACAATTGTTTCTCGGGTCTCTGCCCGCTTCCTCAGGTCAGTAAAGTTCCTGAGGGAATTCAGTTTGCAGCCTGGGCACCCAAAATATATTCTCCTCTGCTAATGCTTGTGCTTGTGCTTGTGATCATTCCCTTTCATATGTGTGTCATCTCTTAAATATACAAAAGAAGTACTTGTACAAACTTACACTTGTACATCATAACTTTGTACATTGTGCCTTGTTTGTATTATCTTGTAACAAAATGTACTATAGAAGGTAAGCTTGTATGGGAATAGCCCTTTCACCTACTGGTATCTTGGTACTGCTATCGGCAATTGACCTATTTATGTGTACGTTGCACAAGTTGTGCTATACAACTGTGCTTTGATCTATAATGCCATTGTTTCTCTATGTAATTTGTTTTCTAAGTATTTATTTATACAGGGCTATGCATTGTATTTGCTCTATATAAGTTTTAATAGGTAAAATCTGGGCCAAGAGTCTCAAGAGATTCACACCTGACCACAAGGTGGCAGGCTGTCCTTGGGTTCCTTCCCTAAAACATACTTTTGTAAGTCCATTGTTCTTTTAAAACCTAAATGACTACCCTGCTAACAGTGAGAGCTATTCACACCTTGCTTAGAGTGATATGAACTATTTTAGTCTGCTTTAGCCTTCTGAGCGGTAACCCCGAGTCAGGCTGGAAATTCCCAGCTCGGAGCGGTAACCCCGAGCTGGATCCATGGGAGGTGAGTAATGTGCAGGGCTACCGCAGATCTATTGGTAAGATTTTTTAGGGTCTAAAAGCATGTAAAAAAATTGCACCACTTTCAAACCCTAAAATCTGGAAATAATCATAACACCAGGGAGGTTAAACTATTCTGGCGCTTCATATGTTCAATTAATTTCTCTCTTCTGCAGTAAAGGTCCGCTCACATTACTTTTGTGGCAACGTGTAGCAGAATTAACATTAAGTGGAACTCACAGTACTGGGTATTCTACCCTTCCTCTTTTATATAAAAAATAATAATATTTTTCAGTCATTCCCATATGAAGGGCGTCTGGCTGGCTTTTCAATTACAAGACCTCTCAAGTATCAGACCTCAAATGCTCTTCCTAATTAGCATGATTGTGCGCATAATCACTGTGTGCCAGCTGCAGTTCAGTTCTAATTAACAGTATACTATAAAAAATATTATTTCTATAACAGTCATTAACAGTAACTTGCAAGAAGTTATGGTTTTTAATAATTCTATTGCAATGATAAATCTACAAAACAAAATAAATATGAATGTCTTTGTTTTGCATCTATTTTTCCAAATTTTCTTTTTACTACAGTGCATCAAATATCTTGGTATCTGCAGAGTACCGGTATCTATCAATAAAGCAATGATTATCAAATATATTAGATAACTAAAAAGTGCCGAGTGCCGTTACATTTCAAATCAAGTATTAAGTGCTATATAAGTCAATAATAGTGCAAGATTATTGCAATGTTTAAGTAACAATAGACTGGCATTCAAGAAAAATACCTATCCCTAAACCAGCCCAATTTGAAAATACAGCTGAAAATATAAATGGAAGGCTATAAACCACAATATAGACTGGTGGTGAGCGGGAGCAGGGGAATCTTCCCACAGTGATGCACCTTGCCAGCAGTAAAGATTCCACCATCACTGATACATTTAGGAATGTAAATTGGGGTAAGTTGAGATTTTAAAATGGGCAAAGTTATAACTTTACTTTAATATCTTATTTAGGACGGGTGATGCAATAGTATAAAGCAACAAGAGAGCCAGATAATATTCATGTATGCCATGGATAGGTAATGTCAAACTCAATATAAAAGAAAAGCATCCATATAGCAAAAAGGTATCATAATAAATCCATGCAAAAAAGCTCAATAAAGTATGAACAATTTATTAGGGACTTGTCCCTTTAAAAGCAAGTAAAACATATCGCAGGGGGTACAGTTAGGATGTCATGGTGATATGACTCATATAATAATGATCCTCTCTCAGCAGTGGGCTTACAAGCAGTTTGCTGTAGTTATGTATATTCATCTAGTGTGGGATTGGTGTGGTTATACATAGCTTATCCAGCATTCCAGTTGATGTATTTTATCATGATTGTGCATTGTATTGGTACTTTGATCATTATTATATGA
The DNA here is from genome assembly GCF_040937935.1 of Hyperolius riggenbachi. NCBI lineage: Eukaryota > Metazoa > Chordata > Amphibia > Anura > Hyperoliidae > Hyperolius > Hyperolius riggenbachi. The sequence continues at coordinate 125,962,740 of NC_090655.1, read as the reverse complement.
GTCATATCACCATGACATCCTAACTGTACCCCCTGCGATATGTTTTACTTGCTTTTAAAGGGACAAGTCCCTAATAAATTGTTCATACTTTATTGAGCTTTTTTGCATGGATTTATTATGATACCTTTTTGCTATATGGATGCTTTTCTTTTATATTGAGTTTGACATTACCTATCCATGGCATACATGAATATTATCTGGCTCTCTTGTTGCTTTATACTGTTACTAAATGAAATCTCTTTGGTTTCTTATAGAGCCTATCACGTGTCTAATATGAATCTGGATTTACTGGATACATTAGAATCCTGTTGGGAGGACAAACTTAAAACACTGTTTGTGAAGGATACTGTGAGCAGGGTTGGCGATGGGATATCTGAGGACGCCAAACGCATCTTTCATGAGTTGAAGGATGCACACATTTCCTACATCAAGACGTGGTGGAATGTTAAGTCATTAGAAGGTTATGATAATGAGGGAATCTATCCACGGGGACTACGGGTACAAATTTTTCCGTCATGGCAGCTTAACCCAGATAGAAAAAAGACATGGGAGGAAGGACTTGCCAAATGTTCACATATAATTGTGGATATGTTACTTGATTATGACAAAGAATTGCTTGAGCATTTGAGAAACAAAATCACGGAATTGAAAAGCCAGGCTATTCAGGCAGGACCAAAGGACAGGATAGAGACATTCATGGTTGATTTAAAGAAGGAACTTGGCAAGATAGAGCAGGATATTATCAATACCAAAAGGAAAAAATTAGATAGAGACAGGATGGATTATAGTCTAAAAAAAGCCTTCCTATGGAGACACTCTGGAAACCCGAAAGGAAAGGACTTTTGGAAAAAGAAAAAAAGGCTCCCTAAACAAGGCCATAATCCCATAGAGGATCCACCCAATAGAGTGCCCGACAGACCACATCATACAAGTGTCACCTCATATGTGTCTGACTCTAGTGAGATAACAGGATCCGACATAGAAGGGGCACAAAACGGAGGAGGAGGTGCCAGTGGTTCACACACCTCAGGAACTCGAGGAGATCCAAAAATTAAAAAACGAAAATATGGACACCATAGACTTGATGACGAGGTATTACAAGTGGTTAATTTGTCACCACAGCCACTATCAATATATGAAAAGAAGGTTTTGTCTAGGGGCCTATCATTCGCCCCTAATAATCAAATGGATCATTTTGAGGTCCTAAAAGATATTTTCTTATTTTGCAGGCGTCTAACGCTTAAAAAAATGTATAAAACCAAGCCGTTACAGGATCAGGAATTTATCGATCTTGGATTTGATGCACAAGACCAACAGGCATTTGATGATTTATTGGACCTGCTACAAGAAAACGATGATAGTGTGGTGAGTAATAAAGGCTTTAGGCCACCTTCTAAATTTATACCCTCTTTTACATCAGAAATTAAAATATTCTTTGAGTTGGTTTGCAGGGATTTGCAAACTATAAATACCTCCCAAAGGCTACCCAGTAATTTAGATCGCATGGAACAGAAGGCACTTCAAACACTCCGGAAAAGAACAGATATACTTATAAAAGAGGCAGACAAGGGGGGCAACGTGGTGGTGTGGCCGGTTGAGATGTACTTGCGGGAGGCTGGGCGACAACTTCATGATATCAAATATTACAAAGTCCTGCCGGTCAATCCACTTGAAAGATATCAAGCAGAATTCAAATCTCTCCTTGATATGGCCAAAATGGAGGGTGCGATTACTGATAAAGAATCACAATTCCTATGGAAACGGAATCCGACAATTCCAACTTTCTACATGCTCCCTAAGGTCCATAAGAACCCCATATGTCCCCCAGGAAGACCTATTATTTCGGGGATAGGGAGCATGACAGAGAAGGCTTGTCAATTCATTGACTCCTTTTTGCAACCTATGGTAACTACCTTAGAGTCCTACATCAGAGACACAGGTGATCTTTTGAATCACCTTGAAGGTCTTGAATTGTCAGAAGACACATGGTTAGTCACATGTGACATTGAATCACTCTATTCCAATGTGGGACATGCTGAAAGTATTAGAGCTATCAGATACTTCTTAAACATGGGAAACTTGGCTATACATAGAAAAGAATTTCTCCTGGAGATGACAGCCTTTGTTTTGACACATAATTTTTTTATCTTTGACACCAAATATTACCTACAGGTTAGAGGCGTGGCGATGGGGGCCAAATGTGCCCCCTCCATTGCCAATCTGTATCTTGGATGGTGGGAACGGGAAGTCGTGTGGTCACCTAAATACAGCCTGTACCACCCACACATTCTTGGGTGGTACAGGTTTATTGATGACCTGCTAATATTGTGGCAGGGGCCCCGAGATCTTTGTCAAGAATTTCTTGAGGCATTAAATGTAAATGATCTCAATTTATTACTTACATATCATATGTCTTTGGACCACATTGAGTTCTTGGACCTAGTCATCAAAAAGAGCCCCACTGGCAATGTGTCTACCAATGTATATAGAAAACCAACAGCGGTGAACAGTTTATTGCAATTCGGTTCACACCACACCACGAAATTAAAAAAGAACATACCTGTGGGTCAATTTATTAGGATTAAGCGCAATTGCTCAGGATCAGTTGAGTTTGAGCAAGAGGCTGAAGCCTTAAAGAGACGCTTTCAAGCAAGGGGTTACCCGAGGAGATGCCTTGAGACAGCATTAAGGAAAGCCAGAGCAATTCCTAGGTCGGTATTATTACAACAGAGACAAGGCACCCACAGGAATAGGAATCAGAGTGGGAAGATACGTATTACAACTCCATTTAATTGTCAGTGGAATGAACTCTATAGGGTCATTTCTAAGCACTGGGATATCTTATCTAATGATAAGGACTTAAAACCCTTTCTTACTACATACCCCAGTGTCACGGCCAAGAGAGCTCCCACTCTGAGAAATTTATTGTGTAACAGCCATTTTCAGAGGCCCTGTCGGAGTAGAGTAACAAAGGGAAGTTTTGCATGTGGGAACTGTACAATTTGTCCCAACATGAGAGCTACGAAATATGTAATCAGTAAAACTAATGGCAAGAAATTCTTTATCAATGAATTTATCAACTGCAAGTCGGCTGCTGTGATATATCTGCTGCAATGCCCCTGTGGCTGGCAATATGTGGGCCAGACTAAGAACATACTCAAATTGAGACTGCAGAAACATGTGTCTGTGGCAAAATTAGCAGGACGTGATAAGATGAATGGAAAAACCCTAACTATGCTAGCCACACACGCACTAAATAGCCATGGGGGCTCTCTAAGAGGGTGGTTATTTGCTGGTCTACAACAAATTAAAACCAATAACAGGGGAGGAGATGTAGTGAATAGGCTTCTTCGAGCCGAATTAAGATGGATTTACAAATTACAAACCCGTAGCCCCGCAGGACTGAACGAAGAGTTCAGTTTTGCTTGCTATCTACCCCAATAAACACCAGATAATTTTGAGACTTACATTCCACCATGTCTTGATGCTCTATAGCCAGTATGGCTTGTTTTTTTTACTTGAATATTAATTTCTATTTGTACATTGTAGATGTTGCATACTGAGAGGCTTTTACCACCAGCTGGTGAGTATTACCCCCCTTTTTCACTACCTTTTGCACAGTTTATTTTATCGCGTCTTTTGTTTCTTATGGATTATATGATCCACTTTGGCAGTCTGAACATCTAACACTGGTCACTTTATCTGGCATGGGAATAGGCACTGTCTTTCTCTTTCCTTTCCAGCACATACTTGTGGTGGGTTTTCAAGTCTGCCCTGACTGCAAGTGAGTAGCAGTCGAGTGACAACTAAATTTATAACCACTGGCAGTTTGCACATTTTCATCAGCACTGGTCACTTTATGGGATCACTATAGATTTTAATGTTGTATTGCATGGTGAATGTGCATTGTTCTTCCTTCTTTTTCCCTCCCAGTACACTAATTGTGGTGGGTCACAAAATTGCCCTGACTGTAAGTGAGTAGCAGTCGAGAGACAATTAAATTTAGGTCACTAAGCACATGTCACTTTATTTTATCTGTGTGAGTTGCCAGTAAGTAGCAATTCTATACAGAGGTATACAATCACCTTGAGAGGTGGGGACTATATGTTGATAAGTGATTGAACCATTACATTACTAATATATTTTCACATTATTGATTGTACAGATTCACAGACTGCACTTGGATACTTTATTTTAAAGACGATTCTCATCCGAAGAAACTGCGATTTGTTGCACGAAGCACTTTAAATTTGCATTTTTTTATGTATATTTCATTATGTATTTCTTCTTTTTTATCACTTATATAACCATGACATATGTATGTATTGTGGTGTATTTATTGTTATACACATTCTTGCTCACTAGGGGGTGATACACTTCCAGATATGTTTGGTGTTCACTTTGTTGTTATTCAGGCATTGCTTGACCGTGCTTAGTATCATTCATCTTTACCTTCTAGATTCATTATTATTATTATTATTAATTAATTATATATTTTAAAAAATGTTTTATTCTTTGCAAGTTACTTAGCCTGTAATGTGGGAACATTTATTTCCATTGTCGCTCTGCTACAAGTGTCAGAGCGCCGATGCGGCCGTTGGAACGCATCGGCGGCTCTGCACGGAAAATGACGTGGCACCGGTGCGTGGTTTGAAACGCACGGCGTGACGTCATCAAGAGGCGTGGCCACGCCCATCCGGAAGTTAGCAGAGTGCGGGCAGCGTTATTGTACGCTGCTCTAAGATGAATATAAAAGGGGACTTCCTTATTCCAATTTTCCAATCTCCGACGAAGCAGAGGGGTCTGCGATACATGTGAGGTTCAAGCGGGGGCACAGGCAGGGTGTCTCAACTGGTCTGGTGGTAAGCACTTTTCCTTTCCTCCTATTTTCCATCTTCTATTTCTCAGGCTATATTTATTCCTCTCTCAGCAGTGGGCTTACAAGCAGTTTGCTGTAGTTATGTATATTCATCTAGTGTGGGATTGGTGTGGTTATACATAGCTTATCCAGCATTCCAGTTGATGTATTTTATCATGATTGTGCATTGTATTGGTACTTTGATCATTATTATATGAGTCATATCACCATGACATCCTAACTGTACCCCCTGCGATATGTTTTACTTGCTTTTAAAGGGACAAGTCCCTAATAAATTGTTCATACTTTATTGAGCTTTTTTGCATGGATTTATTATGATACCTTTTTGCTATATGGATGCTTTTCTTTTATATTGAGGGTGATGCAATAGTGGCTAATAATGGTAAATAACGTGTTCCTGCACAATCGTAGTAGCTTTGCCTCCACCCACCTTCTCTTGGATAGGGGAGTAAAGAATTAGAAGGAGAGGGCTTACAATGTACACTCTGGTCCTTGTTTAATTTTGAAAGTGGTGGTAAAAGTGGGTTGTGTCATGTGACTTCCGTTAGGCACTTCTGAACATAAAGAATGACTAAATTCCATCAGATTATTATATGTGGTGTACCTCAAATTCCAGGTAGTCTTCTTTCTGTTTAAATTCATCAATCTCTTTTCCTTTTACCTTCTTGTCGGGAGGAGATGTACGGTGTTCTACTAAACTGGAGGACATACTCTTGAATTTATTTTCATGGGTTTTCACCTGTTCCTCCTAGATAAAAGAACAAGACCAGAACAAATGTTTAATCCAATAGCTCTTTACAGGTCTCAGCACTGGCTATGTTGTAATATATTTAATTTTACAGAACTACAGCACAGTTATATATGAAAAAGGAACTCAAGAGGGTGGCAAGCTTTGTATAGTACTTATATACTAGCTGATGCCCACTGAGTGGGGTAGGAATGCATGAGCTATCTCTTTGGATGTCGGAAACGTCATATTGTGCACTAATGCAGCATGGCCGTGCTTGTGCATGAAGAGGAACGTGGCCCAGATTTTCTGGAGGGTCACGGAGAGCGTCGGCAGTGGCTAGGACGACAAAGGAAGCCTTCTACAGGATCCAGAGACTTCCCTCTTCTTAGGCAAGTATGTGTTTTTTACCCGAGGTTCACCTCAGGTTCACATCAACTTAAGGTAAATAATTATAAGTTTTTATCATGCATAATTTATTTTCTGCCCTTGGACTGACATACAGAACACTTGTTTTGCATGTTTAGCCAGTGACACCAGCACATACATTTCTAGAAGACATGTTTAGGTACCTGTGAGAGGCGGGTTATGGCACTCGGTAGAAGCGGCCGGCTGAATTTCTTGTGAGACCCAATCGCAGCTGGAAATGGAGGAGCAGAAAACATGGCTGCAACCACATTAATGCGGGTGATCCATGAATGCATCTGTTCTGTATTTCTGGTTAAAAAAAAAAAAAGAGAGAGACACAAGTAACTTTCAAAATCCTCTCCTTTCTGTTAAGGCAATCCTGTCTTTGCTTTCCTAAGCTAACATTACATTACATTGTACTAATACCACTACATTTAGTGTGTTCCTACCATTACATTGAAATTCAGAAGGAATGGTAGATGCCTCGTGATATCCTGGGCGAACCCGCCATGTGGCAAGGTGACGTAACGGGTTTTCAGCATATCAGTACTGTATATAATTGTGCCAATATCAATATTAATTTTGGGCGGGATAATTACCATTGCTGGTACTTGGACACACTAAAGGTGCCCACTAATGATGCAACCTTCCAGTCTTACCAAATGTATGCAGCAGAAGGGTAAACTGAGTGACTATCCTTTGGATATTTTAGGTAGTGTCCCTCATATTACATATACTGTAAGTGGTAAGATTGGGCACTAAAGATTGCATCATTAGTGGGCACCTTAACACCACTCATCTGTGTAGAAGTGATGCAATGTATTCCAAGTATGCTAGGAGGCTGTCTGTATGAGGATAAGCAGAGAGTGGAAATAGGAGTTGGGACCATAGATGCCCCCTAATTCTTGCACCTTTTGAAAGAGGTCTTGACTGCTCAATTGTTTTTATATCCAAAGATAAAAGATAGAAGACATTATCAACTAAGCCTTAAGCCAAGTGGGAAGACTTTGAAAATTTGTGGACCACACCCCCCCCCCCCCCAAAAAAAAAAATGGAGCTTTATGTGTACAGCTGTGTGTTGTTTCCCTAACCAATTACTAAAGTGCAAGTGTGTTGAACAAGATGGAACTGATGAAGAGTACACACTGTAGTACATTAAAAAAAAGTTTAACAATGTAGGGGGGCAATTCTAGGAGTATTTAGTGCATGGACTTGCAGGGACAAATACAGTATATACTCGACTAAGCCTAGAAACTTAGGTTTGACTTGTTAAAGTAAATCATAGTGGGTGACTGATACACGGTTCATACCTAAATTTCTGACTTTCAGTCCTGTAAAATGCATTGCGATCTTCTGTGACAATTTGCTCTACTAAACCCTGTCCATTCCCAAAGTACCATCTGCCATTAGTGTTTTGGTCTGCGCTGCTGGTGCTTGAAGCGTCTGACAGCGTAAGTTGAGACAGTCTGCTCAAACAGTATTGTTAAAGTAGCGCTTTGGAGCTCTTAAAGTATTATTACATTTTAAAAGTGCCAAAAGTGCATGGTAAATGCAGGGGACACTTTAGTCTAGAAATGCATCTATATGCTAGAGCTGTGTTTAGGGTTTTATGCACCATGTTATTGCCTATGTGTTTCTGCAGTCACCCTGCACTTTTGGCATTTTTGAATACAACTTTTGATAATGCTGGTTGAGCAGAACTCATATATTGTTTGACTTTCACTTATGCAACCCCTTCTCACTTTTTACACATGCAGCAATATGAGGCACTGTTCTGTTCTTACTGGCTGTGTTAATAGCTGTACTTGTGAGCCACAGGGTCAAATATTTGGGTCAACTTATACACAAAGTCAACTTATATCTGAATATACAAAGTAGGTCTAGGCTCACTATTATGGCTTGCTGGTAGACAATACCGTAATGCCTACTTATGCGCTGGAATACAAAGTGGTGACGATTTACACTCCATGCAGGACACTGCCAGGATCTCCATGCTTTCAGTACAGGCGCAGTCTTTCCGTCCACTGCCTCTCCTGTTGTCAGAAGCCAACACTGCCCTGTTAGGATGTCATGAGTACTTTCTGCATTGCAATTTGAGACTTTCAAGCTATCCAAATGTCTAAGCTTATTTCTAAATGGTGGACTTTATTTGTGCCTATATGTTTTGCCATCAACACTACTTCTACAGGCTTCAGTACATTTAGTGTAGGCTAACGCAGCACAACACCATGTAAACCACATTGATCACTTATTTAACCTTGAGTGATTTGCCAAAATGAAGCCACATGAAGTGGATGGTGAGCCAATGACAGCAGCCCGAGCAGCGAGTTACAGAACTGCTATACATCCTGTGAGAGGTGTGTGAAGCATGGAGAGGATGTTTATTGCAATTAAGACTCACTGAGCTTGAAAAAGGAATACTCTCCAGTCTGCCGTCCGCAGGTAGAAGACATTTGGCCTTTTGTTATAGTCAGACGCTCTAGTAGCCAAAGAATGATGTATGCTGATTGCATTTTTCAAGTCTTCTTCAGAAATAGGCTTTCCTGGTTTATATTCCTCCTAAAATACAGAGAATGTGTGGATTACTGCATATCACCGCACCAAATGTCAGAAGCCCACAGAAAACAGACACTATGCTGTATCAGATTGATGCCGGGAGCTGCTATCCCATCTTCCATTGAATGCTAAGGTCACTTTGATGGTGCTACATTTGTTAGAATGACTCTGGGCGGTGGGAGGGAAGTATGTATGAGAACAGATTACAGAGGTTTTAAAAACAAATGAGAGGCCATAGTTTTAGTTCTTAGTCTGAATTCCCAAACATATTTTATTTATTTAGCAATCAAAATACTGATTTCTTAATAGCGTGATTCCCCGGGAGATGCAATCTCGTCTTTCTCCAAATGGTAACATGACCGCCTTGGCTGGTTCCAAGGGACATGTAATCAGAAGCAGTGCACACAGCATAGAAAACCTCTACCTATCCATGTAAGCATGAGCTAAACAAATCAGGCAAACATGAATAATGTATGCCAGGAAACTCCTTCTCCCTGAATCTTTAGCATACCATCAGAACTTACATAACGAACACCAGTGGTGTAGCCAAGAAGTTGTTTACTCTAAAGCAAGTTTCACAGTGGGCCCCCTCGAGTATACTATACATAACAACTGTATGAGATAGGACACCAAAGCCTGCCCAAGACCACCACAGTGTCAGAGGGATATAAGCAGGGAGGGGAATAGTGATATTGATGACCCCTAGTCAATGCACCTTAGCACCAATGAATCACTTAATGCAGTACATCAGTTTACGAAAGGTCCTTGCTGGGCCCCTCTAGGTAGGAGCCCTGATGCGATTGCAGCCATTCCATCCCATGCCACTGGTTAACATTAAAACTATATGTGACTATTTTTGGTTCAAATCTAAACCTAATGCAGGTGCCCCACAGCTCCATTGAACAATCCACTGCAATAATCACTAAACAGCTGACATTACTAACCACTATTGTTCAGTGCTTACTACTCGTTGTCACTAACCCCTATAAAGTGCAGAGCTCAATATATATTATGATCAGTCTGTGCAAATATAAAATGCTCAGCAGCAGAAAGTTGTAATCATTTGGTGTAACTATGCAATAATAAGCAGCAAACAATTCCAGATAACTCACCCAGAGTTAGCTAAATGGCAAGCCTGCGTAGCCCCACAAAGTTGCACTCCCCCATCTGCAAGGACCCCACGCGTATTGCAGTCAACCACTGCTTTGTCAGACGGAGGAATGCGATGTGCGAGGGGTCCTTGTCAGGGGCGTAACTAGACATCACTGGGCCCCCTGCGAAACTTTGGATGGGGCCCCCCCACCCCCCTCGCTTTCTGCACAGGAAAACTGAGGACCAATGTGTTTTCCCCATGCAGATAAAACACTTAGACATAAAGGAAATGTCAGGCAATCTATGCTACCCCTAGATCTACTTACCCGGGGCTTCCTCCAGCCCCTTGCAGCCGACAAGTCACTCATCACAGCTCTGCTCCCACTACATACATACACACACAGCCATATTATTTTACTACACGAGAGCACATGCTAATGGATGAACAACAATGACATGCTGAACAGAAGATATAGTATCAATGTAACTTTGGCAAAGCATTCAGAATGTCACTGATTGATACAGTTATTACAGGATCTTGGATTCCATGTGAGACAACAAGCTCTCAATGAGGCAGCGACAGTCAGACATCAATCTCCACTCCACTGTGTTGTAAAAGTAATCAGAGCCATAAGGTCATTAGCCTGTGTGTGATAAAAATCTAGGAATCCATTTGGAGTGATTGCTGAAAAGGGAAAGTCTATAACTTTTTTTTTCAAAATGTGACTCCTTTGTTCGTAAGGTTGTACATAAAGTCATCAGAACTTTGCAGCAGTGAGAGACAGATGTTTTTTACGAACCCTAGGGAGCAGGGACAGTGTACAAATTCCAAAGTGTGTATAAGTCCTTATCTGTGTTGTGGACACATGCAGTCAATATAACAATGGTGCGAGAGCAGAATACGTTTTTTCTCTCCATGCCCTTAGCTGCGAATCTCTCTAACTTTTCCCCCCACGGGCCCCCTGTGGCTTCTGGGCCCCCCTGCGGTGGCATCCCTTGCAGGGTCTATTGTAGATGGTGTCCTAGTTGTTTTATGTCACCATGAGCTAATGGGTACTCTGTAACACTTAACTGAACAAGTCCCACCAGTAAGAGCCATATTTATCCATGCATTGCACTGATGAGAAGCAGAAACTCTGAAATAGCTGTGCGCATGTTGGATTAGTTGGCTCTGTAAAGTTAGCGCCATATAGGCACAGTGAGCTTCAGTGGTCCCAAATGTGTGTCTGGCTTTCAGGGACATAAAGGGATGATGTGCATATTGCATCATGGGAGATCTTCCGTGCTCACATAAAGCTGAACAATTGCAAATACCTTCAGTTTTATGAAGTTCATATTCATGAAAACATACATATTAATGGAAATCGTATTACCTTTTGCAGATAAAGGATCATCCCCTTTAATATTCCGTGGAATGTTTTCCAGCCCCTCTTGCCTCTTGGCGCTGTCAAGAATAAATAGAGATTGGAAAGGTTTAGGGACTAATTGACTTTTCTTCATTCTATGTTATTTACCACAGTTCCTGCAGAGTCAGAGTGGAAGCAGCACATAGGTGGCTGCAATCAGTGATCAATGGCCTCCTGTGGATATGTAAAAGGCATTCATTTGTGCACGTTTAATGCACCTTTATACAAAAGAGGAGGGCTTCTTTCAGCTGGAAATAACAAAAAATAATACCACAGTAAAGTGACATACACAGGAAGGAATACATTATGTGTAGTTAAACAATAATAGCATTTATATAACATGACGGCATGTGTAGAGTCTGCTCACTTGTTGATTGAATCAGTATTTCATGTTACATGAGTGTGCGATATTCTCACAGTATATAGAAGTCAGGCATGCACGTCGCTCTGACATATTATACCATGACTAATCAGGTCAGTCTCTCTGCCAACTCTACAAAAAAACAGAGTTGGATCTGCTGTGTGCGGCTGGTAGGGGAGGGCTGGCTTGGCATGTGCAAGCTGGCAGATGAAAAAATAATCAGAAATCTGAAGTTAGTAATGTAAATAGTACGTGTTCTTTTTACAAACAGGAATGTAGTATTAGTCATAGCAGCCATAGCAGCTGCTATGGGGCCATGCAGCATAGAGGGCCCAGGTAGTACTTCATTTATTCACCATTAACTTTCTTGTGTTCCTTCCTCCACCCTCAAACTTTGTCTCAGTGCCCATGAGCTATGTGCAGTGTTGATTGCATGGGAATCTAAATTGCCCATTTAACTCATATCCATGGGGTAGTGGCAGGATGCATTGCTTAAGAGTGCCTCCATCTAAGGGCCACATGAAAGTTTTGCTATGGGGCCTCACGATCTCTAGCTACTCCACTGATTACTAACCGGAGACCATTCACCACTTCAGATCATTTATCACTCTTTTCAATGTCTGCTGTATTAACTTATCGTGGTTCTTCATTCAACCCAGTGACCATAAAAACATATGAAACAAAAGCTTCATCTGTCCTCCATATATATATTTACAGACACTGCATATTCCATTTCCTTTTATTAAAGGGAACCTGAGATGAATGGAAGCAAGAAATGTATACATACCTGGGGCTTCCCTCCAGCCCCCTTCAGGCTAATCGGTCCTTTGTTTTCTTCCTCCCCTCCTAGATCCTCCACTACAGCTCCCGCAAATTTCGCCAGTTGAGGCCAGTTGGCGCAGGTGCAGTCCGGGCGCGTCCGCTCCATCGAGTGGGATTGTTCTGCACTGCACCTGTGCAGTAGTGGGAGCTCAACGGGGAAAGCACGGCCAGGCCGCGCATGCGCACTACATATCTGTCTGGATTACTGGGAGCCGCAGCGGAGGATCCATGCACACAAGACAACACGTTTCACAGATGCTGGCCTGCTTCCAAGGTCAATACAAAAGTGCTTTGAACTGTGTGCATTAGAGAGGCACTCACGTCCGTGGCAAACTGCTCAAGCCACTTTTGTATTGACCTGAGGAAGCGGGCCAGCACCCATGAAACGCATTGGTTTAAGTGCAGTGGCGTAGCAATAGGGGGTGCAGAGGTAGCCACCGCATCGGGGCCCTTTGGCCAGAGGGGCCCCAAAGGGTCCAGCTTCTATAACAGTATTAGCTCTCTATTGGTCCTGTCCTTGTAATAATCACCTCTATAGATCCTTTGAATAGTAATAATCCTTAACACACTGTTCCCCATCCCCTTCTTGCAACTCTGACACTGTGGTTGTCCTTGGAAGGTTTTGGTGCGTCATATCAATTGTTATGTATAGAGTGCTTGAGGGGGCCCCATGTAAAACTTGCACCGGGCCCATGGCTCCTTAGCTACGCCACTGTTTAAGTGCATGAATAAAATGTACTGTACAGTATACTTACCTATTGTGGTGTGTCCTTAAGGAGGTAAGACCTATATATTCCTAGGTGCCTCCAACAGAGTGATTAGTCTAGCCTAACACTTCGGGGTCTTATAGGGAGAACACCAGTATTTCCCATATATCCAAGGAGTGCGACCAACCAGAGCCTGCCTACCTGGAGTACCAATCGGGGACAGTTATTTTCCCGTATGCCTAAACGGTGGTTGCCAACTATTGCAACCCATCTTTGTGAGTATAATGCTGGGCATACACGGTACGTTTTCTACCATGTAATAGAGCCGCTGGCTCGATTCCGGCGCGTCCCTGAGGGTGCCTGGATCGATTCCCGCTCGTCCCCGCAGTCGCTTTCTTAACTTCCGCTCGTTTCTTCTTTTGTCCTGCCCGCCGGTATCGAGCGCGGAATCGATCCGGCGGGATATCGGACACGTCAGAAATTATCAATCAAGCCATCAGCGGCTCGATTACACGGTAGAAAACGTACCGTGTATGCCCAGCATAATACTTACATTTATACAATAGATTAACCTGCACCACACTCCTGTATACAGTCACCGTGAGATAGCCATCTTGTGGGATTGCTGCAGATAGTCCAATTTCCAATGAGATCTTAAAATGTACGACCCACCTCAAATCTGAGGTGGATCATATCTGGTGAGTATTGCAGCAATAGGATTCTATGGTGATGCTCAGAGAGTGGCATTGGTTTTTCACTAGCACTGCGGTGTGATTGAACTTAAGCCTCAGTTTGGACGTTATTACCCTATGTGGAGTTTGATTTTGTATTGCAAATATTGGTGGAGAGTGCTGCAGTGTACATTATAATCATTTAAAAATACTTACATTTAACACACCCTATTTGTACAAATGATACAGCATCGTTGGGCTCTTGGTCTCCTCTTATTTAGAAACTTGAGGAAGCGCTGCCAGTGGCTCTCAGGCCTAAATTACTTTTTGTTCTCTGTTCTTTACACTTATTCTGTAGCACTTATTATTAATCTGACAGTTCTAACTGGTTTTGAAGTATTCTTTTATTCTATTGAAAAGCATACTCTGGAAAGAACCTGCCAGTCTGCATATATGTGCGCACACCGTTCTGGCAGTTGGACAACGCCACTTCCATCCAGGGACTGCGTTTCAAAAGAAAGGAATTTCTAAGAACCCCCCATGAGGATTTGGACTGGTTAGAATGGAATGTGGATGGGATTAGAATGTATTTTGGATTCTAACCCTGTGTTATTATCTAGAAGAATTTCCTTCACCTATATTCTAAATTAGGTAATTTCTCCTAGTGGACGTGGAAGTCCCAAGTTCTCCTAGTGAACGTGGAAGTCCCATAGGAAGGAAGGTCAGGGACTGTGTACAGTAAAGCTGCCTTGTCTGCAAAACATTGCTTGTAAAATATGAGACAGAGCTGGCAGCAGTGGAAGAGTCTTCCTTGGAAGTGCAATGGACCAATAAGTAAAAGCTGTTTCTGGCCAGCTAATAGCGGCCTGGCTCCCATTCATTTGCGTCAGGATGCACACAGCAAAATAGCAAGTGTGTATCTGGGAAATATAGAACATAGAGGTGCAGCACAGGGGCAGGCATGGGGGCACAGCACAGGAGCAGGTATGGTGGTGCAGCACAGGGGCAAGCATGGGGGGCACAGCACAGGGGCAGGCATGGGAGCACAGGGACAAGCGTGGTGGTGCAGCACAGGGGCAGGCGTGGCGGTGCAGCCCAGCGACAGGTGTGGCAGTGCAGCCCAGCGGCAGGCGTAGCAGTGCAGCACAGGGGCAGGCATGAAGGCACAGCACAGGGGCAAACATGGGGCACCGCACAGGGGCAGGTGCAGTACAGGGGCAGGCATGGCGGTGCAGCACAGGGGCAGGCATAGCGGCGCAGCACAGCGGCAGGCATGTCGGCACAGCACAGGAGCAGGCATCGGGGCACAGCACAAGGGCAGGCATGGAGGCACAGCACAGGGGCAGGCATGGAGGCACAGCACAGGGGCAGGCATGGAGGCACAGCACAGGGGCAGGCATGGAGGCACAGCACAGGGGCAGGCATGGAGGCACAGCACAGGGGCAGGCATGGAGGCACAGCACAGGGGCAGGCATGAAGGCACAGTGGCAGGCATGGCGGTGCAGCACAGGGGCAGGCATGGTGGAGCAGTACAGGGGCAGGCATAGGGGCACAGCACAGGGACAGGCATGGGGGGCACAGCACAGGGGCAGGCATGGGAGCACAGGGACAGGCGTGGCAGTGCAGCACAGGGGCAGGCGTGGCAGTGCAGCACAGGGGCAGGCGTGGCGGCGCAGCACAGTGGCAGGCATGGAGGCGCAGCACAGGGGCAGGCATCGGGGCACCGCACAGGCATGGGGGCACAGCACAGGCATGGGGGCACAGCACAGGCATGGGGGCACAGCACGGGGGCAGGCATGTGGGCACAGAACAGGGGCAGGCATGGAGGCACAGCACAGGGGCAGGCATGGGGGCACAGCACAGGGGCAGGCATGGGGGCACAGCACAGGCATGGGGGCACAGCACAGGCATGGGGGCACAGCACGGGGGCAGGCATGTGGGCACAGCACGGGGGCAGGCATGGGGCAGAGGTGGCGGTGCAGCAAAGGGGCAGGCATGGTACCCATGGTGCTGTGGCATCCATGGCACAAACCACACCTGTACCCCACTAGATATGCCGCTGCCACTGGGAAGCCTCTCAAAAGTTATCCAAGCAACATGAATCTCGTATAAAATCTGTTTTTTTTTTGTTTCAAAACTAATTTTATTAACACTTAAGACATGTTAACAGGTGTACACATACAACTGGTTCAATACATTTATAATGCACACAAAATGGTTGCATTGAAGGACAACTTTCAGAAAAAATTTAAAATACATACATATAAAATATTAATTTCTCCCAGAGTAAAATGCACTATCATGTTTTTCTTATGTCGCTGTCAGTAAATTGCACATACATTGGCATGATGATCATCAGATATATCCCTCAATTATCAAATCTGATCAGAGGGGGAATCTATTGATGTCACACACCTGCAGAAATCTGTGGAGCTGCCTTCGCCTGCTGGACCCCCAGGTATCCCACCCATGTGTAATGTGTACACCTGAGCTGTGCAAAGTGTTGCAGGCTCATCTGTCCGCTGGGACGCCTCCTCCTGAGTCCCGCCTGTACCCCCTGACCCTGCAACATGTACTGACATTGCGTACAACCAGTGGCGGCACGGGGTACAGGCGTCCCGTGCGGCAATAAAGAGAGAGAGACACAGGAGGCGTACGCCAATGGACAGGTGAGCCTGCAACTCTGTACAGCCCGGGGGGTACACATGGGGAAACCGGATGGTGGTCCGTTAGGTCCATCAGTTATCTGGAAATCGAATGTCACAACCACCACGCAACTAACCAAACACTTTCCAGTGAGATTTTTCCAGCATGCCAGATCAATTATTAAAATTGATCATTATGATGAAATCTGCCATCTGCCAAATATCGATGACGCAAATCAAGTAATGTGCGGCGCAGCACAGGGGCAGGCACCTTTACAGTAGGTAGTGAAAATCTGACAATGAGTATGTCTATAAAATTCACAAATTGTGTCTTCTATTAAAGATAATTTATCCCTCTCAATTTGAAGGCAGCTAAAATTTTTGTAATGGACAGTCCCCTTACACTGCAGCGTTCTGCAGCCCTGGTAACTGATCATCCACTAGGCTGCACAAGAGAACTCACTGCACAAAGAAGCTATTTTTTTTACTCATTTTCACTGTTTGTTACGAATGCAGTGAAATACCTAAATTTTACAGGCTCATAAAAATACATTAAGTAAGCCATTGATATACAGAGATGGGCTGATTGGACTAAATTTGATTTAATTTCTCTCAACAGGCGTGGAATGTACAGCATTGCTTGCACCATTATGTGTCAAAACAGCCTTAAGGCTAGTTACACACCGGGACGTTGCATTATAGTGGACTTTATGGTCGCATAACGTCCCCTAACGCAACGCCTGCCGGTGTTGGTAGAGGACGTTGAGTGAGCCGCGTTAGGGCAGTGAGAGTGAAACACTCCGCATCACGTGGTACCGCCAGACAACCAGCGGCCACCAGTGCAGTGCATATTGAGTAGCCATGTGCGCGGCTACGTAGCGCGGCCTCTCCCCGCCTCCTCTCCGCCCCAACACTGAGCATGTGCACACAGTCTAACGCGACTTAAGCCGCTGGAACGCTATAGTATGCTGCACGTTCTGAAGAATGTAACGCAACATGGGCAGTGTGAACAGCCCCATTGACTTGGTATTGCTGTGAGTTGGGGAGCGTTACAGGCTGCACTAACGTGCGCCTGTAACGTCCCTGTGTGGAAGCAGCCTAAACGCATACATGAAAAAAAGCACCTGGGAAAAAGGGCGCAAGGTATTTTTGCTAGTAGAATATCACTTTAAGCGATATTCTACTGCTGGATTTCGATAGTAAAATAACAGTAATTTTTACTGATAATTTACCATGGCTAAACCTAACCCTACTCTCACACAGAACCCTCTGTCTACTGATGCACAAGCCTAAGAAACCCTCCCCCCTCCCCGGTGGTGCCTAAACCTAAGACCCCCACTGGTGGTGCCTAACCCAAAGACCCCCTTCCCCCAGTGGTGCCTAACCCCCCCTCCCCCCTCTGCCACAGAGCTATGCAATGGTGCAATATGCATATCTGCAAGCCCCCCCATTATAAAAGTTGCATTTTGCAACAAAGAAGGTACATTTCAGTGCCCGGGGCACCCACATTTTTCTTCTTTGCTGCAAATCACAACTTTTATAATAGGCACCTATAGTGGCACCGTTTTTTCCATAAGGGCTCCTGCGCCCTTTTTTTCTGATCCGAATAAGTATATCCAGCTCCCCCCATGCATCCGCTTCCTGACATCACTCCTGTTTCCTTAGCCCTTGCCTACCCCACTGCTGGATAATGCTGTGTGTGACAGCGTTACTCCTATACTACATTAGGGCTGCCGCTGTATACCGGTATGACAGTATACCATGGTTTGATTGTGCATGGTAATGTTAGCATGCACAATCACGTTTTAACAGTTTTCAGGGGGAGGGCAGGGTGACGTAGCAGCAGGGATGCGACATAGTGCGGGCGCACGAACAACGATGGGGATAAATAAATACTCACTTGCCGGCGGGTCCAGCGTGCGCAAATTACTTACTTCCTACTCCTTCCTGTTCTTGCATTCCATTGCCCTGAAACAGCACCCCCTAGGCGCTGTTACAAGGAGATGGAATGCAAGAACAGAAGAAAGAAGCCAGTACACACATGCAGGACCCGCCAGCAAGTGAGTATTTGTACCCCCCCCCCGCAGCTGTGTCCCACCTCCCCTGGCTCTCTATACTGCGGGCACCTATCCTGGCTACACCTATCCCTGTCTACCTATGCTGCGGCCACCTAATACTGGCTACACCTATCCCTGTCTACCTATGCTGCGGCCACCTATTACTGGCTACACCTATCCCTGTCTACCTATGCTGCAGTCACCTACTACTGGCTACACTTATCCCTGGCTACCTATGCTGCGGCCACGTATTACTGGCTACACCTATCCCTGTATACGTATGCTGCGACCACCTACTACTGGCTACACCTATCCCTGTCTACCTATGCTGCAGCCACCTACTACTGGCTACATCTATCCCTGGCTACCTATGCTGCGGCCACCTACTCCTGGCTACACCTATCGCTGGCTACCTATACTGCGGCCAACTACCACTGGCTACACCTATCCCTGTCTACCTATGCTGCGGCCACCTACTCCTGGCTACACCTATCCCTGGCTACCTATACTTGGCCACCTACCACTGGCTACATCTATCCCTTTCTACCTATGCTGCGGCCACCTACTACTGGCTACATCTATCCCTGGCTACCTATGCTGCGGCCACCTACTCCTGGGTACACCTATCGCTGGCTACCTATACTGCGGCCACCTACCACTGGCTACACCTATCCATGTCTACCTATGCTGCAGCCACCTACTACTGGCTACACCTATCCCTGTCTACCTATGCTGCGGCCACCTACTCCTGGCTACACCTATCCCTGGCTACCTATACTGCGGCCACCTACCACTGGCTACACCTATCCCTGTCTACCTATGCTGCGGCCACCTACTCCTGGCTACACCTATCCCTGGCTACCTATACTGCGGCCACCTACCACTGGCTACACCTATCCCTGTCTACCTATGCTGCGGCCACCTACTCCTGGCTACACCTATCCCTGGCTACCTATACTGCGGCCACCTACCACTGGCTACACCTATCCCTGTCTACCTATGCTGCGGCCACCTACTCCTGGCTACACCTATCCCTGGCTACCTATACTGCGGCCACCTACCACTGGCTACACCTGTCCCTGGCTACCTATGCTGCAGCCACCTACTACTTACTACACCTATTTCTAATGCCACCAGGACTTTTGCAGGAGCAAGGTGAGCCTTTTTACAGTTTACCCGGCACCCAAATCTCCCGGTGTCTTAATCATATGTATGCCGAGGGAGTGGGGCACCCCACACTGGGGAGGATGGGGGGGGGGACACATTATTTCATGTAAGGGGGGGCCAGGTCCAAATAATTGTATAATACCGTATACCGTAATACTGGCATACCATGGTATTTTTTTTTTTAGACGGTTACCATACCGTGGCATTTCATACCATTGCAACGCTACTATGCATTAAAGGTGCCCATTAAGGGTACAATTTTTATGAACAATTCTTTGTTTGAATCGATTTAGTCAACTGGAAAAAAAATGTATACAAAAATGGTCGAATTTATACAACAATGGTACGTTTTTATTCTAGATAAGATCAGATAAGATTATTCAAATCTTCTGGGCAGATCTGTAACCCAGCTTTATGATCGTTTTTGATCTATGATGAGCAACTGGTGATTATTTTATTATTTTCATTTCGAGAAGATTTATCGGATTGAAGCAGAGAATCGTTCATAAATATTGTACCATTAAGGGACACCTTTAGGCTTAGTTCACATTGCAAATTGCAATCGCTTAGACGTTTTAGCCAATTTTGAAGAAAAGTGCGATTTTGCAACATTCCTTCAACCGTTTAAAAAATGGTACAATGTTGCAGTGAGAATACTCACATTGGCACAGAGCTTTGCTGATGGCCGGCGATCAGCAAAATGCTGAAAATCCCCCCAAAATTTGGGGCACTTTTCAAGGGGTTTTCAGCACTTTGCTGATCGCCGGCAATCCGAAAACTGCTGTGTTAGGCCTTGCTCATATTAGGCAATGTGTATGGCAGTGCGTTCGGGATGCAAGCTCACCCGATCACACGCCATCCATGTTGCCATGCGCTGCCCTGCTGATCCCATTCATTACAGTGAATGGGATTAGTAATGTGCTTTGACAAAAATGCGTGCAGCAGTGCGATAGCGCATCATACTGCTGCGCAGCGAGCATAGTCTGAACGTCAGAAGTGCTCTCTATGCACTTCTGATGTTCTTGTTGATAGCATATTATAAGCGGTGCCGATATGCGCATGGCAGCACATATAAGGCTTGATTCACAAAGCGGTGCTAACCTACTTAGCATGTCTAAAGTCTTTAGGCGCGCTAACCAGGGTGCTAAGTAGGTTAGCACCGGTTTTCTCAATTGAAAAATCCGGTGCTAACCTACTTAGCACCCTGGTTAGCACGTCTAAAGACTTTAGACGTGCTAAGTAGGTTAGCACCGCTTTGTGAATCAAGCCCATAGTGTGAACGAGGCCTGGATTTTTTTCATTGCAAGTATTCACAATGCAGCGTTAAGATATGTATAAAATCACAAACGTGCTGCATGCAGCATCTTTTGAGCGCTTGAGATGCATTTCTTGTTGCCCAAAATAAATCATACAGCACAATTGCCCGGCAATTGCGTTTTTCAGTGAGTTTTAAGACCTGTCTTCCTTCAGGAACAGCCTTATCAGTCCGCCGACAGTGCGTACACACGCACTACTGTCTGCTTAAAGTCCGCCCAGCGGGAGGGTCTGACGGACTCGTCGTTGGTTTCTGTAGTGCGTCTGTACGCACCTTAATTCATGAATACAACACATGGACACAGATACAGTGTAAAGTCCCTCCCACTGTATATTGGACAGTTACCATCACTACAGAAGAAGATAACAAGAAAAGAGCTGTAACACACTACAGACAAACTGGGTCCTCTGTTCCTCTAGCAGCTGCCATGTCTGACTGTTACTCAGAGGCGGGACAAGGTCCTCCAGCACCCAAGGCTGAGACACCAAAGTGCGCCCCTCCATCCCTGCCACCCCAGCCGTCACACACTGATTGCTATTAGATTAAGAGGTGCCACAGGGCCCACAACCTCCCCAACACCTTAATATCTAGTTATCTGGCTTGCAGTCACTGCTATGTATCCCCTTTTCTTATTTCTTTCTGCTTCAAACACAATTAAGAATGATAGCTGAATGAATTGTGCGCCCCCTCCTACACTGCGCCCTGAGGCTAGAGCCTCTCCAGCCTATGCCTCGGCCCGGCCCTGCTGTTACTAACCCCCTTAGGAAATAGCAGCAAACAGGTAACAGTAGAAAGTTTCAGTGGTATGCTGTATAAAACACTCACTTTTTTTGCAGTCAGGGTCGGCATGGATTTTGCGCACAAGTACTCCATACTTGTAAGTGGTGATGTTGGGATCTTGAGAAAAGTCCAGAAATGGCTTTCCACAGCTATTGATGCGCTTTATGGATTTGGGGTTTGGATCTGCAAGCTCTGAAAGGGATTTCCTGAGTTCTTCTTCATCTCTGTGGGAAGAAAGAACACCATTCATCATGTACACAAGTGACACCCGAGAAAGACATTTCTGGAGTAAAAGGGCACACGAAGCAAAAACGTTTTGACAGAAAACGAGGCAACTTTGTTCATAACTGATGCAATCCGCCCACAGACAACTTTATAAATTATGGAATATATAGTGTATTTTGCAATTTTTTGGGAAGGGGCAGAATATGAGCTTAGAACAAGCATATTAGTTAGCCTAAATCATATGAAACCCTGTTTATGATGGTCCTTGTATCGCGGCCATTGCACATATATTGAAATACGATTCAACTAGGCTTCTTGAGTAATAGAGAAATTCAACATAGCTCCATAAATCCAGACAAATCAGTTTAGTTTTTTTTTAGATGAATCTAGCAGTTTCTCTTTCAGAAACCATCGCTATAATTTTTTATTAACACCCCCCCTCCCCCCCCCCCCCCCACACACACTTCCTCAGAAAATGCTGCATTTGTACCTCTCATCAACCAGAAAACAGAGCGGAGGCTAAAACATTTACATTTACTTGAAGTTTACTGAACATTACATTCCAGCAAGTCCAATACTTGACAAACCAAGCTCAAATATAGCAGTCTTTTTCAGCACTAATCACTCTAGCTTGCAGCCTAGCACATGGAGCCTGTATGCTTTCCCAGATGTGGCTGCTCTATGCTGGGTTATTTCCCAGGTGAGTAGTCCTCTCAGGGGAAACAGACATACGGTTGTGTGGATTTTGAGCACAGTGAGGAAATAAAATCCTGGAGCAGAACAAATTGGCAGTGCAGATGAGAGAAGTCTAGGGACGTACATACATGGCTTATTTTTTTTTTACAGTATTCGTTGATAAATTATTTAGCTAAGGTATGTCCATTGTAAAATGTATCTTACTCTTATTTACAGTCTAACATTTGTCAGTGATGCCGGCTCAAGGCTCATTGATAAGTGTATAAACAGCAGGGTGTGAATTGACACAAACCAAAAGAGATACTGGTCGGAGTTAGTCAAATAAAATATGGAGGTTGATGTGACTACATGATCTATGAAGGGAACCATAGGATCAGGGGTGTTTCTAGCCTTTTTTCCACTACATGCAAGCAGTCCTGTGTCACACCCCCCCCCCCCCCCCAAAAAAAAAAACAACAACACACACACACTACTGAATATAAACCATGTGCCATATAGGGTGGATGCAAAACACAGGGAGTCGCTGATGTACAAAAAAAAGCCACTGATCGTTGCACATCGCCTTCCTGCACTTCCCCAGCTAAGTGTGTAAATGCAGAGTATAGTGCAGCTGAAGCTGTACTCTCACCTCTCTGCTGGAGTCCAGTGCTGTGCTTCCGCCTGTCCGCTCCCCACTCACCGTAGTGCACAGCATCTCCTACCGCATGTAGCGTGATAACATGAGGGGAGTGAGGTGCCAGAACTAAAGGGAGCAGGTGACAGACAGGATAGTCCCATAGGCAAAGCACTGGAGACTCCAGAGGGAAGGTTAGAGCTTCTGCTGCGCTATACTCTGCCTTTACACACTGGACTGGGGAGCACAGGAAAGGGATGGGAACAGATAACAGAGGACAATGGGATGGAGGGAAGAACAAAGAGGGAAAGAAGGTGGGACAGAGAGAGGCACAAACAAAGAAAGAAGGTGGGACAGAGGGAGGCACACAGAGCCAGATGGTCCACAAGGCACTTAGGCAGGTACCTAGGGCCTGGAGAGAATAAGGCCCAGCTTATGCCAGCTTCCAGCAAATCTTGCCAAAAAAGGTAGGTGGCCATCAAGGGTGAGCCGAAAGTCATTGCTTACCTAGGGCACAATTTCACCTTAATCCTTTTCTAGACGCACAGGGGGGCAGAGATGACAGGGTGGGGGGGAGGTTTGAAGGTTGCACAAGGAGGGCGTGACTTCATTCAGTAGGTGTGGCTTAGTTTGGGCATAGAGCTTAATAAGGGGCATGGCGCCCCCCAGGACACCAGGGCAGTGACTCGGAATGCCTATGCCTAAAACGCCCCTGCATAGGATGCTAAGTGGCATGGAAATTGTTTACGTTTGGAAGTAAATACTTCCAAGCCTCAGCTTACCCCAAACAGTTGATTAGCTTGAAAAGAGGAAGGTAAAGCAATGAATGGGCTCGATTCACAAAGCGGTGATAACCCAGTTAAAGACTTTAGGCGTGATAACCATTTTTATCATGCCTAAACTCAGTTTAGGCATGATAAGTTTAGGCATGATAAGTTTAGATAAGTTTATATCGCGCACAAAGTCCCGCACGCAAAGCAGCGCCAATAAACTCTATGCAAAGTGCACCAGACTTTGCTAGCGCAAAACTTTTGATCAGCTGTGCACTGCGGTGCTAACCCAGTTGGTGCTTAAACTTATCACGCCTAAACTTATCACACCTAAACTTATCATGCCTAAACAGAGTTTAGGCGTGATAAAGGGCTTTTCACTAGCGTGCTAACTGTTCGCACCGCTTTGTGAATCAGGCCCAATATGTCAACACTCCAAAAATCATCTTTTACGTTATTCACCACACAGTCATATTGCATTTATACCGCCAATAGCTCCTGGGCTATGAAGCTTCCATAGTAACCTCCACTGGATCTCCGCTGCAAATTCCAACGGGAAATAGAGCCAAAATGACACTTACTATGACTGTTCCCCTTCTTTTTTTACCCAGTGCAGCAACACCTGACTTCTTCATTAAGCAGCAGGGAAGCAAATCTGAAATGAAACCTACTGTGGCTGGTACTGCACTACTACTCTCTTGACCTCTCCTCTCTGTGATAGGCTGGCTCAGTGGCACAGGTAGAAGCAGAGTACACCTCATGTCACTTTGTAAAGGCAGAAAACTGCCATGACAGTTGTTCAGAAATCAATCAACAAAACCTAGATTTAATGGCCCAAGTAGTCCATTTTTAGACATTTTTCCATGCTACTCTTTTATAACTTCTGCTACCTGTGCTGATAATGTTGGTTTTGTTTTTACACCGGAGGCCCGCTTTAAGGAGATATACAAACAACCACAGATTGGTACAAATGACCACTGTTGTACAATGGCTCCACTTGACCTTTAAAAAGGTCACCTGAAATGATCTCCAACAATCAATTTGGGAGAAAATGGTTTAGCATCTGTAAGGAGCTTCATACTCCTCATTCACCAATAGAGAAGGGGTCAGCCAGTGTCTGCAAATGTATTATTTATTCAAAATGTCTTAGGCTACATTCACAGTGGGGGGAGGGGGGGCTGCGGTTCAGTGTAACGGCTGCATTGTGATGCAGAATATTGCACAGCAATACAACACCCAAGTGAGGTTCACAGTGTGGCCGTGCAGTGCGGTCTAACAGCATACAGTGCGCTACCATAAAACTCCTGCGTTGACAGAAGTATAGTTCTCTTTGACTGGGTTCAAGGCAACACCGGGATAACATACAGTGTGACTTTTACGTTCCATTGTGTAGCGTACTTGCAGGAAATGCAACGCACACCGTGAATGTAGCCTTAACTAAGTGCATTGCTTGCAAAGCTCTAGATGTGTGGCTGCATGTTTGCCATATGATAGCGGTCCTATTTTTCTAAACTTTTGAGTTGTTCAGGAAACCGAAATCAATCTACCACCTTTATCTCTATCAAGAGAGAACTGCTAACCTGATGCCATAAAGATCAATCCCCCTCCGCTCCTACCCCTCAATGGATAAACGTTAGTTCTTTCCTCAATCTCAGTTTTGATCTACATACTGTCCATCATTGCTTTTAAATGCATTGATTGGCTTGCAGGACTCATTAGATTACCAGCAGATTTGATTAAAGTGATGTCTGGCAGAAATTTCCAGCTGACAAAGAGCGGTCTACTGCTTTCCGACTGACAGAGAGCTGTTTACTACTATCCAACAGACAGAGGGCTGTTTACTGCTATCCAACTAAGAGAGAGCTGTCTACTGCTATCCAACTGACAGAGAGCGGTCTACTACTATCCAATTAATGAGCTATCTTCTGCTATTCAACTGACAGCTGTCTACTACTATCCAACTGACATAGCTGTCAAACCATCCAACTGACAGAGAGCTGACAGGTGTTTACTACTACCCAACTGACAGAGAGCTGTCTACTGCAATCCAACAGACAGAGAGCTGTCTACTAGTATCTAACTAACAATGAGCCATCTACTGCTATTCAACTGACAGCTGTCTGCTACTATCCAACTGACAGAGAGCTGTCTACTGCTATCAAACTGACAGAGAGCTGTCTACTGCTATCCAACTGACAGAAAGCTGTCTACTGCTATCCAACTAATAATGAGCCATCTACTGCTATTCAACTGACAGCTTTTTACTACTATCCAACTGACAGAGAGCTGCTTACTACTATCCAACTGACATAGCTGTCAACCATCAACTGACAGAGAGCTGACAGGTGTTTACTACTACCCAACTGACAGAGAGCTGTCTACTGCTATCTAACTGACAGAGAGAGTAATTGCGGGTCCTCTTTAAACGGATATGGTGAAAGTTATATGCTCTGTTAAACCAACACAGGCCTCCAACACATCGTCTCACAATTCAGCATCTATCGCCACAAAACCACACACAATGTGCAAGCTTACTCTCTTGGTCTCCCAATAATTAACTCAACAAAAATGAGCTCTGCTTGCCAAGAAGTATGAAGCATTTAATAACACCATCTGACAAGCTACACACATAGAAGGAAATCAACAACTCTAATCAAGCTGAAATGGAAAAGGCAGTTCAATGCTACAAATATCCCTGCAATTACCCAACAGCTGAATATAGAATGTCACTTCTATCGATGGGGAACACTGAGCCAAAATATGCTTTGTTAGCATTGATTTCTATTTCCACTGACAGACTGACGCTCCTTGTCATATCTGCTGGCACGGCTCTACATTAACCACAACTAAGGATGTATTTTAAACACATGTTTATGTCATGAATGAGACAGCATCTCTAGACAAGCACTCTCTTCTGCTGTTTATGTAAAACATATACCCCTTTGGATATACAGCACCAAAGAATACAAACATGCAAAGGCAACGACAATGTCGCTAGCTGTTACATAACAGTCCATGTTACTCCACTATGAGCCAATACGGTAAGGAAGCCTCAGATTTCTTTCGCCAATATACTATATTTCATTGTTTTTACAACAAAATTGCTTTTTCAAATGAGTTCAAAGAAAAAGATAAGAAAATTAAAGAAAAGTCTATTTATAAAAATTTTACTTCAATTTGGTCCAAGCAGAGCTCAGGGCAAACAACTATATACATAGCATGAGAGGAAATTAGGTGTGTTGACACAATGGGGGAAAAAAGACAGAGGCAACAGGAGTACAATAGCATAGTATGTTGTGATTAGAGGGGATAAATGTAAATAGACAAAAACTACTCACAAAGGTGGGTTGCAACAGGGGCGGTTGCTTAAAGCAAGTGGAGATATTAAACCCGATTCCACTCGGGGTGTCCAACCTGGAATGGATGCGGTCGCTCTCTCTGGTAAAAAGGACTGGCTTACACAGTGGTGTTCCCCATCTGAGACCAAGAGGGTCCCCTCCAGCCTTGAAGGGGTGGGGGGGATAGTATGCACAAAAGGGTAAAGAGGCGCCCAGGTGTAGATAAAATTAGGTTAAAAAGACAAAAAAACATGAAAGATGAGGTGGCTTACCTCAATAATGTCAGTCTCGTAAGAGAAAAGGTCTCTTTATCAGAGGCATCACATTCCCTGGGTCTGAGCCCACTACCTCAAGCCAATAAAAGTGCCAAAGGGTGAAGCAGCCGAAAGCATTGAGTGCCTCTCAAAGACTGTCGTTATTGAGGTAAGCCACCACACTTGGGTGCCTCTTTACCCCTTTGTAAATGCATTCCATAGTTGAAATTCAGGATGGTCAATTAGATGCAAATAATTCCAAGTTGATGCAGGATTATGCAAATTATGTGTGCAAATTTATGCAATTGAAAATGGACTGATCTATTACCAAACATGCATAATCCTGCATCAACTTGTATTTGCATCTCATTTACCATCCCTAGTTGAAATAAATATTAATGAGCGGATTTGCTTATGCATTATTTTGCTCAGCTACACCCCTGCCACTCTAATGCAGATTTGCAGCTTCCTGAGTCACTTACCAGTAGAGGTACACATGGCCGGGCCGAGGCAGAGGAAAGAGAGGCTCCAGCCTCAGGGCGCAGTGTAGGAGGGGGTGCACAACTCACTCAGCTATCATTCCCCTATTGTGTTTGAAGCAGAGAGAAATAACAAAAGGGGATACATGGCAGTGACTACAAGCCAGATAACTAGAGATTAAGGTGTTGGAGGCCCTGGGTCACCTCTTAGTCCAATAGCAATCAGTGTGTGACGACTGGGGTGGAAGGGTTGGAGGGGCACACTTTGGTGTCTCAGCCTTGGGTGCTGGAGGACCTTGTCCCGTTCTGTACGCACAACCACAACCATCAGGGTCACCCTACAAGATCCAAATTGAGCCACCAGCAAACTTTTGATAGGGCTGCCCCATGTTTACCACTCCCCTCCTACAGTGACCCCATCTGTCAAGAGTAATAAAAGTATGGTATTCAAAAGGTTCTCCCGTCACACACCTTTCCAGGTCCGATAGACAGACCTCCGTGCCGGTGCCCACCTCCTGCAGGTACACCACCCCTGCACAGCCGTAGTCAAAGTACAAAGTGGAGACGGCACACAAATGGCTTCAGTAGCAAAACTGTATTAAAGCATGTAGAGGCACACACGACATGTTTCGCCCGAAACATGTCGTGTGTGCCTCTAAATGCTTTAATACAGTTTTGCTACTGAAGCCATTTGTGTGCCGTCTCCACTTTGTACTTTAATAAAAGTATGGTCCCTGTGGCTTCCTCTCCCCATAACAATAAAAGATGCCCCAATTGAAATACAGAGGGGTCACAAGTGAGGCTTTGATGGGCCCTTCCAGCAAAATTTTGAGAGGGCTTGCTTACCCCAATCTCCTCTCCCCTCCTCTCGAATAGTGATCCCTTCTGCCAGGGTTATATAACAAGGGATGCCATCTTGATATCACTCCTCTTCAATATAACCATGTCCTCTACAGTAGATCTATGTTATACAGTATAGTCATGTCCTGACAGTACTAGTATCTAAAGTAGAACAAATTCTGATTTATGGTCCAAAATTTTGGCATCCAAATATACTCCGGTGCAAATCACTGAAAATGAATGACCTTCAGCAACATAATAGTGTAATAATTCAAAACATATTTAATAATACACATGCTAGCTACCATGTAACATAACCTTAATGTAGATGAAGCACAGACACAATATCTGGTTCATCTGGTCTGTAGAAGCCGGATGTTTCTGTGAAATACATACAGGATGTCAGAGGCAGATGTGTCCACTTGTAATTAATTTATCCAAGTCTGGATACAATTTATACAGGATGGAGTCAGCCCTGGCAGAAATGATGTGTCATTTTATATGACAGCACCCTGTGCTCCTTGCATTATTTGTCCTGCCTGCAGCAATAGGTTTCCTCTGTTATTGCAGCAGGCAAACTGCAGAAGCAGTAAGCCTACAGGGACATATCACAACCACTGTGGACTGATGGAAAGTTGAAGGCTACCAACAATGTAACAGACAGCTTGCAGAATAGACAATTTTTATTTGGAACCTTACTGTCTTATCATTGAGGGATCATACAAAGGTCTGACCAATCTTTCCTTTCCATAAATATAAAGAGTATCTGAAGCATTATGAGATAAACATCTGTATGTAAAGCAGAACTTTCTGTTTTGCGTAATAACAGTTTCGAATTACCCTGGCTTTAAAGCCAAGGGCTGGGACCCACGTGCAGCTATTTCCATTCGCTTGCTGATCTCTGGCAATTGCCGTGAATTTAAAAAAGCGATAGTACAATGGAACCCTATGAGGGTGATTCCACTACAGCGCTTGTGATTTGTAGAAATTGCAAACGCTGCCTGCAGTGCTTTTGGAGCATTTGTAGTTGAAGGTATGCAAGGAAAAATCACATTCTTTCAAATCACAACGGAAATCACTTTTTAAAATGTCTAATGAATGTATGTAATTGCTCCTGGTCCCAGCCCTTATGGTTATTGCTGGCAGTTCCATACAAAGGAGATCAAAACTTAGTCCAACTTCTGCAAAAATAAAAAAGGAATTTTTACTGGTATAGTTAGGAAAATGGGATGATTCCTGGTGGTTGTGAATACAACTGCCAAGGATCGGTAATGAGAGAGACCAGGAGCCCGATGGTGCAGTATCGTTAGATAAAGTAGGTAAGAGTAAGGTAGTGAAATATCCTCACAAGGATGGGTTGCACTCATGCAACCACCGACAGAGCCAACAGGAAATTAACCGTTCCCGGTCAGTATCCCAGATACGCTCGGCAGGTACTGGTCGGTCGCTTTCCTTAGGTATTTGGACACGTGGTGTACCATATATTACCCCAAAGGGTTGGACTACAACTGAGAGAACTTGTGGGAGGCACCCAGAATATAACTATCTTAAGGTATAGGAGTCATTAGATCTTACCTCCATGAATGGACAAACTATATGGGTTGAAATCATTTTAAT
Organism: Hyperolius riggenbachi; assembly: GCF_040937935.1. Lineage (NCBI taxonomy): Eukaryota > Metazoa > Chordata > Amphibia > Anura > Hyperoliidae > Hyperolius > Hyperolius riggenbachi. Next base: position 125,932,315 of record NC_090655.1, on the reverse strand, counting down.
GATACACAAAAAAGACACTGCGTTTCACGGGTACTGGCCCCGCTTCCTCAGGTCAATAACAAAGTGCCTAAGTCTGTAGCAGTTGCAGGTGTGGGCACCGCTTTACTGGTTGGTATATGGATGGTATAGGGTAGAGCAGATATCCTTGTGAACATGTGATTTCCAGAACGAAGACGTTCAGAGAGAGTGGACTACAGATATCTGTGTTTTCTAATATGACCATAACCCTATCCTCAGCGTTGACAGGTTTATATACTAGGTTTTCATAAACTTTGTAATCATGCTCATCTTCTTAGGAATAAAGGCAGCATGGTCTCTATGGATACAAGTATGATTAATGTATTCTTAATATCAATGCTTAATAGAGAAATATGCCACTAAGGCTGACATTTAGTTATATTGTTTCCAGGACTGAGGATCAATACTATTAGTTTCTCTGATTGAGGTTGGAAAAGAACCTGTTTCAATTGCGTACTCAAACACCATGAGTAGCCTTGGGGATAAGCAGTACAAACACGATTTATGCATTTCTGCTGATAACCCATCAAACTCTAGGGCTTTTCAATTCAAAAGGGACATTACTACATCTTTTAGGAATTTTTATATAAACATGCATTTCAGACCGTATACAGTTTGGTAGAAATGATGGGATCCGGCCTAATTTCATCTGCATTAGTGACAAGTCAAGCTTGCAAGCTAGATATTTTAGGAATGCCATTAGAGGTGGTATTATTCCTAGCCAAAAGCACCACCAATTCACCATTTATTTCCCTGTGTTCATTTTAAGTTTAGCAAAAATGTGTTTTCTTCGGAACTTCTCCCAAAATAGGTGGTACATCTTGGGGGCATTACTCCAGCATTTTTTTATTAATAAAATATAGCATCCTGTAGCGGAGTTGTTAAATTAAGCCTCATACAGGCATACGGTGACTGTTGCCCACAGGTGTTTGGACTCGATCCCTTGGTTGACGTTTCAGTGCCTAATGCTGTATAGGGGCATCACTGGCCTGCAGGCTAGTAACACATTCTGCTGCTATGGAGGGGAGAGGAGGCATGATGGTGTGGCCCAGTGGAGTGGGACAGGTGCGAAGAACAATAACCCTGGCTTGTGCTCAGGTGAGATGATCTAGCAGGCCAGACCTCTCACTGCACACACACTAAGTTCTTGTCACAGGTGGCCCCGAATTGCCTCCATGGCCAAGAACCATCTAGCATGCATACAAAGCCTTGTCTTTTAGCTATCCTATCTCTATACTCAAGATTCCTCTTATAAATTATTTAAATGAGTCCCAGGCTACATTAGGAAAGGCAGATGCAGGATTTCCATCTTTGTGAGTGTAGTCTCCCCAAAGACATGGGAAACCACAGTTTCTTACTTAAAGCTGAATTATCACAAATGCCTTCTGTTTTAAGAAGTCAAATTACACTGAGTGTTGCCTTTTAGTAGGAGGACTTTTAGTCCTCTATACTTTGCTAGAGGTTCTGGGTCTCCCTGAGACGCTTGGGTGTTCTGAATGCATGAGGGACAGCCAAAAGCAATTGAATTAAAGGGGAGGTGAGAGGCTCAAAGATAAGCGTATAAACAACAGGCTGTGAATTGACACAAACCCAGGGAGATATTTGGCAAGGTTAACCAAATTAAATATGGAGGGGGATGTGCATAAATGATCCAGTCTATGAAAGGAATCATAGGCTGCTGGGTGGCATGGAAATTGTTTACATTTGGAAGTAAATGCTTCCGAGCCTCAGCTTACCCCAAACTTTTGCCTAGCTTTAAAAGGGGGAGGTAAAGCAAAGAACTATGTCAGCACACCAGAAATCATCTTTTACGTTATTCACCACACAGTCAAATGCATTTATACCGACAATAGTTCCAGGGCTATGAAGCCTCCACCGTAACCCTCTGCTGGACCTCCTTTGTAACCTCCTCTGTAAATTCCAATGTGAAGTAGAGCCAAAATGACACTTACTATGATTGTTCCCCTTCTTCTTCACCCAGTGCAGCAAAACCTGACTTCGTCATGAAAGCAACTCTGGAATGCAACATACCATGGCTGGCACTGCACTACTTCTCTCTTGACCACTCCTCTCTGAGATAGGCTAGCTCAATGGCACAGGTAGAAGCGGAGTACCCCTTAGGTCACACCATCTTCCACCCACTGATGACACAATCTCTTAGCAGTCTTTGAAAATTCAGAAAACTGCCATGGCAGTTTTTCAGAAAGGGGGCGTGCCCAACCAACAAAACCTAGATTTAATGGCCTAAGTAGTCCATTTTAGACATTTTTCCCTGCTACTCTGTTATAACCTGTGCTATCTGCACTGATAGTGTTTCTTTTCTTTTTACACCGGAGGCCCACTTTAAGGCCATAGACCAAAAAAACAAACAAACCACAGATTGGCATGAGTAACCACTGTTGTACAGGGGCTCACACTTGACCTCTAAACCGATCACATGAAATGATCTCCAACAATCATTTTGGGAGGCAGTTATTTAGCATCTGTAAGGAGCTTCATTCTCATTCACCAATACAGAAGGAGTCAGACAGTGTCTGCAAATGTATTATTTATTCAAAATGTGTAAGGCTACATACACAGCGGAGAGTTGTGGTGCAACGCAACTGGCACATTGTAATGTGGAATTTCGCACTACAACACCCAGATGACGTTTGCAATGCGGCTGGTGCAGTGTGATCTAACAGCATATAGCATCCCAAAGCATTTCATGCAGTGTGTTACCGCAAAACTCGTGCATTGACAGTGAAGCATACTTTTCATTGACTGTATTTGAGGCAATGTGGGGATAACATACGCTGTGACTTTTATGCTCCATTGTGTTGTGTTCCTACAGGAAATGCAACACACACTGTGAATGTAACCTTAACTAAGTGCATCGCTCACAAAGATCTAGATGTGTTCCTGCCTGTTTGCTATATGAAAATTGTCCTATTTTTTCTGAATTGGGGTTGATCAGGAGACAGCAATCAATCTACCTCCTTGCACCACCTTATCTCTATCAAGAGAGAACGGCTAATATTGTACGGATTAATGCCATAAAGATAAATCCCCCACAGCTCCTCCCCTATATGGATAAACATGACCACTTTCCTCAATCTCAGTTTTGATCTACATACTGTTCAAAATTGATTTTAAATGTACTGATTGGCTTGCAGGACTCATTAGATTACCAGCAGATTTGATTAAAGTGATGCATTGCCGAAATATCAATGAAGAATCGACAAGCGAATGGTGGGGCTTTCGGATGAGAAGGAACAGAATTTGATCTGTTTAATCTTGTAAAAGGATTAAGCGTATCAAACTGGAGAAAAGTATTTTGAAAGCTACTGTTTGCGTCAGCATAATGCTTACACCCTGTCCTGTACTTTCATTTCACTCTTTCAGTCTTGTTATCTACAGCAATTGGTAGTGATCGCTACAAAAATGCAATTTTACAAATCTAAAAATTACAAAACAAAAAATATATATATACTGTATATGCATGTAACTGTATGCATCAAAGTTGATAAAACTGGTATTTCATGCATTTAAAGAAACAAGAACAGAGGAATTTAGGATACATTTGGATTGCTGTATAAAATATATAGTAGAGACAAGCAAGTCTTTAAAACTCCCATTCATTATTAATCCATGATAAAAAAAAAAAAATCTTATGATCCAGTGCAAATCTGGATTTGTATGGTTTGGCTCACTTATCTCTACTGGATAAGTCCTTATTGTTGTTGCTGTTGAATCTATGCTTAAATACTCTACATTGCAGACATATTGGGTCACAACAGTATTCCATTGTACCTTTATCCTGGAAAACCAAAGATTAAACACACCATTGAGAACTGGAGAGGAGTGTGATTTAGTATGTGGAACAAACACTACAGACGTCAAATTGCTATTTCTGTGTGAATAAGCAAAAAAAGAGAAACCTCATTACCCTCAGATATATGGTCAGTGTGGGTTTTTGGTGTGTTTATATATTTCACAATATAGTGGAAATCCTTGAAGAAATATAAACACTAAATTATCTATTTATTAGATTTTGTTTATTTTTCCCCGCAAACTCTCTTGAAATGGATGCTTATTAAGAAAGCGCCCAGCATCTGTTCTGTGTCACCATAGCAACACTGACTAGGACAGCTGAATGCATAGATTACGTGGCAGTATCTCTAATCCCACTGAAATGACAGGCTCCCGTACACAATGAAAGGATGAAGGAGAAGCGGCACTGGACAAAGGCAGTCCCCTTCCTAACTTCCACCCGTATACAAGCTCCAGCCACATCAAATGCAGATACATCATTTCATAATCAGCAGATGGTATGGAGAGGGAGAGAAAGAGCATAAGCCCTAAGCAAAGTTTCACATGCTGAAGTCCTTAAGCTGATATTCTAATAAAACATTAGGGAAAAAGGAAGACAAGCACAGTATTATCCAGTGATGTGCTTCGTAAAGAATATCCGAATACATCTCTTCTAAATAGTGAGATAGTGAGAGTACCAGTTTCAGTGCTGATATCAGCTTGTGACATCATTACACATCTGGACTCTCGTAGGCTACTACTAAGGTGGTGGGTGGGGGTGTACCTGTTCACCTAATCAGGCTCTTTAGCATCGCATGGTGCATCCAAGTCATATGCTGGCCATACACAAGGCAATCTTCAAGGGAAAACTGAAGTGAGAGGGATATGGAGGCTTCCGTATTTGTTTCCTTTTAGACAGTGCAAGTTGCCTGCCTGACTGATCCTTTGCCTATAATACTTTTAGTCATAGCCCCCCAAACAAGCATGGAGATCATGTGTGTGATTGAAGTTTGACTGCATTTGCCACATGCATGTTTCAGATGTGTGATTCAGACACTACTGATGTACTGTATGAAAGATCAAGCAGGCAACATCTATTGTTTAAAAGGAAATAAATATGGCAGCCACCATATTCCTCTCACTTCAGTTGTCCCTCGGAGATTGCCTCGTGTATAGCCAACATATAACTCCTTGTGTATGGTGCATACAGAGTAGAGATTGTTGATGAGACGCTAATAGTTTGGGCTTGGATGCAAATGTAATGCAAATTGTATCCAGCTTGAAATAGTTCCAATCAGAGTCAGAGTACTTTCTGTTAAATTGCAGGACCGAAAAAATGCTTTCAGGGAAATGGACAAAGTGAAATGACGCGCATCCAAGCAGGAGTGTTACTACAAATCATGGAGCCTTCCAGGGAAAACAATTCTGGGGTCCCCTTCCCCCCAAAACAGATCATAAACCCTTTCCCATAACTATGGTGGCCAACAAAGTCCCCCCCCCCCCCCCCACTTTCCACTCCTCTTTCCTCTGCAACCACATGATATACAGCAGCATACCTGTGATCTGTGTGGCTCCCACGGCAAATCATATGACATGCTTCAGGAGCTGTAGGAACAGAGGTATGCTGCTGAACATAGCATGGTTGTAAAGAGAAGCACGGAGATTTGGAGATTGTTTGGTGCTGGAAACAGGAAAAACACAAGTAAAGTCATATTTTGAAATATTTATAAATACATATAAAAACTGAACAGGGGCATGATCCATATTGCTTATTAAATAACAGTGGCTTCAATGCTGAATTCCAAAGTGAAGCTATACTTTTGCTTTGTACATGAAGCAGACTGCTCAGATCTGGGATGAAAGTAATAGTACAGCCAAAAGTAATTACAGAAATCCAAATCAGAACAGATGATGCAGAAAACTAAATATTTGTTCCTCACAGGGGATAATGCCTGTCAGCACACCAAACACAATATAAAGATCTCAGAATTACAACAGCAGAGGTACTGGATGACGGAATTAGCAGATGATTTGAGATCCAATTTAAACCCACTTTGTTATCTGCTAAATATTCTCTATTCAGAGTCTGAGATTTTGACGTGCAGATGATCCGGCAAATGGAGTCTTCTTGTAAAGCACACACTACACTGGGTGCATTTCATGAGTGGACAAACACAAAGGCACAAGGACAGAGATAATGCTTTTTGTTGCTAAGCAACAGGCAGACTCAGGCTCCCGTAGCAGTATATTTTACATAAAGCCAATGTAGATTTTCAGATAAATACTATTCTACCCAGCACTAATTATGCATAGTAAGAAAAGTCATCTGAACAGAAAATACATATAATGTATGCTTTTCCTGGAGAGGCCGACACACAGGAATTCTCCCCCAAAATGGAAAGTGGACTGACCTGAAGCCACTGGCTGCTGCCAAGAAAAATTGCTTCAAAGTTGGAAGAGACATTTCATCGACATTCCAGGGATGTGCAAAGCTCCAGCTGTAATGTGACATGAATCACTGCACACTGTTCAGACTCTTTCCAGATGAATGTTCTTGAGGCATAGCTAGGTACTCTATGGACAGCTCGCCGTAGCAGAAGGTAGCGGCTCTTTAATGAACTGAAGAGGAGCACATGGCTCCAGAATAGAGAGAACCATGTAGCCTGTGTATAAAGCTTTTGCCTGTAACATAATTCAGGATAGAAAGGCAACTTTTCAACCAATCTTGGATAATTGTTTAGTGAGAATGTAGGTTTAGACTATTACCAGAGCACATATGAGCTCTTCAGGTGGCTGAGAGAAAGGTAAGATAGCCCAAACACATTGTAGGGGCTGAAAGGACTGATCATTTTCCTTAATGTTCAGGCAGACATATGGCACCATTCTAAAGGTGGCCACTAACAATCCAATTTTTAGCAAAAAATCGTTCGAGCAATCAGATAATTCTGATCGGAAAAAAAATCATTCACTACACCATCACCCAACCAATCTTTGCTTCCCATCTATCACAACCAACAATAAAATCCAAATATTGGTTTGATGAAAATCCAATCAGACGACTATTTTTCTAATCGTTCTAATCATTTTATTGGTCAAACTTTTTTTGCTAAAAATTGGGTCGTTAATGGCCACCTTAAGAATCTCCCTTCCTGCTCAGTCAGTGCAGCAGACCTTGTATTGCATTGCTGCCCTGGCTACATAAACCAGGTGCACCCTCAGGGTGCAGGGGAGCATTAAGGCCGGTGTAAGGTCTTCCTCCCCTTCCCCAAGCTGTCAGGTATCCTCCAGGTCTTCAGGTCTCCTCCCCACCCCAAGCGGTCTTCCATCCCCCATCTAGTTAACAGCGATCCAACGGAAGGACCTGCAGAGTATGGCGGCAATGGATCATACTCACGTGTCTGGACAGCATGCTCCTACCTGTCTGTGACTTCTCTCGACCCTTGCTGGCCCCTGTTCTCTGACCTGATGGCATGTACGTGAGTTGGGAATGCAAATAATTTTACCGTCTACAATTCAGATTTATATGAACTCCCCTATAGTTATACCCCTGCATCAAACCCTTCCCACCCCATGTTACAAGTTGCCACAAGAAGCGGGAGGTTTGATGTCATACTGCAGACAGAGGGCAGTGTAGAGGCTGGCATGTTATATGGGTGGCGTTTCAGGCAACTGCTCTGACAAATGACGAGAGGGATACTTCAATACATGATGAAGAAATAGACCAGCAAGATGCACCTTATTACATGAAGAGATCTTCAGTTTCCTAATTCTGGACCCACTTAAGATAAGCTTTCAATGTGTGCCCTGCTCAATGCAGCAAATATACTGTGTGATCATTTACTCTTTTAAACAGTGAAAAACAAAGTTTACAGTAGATACAGAGAGAGTGTACTTGTATATGCATTGATAAGGGGTTATAAAAACATTAAAACTACAGCAATTCATTTATTTTCATTCCATGAGGGTGGTCATAAAAATACACATAGAGATGGCTCTAGGATAAATAGCAGACCGTATAGCTCTTAATTATACAATAAGATACTTTCAGCAGTCAAAGACAAACAGAAACCCCTTTAATGCATGTAATAAATGAGGAATCCTGTAAATCTCACGTCTTGCATTCAGTAACTAGTCTATAAAAGCAGCTGGTTAACAAGCTGAAGAAAACATATGGATAACCCCAGGTGTCTAGTTTCCGCACTACATGTTTTGACTGCATGTGCTACTTAGGTAATTTACCCTTGTCCATGTTTTCCATTTAGAAAATTATTAATGTAAATCACCAGCAACATGATGCTGAATATGCCTATAAAGCCCACAGTGATGTAATTTGACAAGTTGAGCTATTATGAAGAGTAAAGAATCGCACACTGGCTAACAGATGGGACAAGTCTAGCTTTAGTTGTGTGCTCATTCACAGAAGCCCGAGGAAATAGGATGTGCATGCAATCACTTACTGCACAATTATGAGTATCACTGCAGTCACTGCTGGAGAACTACTCTTTAAGGGCCATATTCTATTGCTGAACTCGCCAGCGCTAAGCACTGGCGAGTTCTTAACTTAGGCGATGGGGGCATCGCCTAATCTAATTAAACTTTAGACCCCCCCCAGGCGGAAAAGAACTCGCTTGGGCGATATATTCGCCCAGCGAGTTCTTACCACGGAATCCAATTACCCTTATCATGTCTCCGGGAAGCGATGCTTCCCGGCAGACATGAGCGTTAGCTTAGACCTGCAAAAAGCAGGTCTAAACTAGCTAACGCACGTCGTCGCCGCAGCATCTGGGGGTCTTCTTTAATAAGGGGACCCCCAGAGCTCCTCGTCGGGTCGCCGCACAGTTTAGAAGTCCCTGCGCAGCTCTGCAAAGGCTCCCCTGTCATATGTACCGCCGCCGATCACCCGCCGCCTCTCGCCACAAAATCCGTCGTGTAATTACGGTGTATCTAACACTGTAATTACTGTCCGCATAGAAGGAGCCCGGGCAAAGCATCTTTGAATCTGCAGCCGGGGCTCCCCATTGGTCTGCTGTCTGAGCCATTTTATTGGCGGAAGATGGCGGCGATGTTCGGCAGGCGAGTGCGCATGTGTGCGGAGTGAGGCCGTGGTGCTGATGGACAGCACCACAGCGTAAACCTCACTCCCCATCGCCCGGTAATAGGGAGCATCGCTCAGGCTTTCGCCTGAGTAATGCTCTCTAACGATCGGCCATCGCGCAGAGGATATGGGCAATAGGATTTGCCGGTAATTCTCGCACGATGGCAAGGTGATAAGTAGCTCGCATCTGCAAGCTACTTATCACCTTGAATAGGATATGGCCCTAAGTGTGTAAAAAGCTATGACAAGAGTAACTATAAGAATTTGGCCTCTGCAACCAGAGCTGTGCTTCCCTTCCTCCGATACAGGGGACCATCCTCCTGACGAGTTGTTTTTGTAGCTACACTTGCTATGAGTGTAAAGATCATGACGGCCACACTTGTTTTTTTAATGCTGCAAGATGGGCACCCAGGCCATGAAGGGCACCAATGGGAGGCAAGGGAAGGGGTGTGAATATTGGGCGGGGGGTTACTATCAACATTTTGCTGGGGGCCCTATGAGTTGTAGTTACACCATTGGACAAGAGAAATTGTTCCTTTATTGCAAATGCACCTGTTATTGGCCTTACTATAAACAGTCTACCTGTGCTTGGCATGGCTACTCTGTGGATATTACTAAACTCATTGGGCAAGATTTATAAAACCAGTGCAATAAAACCAGGGAAAAGCAGGTGCTGAAGCAGAGTACTTTCTCAGATGTAACCAATCAAAATCCTTGCAATCCACGTAAATCTACAACTGATCAAGTAAAGTCCCTTTAGCCATGGGTGCCCAATGGGTAGATCACAATCTAATGGTAGATCACAAAGGACTTCTGGGTAGATCCCACACCATCCACTTAATGATGTAGATGTCATACTCTGTCTCTTTGACTTTGATGCGCTTGTCCTGAAGTTTTGCACAGCAGTGTAGAGGATTATGATATTGCAAGGTGGGTAGGCATATATTTAGAAGCATTTTTGTGTTACTGCCATTTTTTCCCAGACACTGAGCATGATATTGTTTGTTAGCATTATATTGTGACTATTTGGTCAAGCATTGTTCTTTTTGGCTTCCTGAGGGGGACTCTATGGGCTACATCTAATTGACTGGCTGCTTGTGATAATCACTGATGGACTGCCGCTGTGCATGTGCTGCAGTTGTGGCTTGCATCGGTAGGGTAGATTCCACCTGGTAGATCATTTTCAATTCTTAATTTTTAAAGTAGCTCACAAGTTAAAACAGATGCTTGGCTCTAGTGAACCTGCCTTTAGGGGTTTCCTGTTTGCAGACTGAGGTCTTACTATAGCTCAACACCTGTGTCCTGTGATCTACAGGTTCAGCCTCCTCACATAGGAAACATAGGGGCTTGGCACATCAAAACCTCTTTTGGGCCGTTAACGTTTATTTTTATCTTGGGATTTTGAAAATGTTACCTCACAACTAACATTTAACACTTTAGCAAATCTCATCTGCACATAAACTCAAGAGAAAATTGTATGTGCAGTAGCAATAGTATATAGAACTATCATGATGCCTCATTATATTATTTTAATTGTAAGGTGTTACATTTTGACTGTGAAATGTGAACAGCCATATCCTTTCCCTTTTCTGGAATTAATCCACTTGTTGTTTGACTGCCTTTTTTTGCATGGATAACCTTAGTGGTTTTCTTTTTCTTTTTTTTACACATACATTTCAAAAAAACCTCAGGAGTAGTACTATATGTACCGATATTAATGCAACAGTTCTGGCAAGTTTTGAACTAGCAACAAACACAATTGCCAACTTCCAGCTAGAGCAATATCCTGCCTCTATCTGGCCAGCAGACGCCAGTCAGCCAATCAGGTGTACTGTCATACACCCTTTGCCTGCTGTACCAAATCTAGCAGGAATTACATAAATTAGCATTCAGGTGGGAGGCTTCGGTTGGACGCAATCGTGAATTGCATCGTTTACAGGGACGCCTCGTATAGGCACATCTCCCACACGGTCCCCTCCCTAACCACTCACCTGTCAACCGCATCCTAGAAGCTGCAAAAAAGAAATTTAAAATCACAAACACTGGTCCACATGACAGCCTAGGTGTCGCATGGTGGTTTGGGGGCCCCAGCGAGTGACAGAGACCTGGGGCCCCCTGCGTCCAACCGAAGCCTCCCACCTGAATGCTACTTTATGTAATTCCTGCTAGATTTGGTACAGCAGGCAAAGGGTGTATGACAGTACACCTGATTGGCTGACTGGCATCTGCTGGCCAGATAGAGGCAGGATATTGCTCTAGCTGGAAGTTAGCAATTGTGTTTGTTGCAGTTGGCATTCAGTTTAGAGGTGGTGGGGTGAGTTCCCTGGAGGTGAGAGGTCTAGGGCTTGCCCACACTTCCCTCTAGGTGTCGCATGGTGGTTTGGGGGCCCCAGCGAGTGAGAGAGACCTGGGGCCCCCGGGCTGTCATGTGGACCAGTGTTTGTGAGGTTTTGAACTAGTTCAACCTCTCATGGGAAATCATCAAAGTTTCCTATCAAAAGAACTCCCTAGAACGGGCCTATACAAAGTTGCTAGTCACCCTGCCTTCTCTTGGTATGCTATTCTGGAAGTTGGATTGTGCCACTGCTGTCCAGGGAGTTTCCTTGAAAATAAAGGAATTCTTGAGTTCCATGAGAAGTTGGATTAGTCTAAACCCTGTCAGACTAATGCTTCTTATTGAAAGAGACTGGGAAATAGGAAAAAAAGTAATTTTTAGTGTGCTTTTTTTCTCTGGGACAAATGTACCATCTCATCAGTGTGTATTTTACTTAACATTTTTCACAATAGTAGTTCTTTAAAAGATACCAGAGGTGACATGTGACATGATGAAACAGACATGGGTATGTACAGTGCCTAGCACACCAATAACTGTGCTGCGTTCCATTTTTTCTTTCTCTGCCTGAAAGAGTTAAATATCAGGTATGTAAGTGGCTGACGCAGTCCTGACTCAGACAGGAAGTGATTACAGTATGACCCTCACTGATAAGAAATTCCAACTATAGCAGAAAATGGCTTCTGAGAGCAGGAAAGAGATAAAAAGGGTTCATAGATTTTTAGCTCTGGCATATTCCGGCATAACTCTGGCAAAAACAATAAACCAGTTAAAACTTAAAAAGTAGATTTAAACATAAAATAAAACTGTGGAATATCTTAAGTCATTTTTAGGAGACGTAAGATACAATAATTTATTTCATTAGTTTATTTTTGCCTCAGATGTCCTTTAAGTTTAAGGAATAACTTAAAGAGAACCAGAGAAGATAACAGCAAAGCTTTTATACATACCTGGGGCTTCCTCCAGCCCCATACGCACGGATCGCTCCCACGCCGCCATCCTCCCCTGCCTGGATCCGCCGGTACCGGGTCCCGTCGGCCAGTCGGCCGGCGGACGCGGGCAATTCTCCGTATCACTGGGGCTCCCTCCATACACTTACGCTTGCGGCTGCCTACTGCGCAGCCGCATGCGTAAGGGTATGGAGGGAGCCCCTGTGATGCGGACAATTGGCCGCGTCCGCCGGAAGTGACGGGACTCGGTGACGGTGATAAAGGAAGCGGAGGATGGCGGCGTGGGAGCGTTCCAGGCTTATGGGGCTGGAAGCAGACATTCACCGTTAATGTACAGGAGAGATCTGCTTTTCTTATGTGAAATAAACATTTCTGCTTTTTTGTATACATGTAGTGAATAAAAAGAAAGGAAACAAAACAGTACTAGGTTATCCCAAAGCCATACTAGCCCCTTCCCTTAGCCACAGCAATTGGGAATAAGAAGAGAGACCCCAAAAACATGAGGCCCCCCTCCCTAAACTATTTACCAGCTGTCATATTGCCTTTTAAACAATGGCAAATGCCTGGCAGTCCTGCCAGGGGCATAGCAATAGGGGTGCAGAGGTCGCGACCGCATCGGGGCCATTGGGCCAGAGGTGCCCCGAAGGGCCCTCCCTCAACTTCAGTATTAGCTCTCTATTGGTCCTGTACTCATAATAATAACTTCAATAGATACTTTGAATAGTGGTAATCATTAACAAACTGCTCCCCATTCCCTTATTGCAGCTCTGACACTGTGGTTGTCCTTGGCAGGTTTTGGTGCCCAGTATAATTTGTTATGTATAAAGTGTTTGGGGGGCCCCAATGTAAAACTTGCATCGGGGCCCATAGCTCCTTAGCTACGCCACTGAGTCCTGCTGATGTTTTTGGCTACAGAAGCACCTGAATCACAACCATGAAACACATATGTAACAAGAGTAGTCAAACTTAGACAGAGGTCCTGATGTTCTAGGTCAGTGGCTTTAATATTAGCAGCACAGGATCAGCAGGACAGCCAGGCAATAGACATTATTATGTTTTAGTTTCTAAAGTTTTTTTTGAAAACAACAAGATATACTGAGCATGTACAGCATAAAAACCCATGCAGGAGTCATCATGATATCTCAAAGAATGACACACTTATGCTAGGTATACACCATACAATTTTATGTTCGATAGATGTTCGATAGATCATTTCCGTCATGTCCGATATTATTTTCGATTGTTTTCCCGGTCGATTTCTCATAGAAGTGAATGGAAATTGATAAGAAAAGATAAGCGAATCGAGCAGGAAATCGACCGGAAAAATGAATCGAAAATCGATCTAACGGAAAATCAACCGAAAAAAATGCATTGTGTGTACCTAGCATTACATGAGCAACTGAATAGCCAAACCGTAAGATAACAACTAATAAAACAGGTAAACATTCAGATGGCTCAAGGGTGGTGGTACTTCTACTGAACTGAGCAGTTTACCAAATTCTAAAGTCAGACATTTCAGTAAGGGAGGTAAAGGGCAGAGAAATGATAGGCAACAAAGATGTAAAGAACTAGAAACAGATTGATCGGTCTCAGGGACTCACACGGTCCAGAATATAACATCACACTATTCATATAATTTGCATAAAACATTGTAGAAGGGAACGCCTTGAAAGGAGTGTAGCACATAGGCCACGTCCAGGTTATCCTGCCAGGAGATCCATTAGGGAGCGTATCTCTAATCTTGGCTATAATATGTGCATTAAAGGGATACTGTAGGGGGGTCGGGGGAAAATGAGCTGAACTTACCCGGGGCTTCTAGCGGTCCCCCACAGACATTCTGTGCCCGCGCAGCCACCTCACTGATGCTCCGGCCCCGCCTCCTGTCCACTTCTGGAATTTCAGACTTTAAAGTCTGAAAACCACTGCGCCTGCGTTGCAGTGTCCTCGCTCCCGCTGATGTCACCAGAAGTGTACTGTGAAGGCCCAGTATGGTCTGTGTCTGCGCAGTACGCTCCTGGTGACATCAGGGGAAGCGAGGACACGGCAACGCAGGCGCAGTGGTTTTCAGACTTTAAAGTCTGAAATTCCAGAAGTGAACCGGAGGCGGGGCCGGAGCATCAGTGAGTGGCTGCGCGGGCACAGGATGTCTGCGGGGGACCGCTAGAAGCCCCGGGTAAGTTCAACTCATTTTCCCCCGACCCCCTACAGTATCCCTTTAAGAATCACCTTGTTGCATTATTATTTTTTAGCGAAAAGTACAGTATATACATTATTTAAAGGGAAATACACCTTAGGATCAAAGGAGAGCCAGAACTACTGATTGTCCTTGATCATCTCCCACAGTTACCTAATCTTAGCCTAATAATTATGGGCACACTAAAAGCCTGAGAATGCCATACCATGCATCATCAGGGTTTGTACTCCCGGAGATCATGCTTGTCCACCTGCACATCGTTCGTATCATTAAAGCAAAGTTTAAATTCCCAAATATAAAAATACACATTTTATGAATGTTTTTTAACTTTTCATTCAGATTATTTTGCTGTTCATGTGATTTCTAAATACAAAATGCTGTCACCATGACTAGACACTGACTAGATGCCAGTTATGATATAGAGTCAAATGATGAGATGCCACATGGTCTACTCCAGTTATTGTCCACATGTTATTGGTATGTACCTCTCTGAAAGCTTGAGCTCACCAAGAACCCCGTTATGGTAAACATTATTTTAAAGGACCACTATCACAAAAAAATGACAATTTAAAATATGTGTAAATATATACAAATAAGTAGTATGTTTTTTCCAGCGTAAAATGAGTCATAATTTCCTTTTCTCCTATGTTGCTGTCACTTACAGTAGGTAGTAGAAATCTAACCGAACCTACAGGTTTTAAACTAGCCTATGTCTTCATGGGGGCTTCTCAGCATGGCCTTTATTCTTTATAAAGACATTCCCTAAAAAAGGATTTATACAGTGATGCTGGCCAGACTCCCTGCTCACTGCATACTTTTGGGGAGGTTGGACAGGTCAACTGCCATTCAACTGCCATGAAAATAAACAAAACCCTAAGAATCCCCCATGAGGAAATGGGCTAGTCCAAAACCTGTCGGTTCTGTCAGATTTCTACTACTTACTGTAAGCGACAGCAACATGGGAGAAAAGTAATGTAGGGCTCATTTTATTCTGAAGGTAATATATTTCATATTTGTCTGTGTTTACATGTATGTTACATTTCATGATTTTCGCAGTAGTGGTCCTTTACGTGCCCCCTTGACACAGATATAGTTACTAGCAGTACTTGGTAATAGTTTTCAAATTAGCTGAAATATTAATTTGATGGTGTTTATATAGGATTTATTTGAGTTATGATTTTCTAAAACTCTAGATTTATTATAATTACACTATATCAAGCCTGACTACCCCCTGGACCCATCAAACGTACCCCCCGGTGTGCACGTATCACATGTTGAGAACACACCATACCAACTACAGTTCAATCCTTAAAAAATGCCCAACTATATGCTCTGTCACTTAGTTTGGATAGTTTTAAAGGCCCTGCTGATTTATTTGGCTGCAGTAGTGTCTGAATAACACCAGAAACAGGCATGAAGCTAATCTTCTCAGATCTGACAATAATATCAGAAACACCTGATCTTCTGCATGCTTGTTCAGGGTCCATGTCTAAAAGATCAGCAGGATAGCAACTGGTATTGTTTAAAAGTAAATACATATGGCAGCCTCCACATCCTTCTGGTTACAGTTGTCCTTTAAAACAAAAAATATATGGCGGAACATCAATTTCCTTTTTTCAACTTGGATTAACATTATAAGCTGCTTGCATAAAAAGCAAAGGGTGCAAGAAAATGGCAAACAAGGTGGTTGAGATTAACTAGAAATATTGCCTGTTTCCATTGGCTAAACACTCATGCAGTTAACACTTCCATTTGCGAGACCTGTGAGCTTTGGAGTACCTAAATCATTAATGTCAGAGCTGTGATTTATAACCGTAATAATAGCCTTCTGGATACACTGACATTTAAAAGGGAAAGAAAATGAGCAATATATTTTGTATTGACAATACAAGAGGTTGTCGCATGCACACACTGCTACGCTAACCACTGGAAGCAAATTACCAACAAAATTACCCAACTGCCCAAAAATATAATTAACCCCAGAACAGACAAATAAAACTTTAACCATGTCATGATCACAATCCACTACAGCGGAAGACAAAGGTCATACATATGATGCAGAAATACACATACTGCATCATATGAGCAAAACTACAAAATGTTACTATGAAAACCATCAACAAGTGTCCTGACAAGAGGGGTGAGAGGGAAATACGACTCGACCGAGCACCAAATAAGATTTAGCATTTTATTCTTTATCAAGCATTTATGAAATAAAATATAAGAGATTCATTTCTACCACCCCATAGTAGAGATTAATGGGGAATATGAGACACAGTATTCCATTTGGAACCCCTGAAACATGGGCAATTGGCTGCCCGATTACTGGTTCAGTGCTCTGAAAATATAAAGAAAACAAGAACTTTGGTAAAATATTATAGCCATTTATGGTATGAGAGGGGCAAGGGATGGTGTTGAATTAGCGTCTTGGATTAGACAGGATTTATAAAGCCACGGAACAGCAGCTGTCAGGTATAAATGAAGGTATTGGGGCATATTTGTGTTTCTGCTACAAGATGTTGTTTTAATCTTTGCTTTCAGTGATTGCCGCCCCCCCCCCCCCCATTGCCAGACCCTAACAACAGGACTTAATAATGCCTAACCTGTATCCCTACCCCCCTTCCCCCTTAAAGGGAACCTTAACTCAAAAACAAACAAACATGAGTTTCACTTACCTGGAGCATCTACCAGCCCCCTGCAGCCATCCTTTCCCCTCGCAGTCACTCATGGCTCCTCCGGTGCCCCGCTGCCAGCTAGTTTCGTTTTTGCCGACTGGGAGTCGGCTGGCCGCCATGCGTACATTTTTACGCATCCCCGCTGGTGCAGAAAGCTATCACGTACATTAACAAGTACATTTTACGCATTATGGGTACAATGCATAAAAATTTATGCATGGCATATGTAACGCGTAAAAATGTACTTGTTAATGTCCGTGATAGCTTCCTGCACCAGCTGGGATGTGTAAAAAGGTACGCATGGCGGCTGGCCGACTCCCAGTCGGCAAAAACTAAACTAACTGGCAGCGGGGCACCGGAGGAGCCATGAGTGACTGCGAGGGCACAGGATGGCTGCAGGGGACTGGTAGATGCCCCAGGTAAGTAAAACTCATGTTTGTTTGTTTTTGAGTTAAGGTACCCTTTAACATTATACTTCACCAAATCCCCACCTAATTTCAATCTCCTAGCCCATACAACTGTATATAACCAATATCCTCTTTCTGCCATCAAACTCCAACATCCCCAACCCAAACAAAACTAACTAATCCCCATTATTAAAGCAAACCACACCTCTAATTGTCACTTTCTCATGTATCAGTTGACTTTCTGGGTTCAGTCACAGCTTTCATCCTCCATTGATACTTCCAGTACCCAAACTGATCACACAGAGTCAACCAACTTTGAGTATGAGATACATTTATAAATACTCACCAATAGATTTGCAGGAGACTAGTACAGAAAAATGTAAACGTTTTCACAATAGAAAAATAAACATTCCATGAATATCTAGTATCTTGATGTTAACTAGTAAAGCCATGTTTCAAAAGCAGAACATCCAGATGCTGTGTGCGTCTTTTTCGAGAGGTTAAACAGTCAACAAATGTGCTTAATAAATCAGAGTGCGGTAATTTCACAACGTCCAGACTCATTGCTGGGTGATTGCAACATTCCCTGTAAAGGAAACAGGACTAATAAAACCAGATTAGTTATAAGGATATCATCTCCCAATTGCTCCAGAGTTACAGCTTAAAATAATACTAGAGGGAAATTTACTATTATACCTTTATGTGGATTTTTTTTTGTATTATAAATACAACAATCTTCCTGTCAGGATTGCTACTGTTTTGCAAAACAGAGAACAGAATGCAGTGCTAGAAGCACTTGTCATCAGCGCTCCTGCTGGCCTGGAGACTGCTGTGTCCACGAAGCACAGTTATGAGCCTGCAGTCAATTCTCAGACTGCCATCTGTATGCTAGTATAGTGGTTCCATTGGCACTTGAAGCACTATCAGCTGCTCTTTGGGTTTGCAGACGGTCCCCAGCGATAAAGTATGTGGTGAACCCACAAATCACAATTGCAAGTCCTCAAGTATTTTCGGAGCAATTGCGATCCAATGCAAGAGATAGGAACAATGCAAAATCACTTTTGAATCGCTGTAAAAGTAATTAAAAACAAACAAAAAATGCAAATTGCAATCGCTTTATAGCTAGCTAGCATTAAAATAAAATCTCTTGTAAAACAACATTGGAAATTGCCAAGGAAGACGCTGCACAAAACGCTTACAAAAACGCTTAGCGATTGCGATTAGCAATTTTTAGTGGGTCCCAGGCCTCAGTAAGGAACAGTGATTGGTTTATGTGGTTACATTTTACACAGACAATGCTGGTGAGAGATTTGTACTGAAGGGATTCATCCTTTACAATAATATTCATGCATTTGCGAGTGGCAGTCAGAATGCATTTGCGAGTGGCAGTCAGAATGCTTTAGATTCTTACTCTGCTTCCAAGCTCCCAAAGGATACCTGACAACATATTGTACACTTGGCACAGGAAACTGTGTGAGAAATCCCTGGGGCAAATGGATTAGTCTGCCCCCATGCCAAAGCGTCTGGTGATGCATAACTCAAGCAGCAAGCAGGCCAGCCCCTGTGGCAACGAACACAGTATCTGTGCATTTAATCGCTGCAAAGGCTGCCTAACATGTAAGACGATAATAAGATGAATGACGAATTTAAAGTAAACCTCTCAACGCATAGAGGAACTGTCATGCTTGATTTTCTCTGTAAACCTGCTTCAAAAATGAGAATAAGCTAAAAGCATGTACAGATATTGATGATTGATAGTAAAGGCAGGCCAGCTATCTGTTTTCCTATTTGTGGTCTATGCAGTTTTTAATCTATGTTTTTCATTTTCTCATGGGGAGAATGGGGGTGGGGTGGATGGGCAGTCTGTAGATTCGTGCCCTCTATTTGCCTTCCTCAGCGTATGTGAAAATGATAATTCTCATGAAACATTTGTCTTGCCATTATTTTAAAGTATTAATTTCCAAATGAAACAAGAAATATTATTGAGAGCTATGACCAGCAAGCAAAACAATTCCCACACATGAGGTCCTGGGCTGCAGTTTCAGTCATTCACAGAAAAACTGTTCTAGATTAAAGGACCACTGTTGCGAAAGTCTTAAAATTGAAATATATGCAAACATATACAAATAAGAAGTAGGTTTCTTCCAGAGTAAAATGAGCCATAAATTACTTTTCTCCTATGTTGCTGTCACATACAGTAGGTAGTAGAAATCTGACAGAACAGACAGATTTTGGACTAGCCCATCTCCACAGCGGCGGTTCTCAGGGTTTTATTTTCAAAAGCACTTAGTGAATGGCAGTTGCTCCGTCCAACTGCCAAAAAAATTGTACGGTGAGCAGGGAAGCTGGCCAGCATCTTTATATATATTTATTTCAGGGAGTGTCTTTATAGTGATTGGGAACCGCTGTAAAAAAACAAATGTCAGATACCTATCTAAGGAGAGGGAAGGCTCTGGTCCTAATGAGTCTTCTCTCTCCTCTCCCGTTGCAGTGCTGGCTACTTGTAGCATCATTCGAACAATTCGGTCAAATGCAGCTATCTCCACTGCCAAAGGGAGGCTTCGGAAGTCTTTGGGAGCCGAGTCCTCCCAAAGACCGGCCGCTCCATACTGCACACATGCGAGCGCCCTCTATCTCGTAATCGCACGTGCGCAATATGGAGGAGCCGAGTCTTTGGGAGGACTCGGCTCCTGAAGATTTCTGAAGTCCCCTGCGGCGGGGGATTTGAATGGAGGATCCTGAGCTGCACGGAGGGCACCAGGAGAGGAGACGGAAGGCTTATGAGGACCCAGAGCCTTCCCTCTCCTTAGGTAAGTATCTGACTTTTGTTTTTTTACAGCAATTCCCAATGACTTTAAAAAGAATAAAGGCCATGTTAAGAATCCCCTATAGAGAGATGGACTAGCCCAAAACCTGTCAGTAATGTCAGATTTCTACTATTTACTGCAAGTGACAGCAACATAAGAGAAAAGTTTTTTTTTAACTTTAAGATTTTTGCGACAGTAGTCCTTTAATGGGAACCTGAAGTGAGAAGGATATGGATGTTACCATATTCTTTTCCTTCTAAACAATAACAGTTGCCTGGCTATCCTTCTGGTCTCTAGGACTGCAGTATTGGTTTAATTACACACGTGAAACAAGCATGCAGCTAATCTTGTCAGATTTTTGTCAGAAACATCTGATCTGCATACGCTTCTTCAGGGTATATGGCTAAAGGTATTAGAGGCAGATGCTCAGCAGGATAGCCAGGCAACTGGTATTGTTTGGAAGGAAAAATATGGCAGCCTCAATATCACTTCCCATTTAAAAAGAACAATGGTAGCCAATAATCCTCCAGTCACCAGTGTTACAGAACTAAAAGACAATGACAACTGGTCAATGGAAGCAGCTTAGTCACGCCTCAAGAGGGGAAAGCAGGAAATTTGGGCATCAGTTGCCACTAGGAAATTTGGGTGTCGCCATAGACCACAATATTAATTGCAGCTATATCTGTGCCCAGTGGACAATTTGGGTGCCAGATACAACCAATGCGCTGGGGACCATGAAGGGACCAATAGCAGTAGAGAATGCAGTGCAAATAGTGGCAGGGGTAAGTTATCAGGTGCAAGTGTTTGCCATAGGAGTGGCTGGGGTGGGGTGTAAGTAGCGTTAGGAGTAGTCAAGGGTAGGTTAGTGTTAGGAGTAGGTAGAGGCAAGTGAGTAGTAGGCATAGGTAGTGGTAGGTTACTGTGAGTAGGTAGGGGTAGGTTAGGGTTAGGAGTAGGTAGTGGAGGTTTAGTGTAAGAGGAAGGTAAAGCAAAAGTAGAATATCGGTCAAATTACAGATGCCCTTTTTTCATATACGTGTAAGGGGTGGGCACAATTTATGACTCACTCCACAGCACATAAATGAACAGGCTATTTCAGAGTGAAGAAAAATGATTTTGAAGCCAGACATGGGGCAGTCTTAAGATGGCAACGTGCATAATGTTCTCAAAGGATTCCTTTACTGCACAGGATTCATACACAGGTTCACCTTAAATAACATGTGTTCCCTGACCGCTATGCCCATCTTAAACTTTTACCTCTTAAAGGACAACTGAAGTGAGAAAAATATGGAGAATGCCATATGTATTTCCTTTTTAACCTATTTTGGTTCGTGGACGTAGAAACTACGTCCAGGAACCATGCGCGCTACCGCGGCCGATCGCGCGCGTGCACGTGCACTCCCGGCCGCGGATTTGGTAGCCAAGGAATCAATGTATCGGGCTATGGTGCCCGATCACTGATTCCTCTCCCCCGCTGAAAAAGCGACAGCTTCTCTCGGAAGCTGCGCCTTGTCTGGCCGTTCCCTCCCCGATGAGTCACTCTAAGCGTGTGTTACGCTTAGAGTGACGTCATGTAAAACAAACTCATAGTAAAACTACAACTAAAATTAAAAAAAAATTAAACATAACACACAATTACATTATAAAACTATACTTTACATCCCACCCTCCCAAAAAATACCCAAATAAAATGTTTTATATAAAAAAAAAACATGTAAATATTTACCTAAGGGTCTAAACTTTTTAAATATCAATGTAAAGATGAAATATTTCTATATTTTTTTTATTTTAAACTTGTAAATAGTGATAAATGCAAAACGGAAAAAATGCACCTTTATTTCCAAATAAAATATTGTCGCCATACATTGTGATAGGGACATAATTTTAACGGTGTAATAACCGGGACATATGGGCAAATACAATACGTGAGTTTTAATTATGGAGGCATGTATTATTTTAAAACTATAATGGCTGAAAACTGAGAAATAATGAATTTTTCCGTTTTTTCTTATTCTTCCTGTTAAAATGCATTTACAGTAAAGTGGCTCTTAGCAAAATGTACCCCCCAAAGAAAGCCTAATTGGTGGCGGAAAAAACAAGATATAGATCAGTTCATTGTGATAAGTAGTGATAAAGTTATAGGATAATGAATGGGAGGTGAACATTTCTCACGTGAAAACCACGGAACCTGAATGGGTTAAACAATACCAGTTGCATGCCAGCCCTGCTGATCTATTTGGCTGCAATATTGTCTGAATCACACCAGAAACAAGCATGCAGCTAAACTTAGCAGATCTGACAAGAATGTCAGAAACACCTGATCTACATATGCTTGTTCAGGGTCTATGGCCAGAAGTATTAGAGGCAGATGATCAGCAGGATAGCCAGGCAACTAGTACTCCTTAAAAGAAAATAAATATGGCAGCTTCCATATTCTTCTCGCTTCATTTGTCCTTTAAAGGGAGCCTGAGTTGAGAGGGATATGGAGGCTGCCATATTCATTTCCTTATAAACAATGCTAGTTGCCTGGCAGCCCTGTTGATCTTCTGGTATAAGTAGTGCGAGTCAAAACCCTGAAACAAGCATATGGTTAATCAAGTAAAAACCTGCGCCAGCTGAAAACCTGATCTGCTGCATGCTTGTTCAGGGTCTACAGGGCTAAAAGTATTAGAGACACTGGATCAGGAGGACTGCCAGGCAACTGGTATTGTTTAAAAGGCAATACATACGTCCATATCCCTCTCACCTCAGGTTCCCTTTAATGAATCAGAGGCTTGGAATAAGATTGAATGTCAGTACTCCTGACTGTGCTGAATGCATGCCTATTCCAGATTCGTGACTTGCATAAATAAAATACACCAAAATGTAAGTATAGAAGACATTGAAATACAGCAAAATAAGTCATTACAGATCATCTTAACCAACAACAGCTATAAACAAATGTGTGTATTTATATACATTATATAAAAACACAAGTTCATGCACACCACCTACACTCATTCCCAATCTGCTGTCACATGTGGTACGCAGTGCTGTGTCTTGCAGCGTATTTTTCTCCTCACAGAAAACCTCTATCCTTCCCCTCAGCTTAGATGCAATGCATGTATGCAATGTATTCTCGTCTAATTGCCAGCTCAAGTACTCTACCATATGGTGGACTCATTTTCTAGCTGTGACCATTCTGCCTCTCTGCAGTGACCTTATATCTTTTTGGAAGGATTTCTTTATCCATGCTAAACTGAAATTGAAGCTTGTCACAGTCATACTGAATGGCTGACTGCACACTTATTACCCCTGTGAAAAGAGGACACCTATCTCTCCTGGACCTTCTCGGTAGCTTTGCTTCTTCAGCACGGCTTAAGTGCTGAGCAGTGATTGTCAGAGCAGGAACCTGCCAGGATGTCACCCTAGATCTCTTCTCCACCCGTCAACTGACTATTCGGGCACAAGGTACTGCACATAGCTCCACACTCCAAACTACAGGGGGACCAGATGAAAACAAGCTGGCTACAAACATTAACCAATTCACTGCTACAATGATTTATCATGCATCCAAGGAAAAAACAAACAAACAAAAAACAAATGGCACATTAAATAAAATTAATTTGAAAATGTTAATGCTTGTGAGCTAGATTGGATACTAAGATGAAGAGGACAATGTTCACCAGGGTAACAGGCGTGCACATGCCAAAATACTGCATACAGAGACATTTACTAAGACTAGCTGTAGAGCATTACTAAGACTGGTATCCATAGCAACCAATCAGATTTTTTTGAGTTATTGTAGCTGGATCACTTGACGCTGCATTTCCAAATTGTTCAGTTTCACTAAAGAGGATAATACCTGGGTGTATGAAACGGTGGGCATAGCTTTTAGCCGGTAACACGGTACTATCATATATGACGTTACACAGAACTGATTACACAGGCTGCTGTGGGTGGGCTC
Organism: Hyperolius riggenbachi; assembly: GCF_040937935.1. NCBI lineage: Eukaryota > Metazoa > Chordata > Amphibia > Anura > Hyperoliidae > Hyperolius > Hyperolius riggenbachi. The sequence continues at coordinate 125,908,099 of NC_090655.1, read as the reverse complement.
CTGTTGGGTGGTCCCCAAGCCATGGAAAAGTACAGTACTTGTGGGTTACCTATTTAGTTGGTGTATCCGTTAAACGAGACTTAAAGTGAGACTACACTTTTTCTAAAAATTTGTAATAAGCATGTATCACTGTTGCCTAATAAATTTTTTCTTTTTTTTTTTTTTTTAATTAATGTTACCCTGGCTAAATACACAGTAGCAGAATGGAATGATGGGGACAGTGCCAGGAACAAAAACAAAACACAAATTGTACTACAGCGTTTCCAATTCCAGGCATCCTCCCGTGTTATCCAAGATAATGCCCAAGAAACAGCCTAAAGACAATGCATACATCAAATGTCTGTGTGAACACAAAAACAGAAATCCATGGGCTCATTCTGGCGATGGCAATGACAATGACAAGAAAGTGCCAGAGTCTACCTGTAGTATGAACCCAGCCTACAAAGTACCTTTCCATTTCACTTTTCAGTCATGATTTTACATACATACAATAATGCAGTGAGCAAGACTGCAAAGCTGATACAAATCCAAGGCAAAACGAATCCTGCCATTTTGCCTATTCTCTGTATCAGCAATATTATTATGTGTTTTTTCTGCACTGACTGGTCACTATTCATGGCCATTTAGCTCACACCCTTACATTGCTCTGAATAGTGCTTTGCTGGCAGTAACTATGGGCCAGTCACTAATGTGAATTCCCAGTGGTGTCACTGGTATAAATACAAAAGACACTATGACGGAGCTTGTGTCACTGTCAGACCTTGATGCTGGTCAATTATGCATAGGCAAAAGGTCTAAGAGATCCCTATATCTATAACATACTTTTTAAATTCTTAAAGCACTAGTAATTACTTCAAAAATATTTTAGAAGTTGCAAAAGTGACAATTTTTTTTCTGTATGAAAGGTTAAAGAAAACCTGAACTGAAAATAAAAAGTCAAAATAAACATGCACAGGTCATACTTACCTCCCGTGCAGTCTACTCCTCAATCTCATTCTCCTCTCCCGCGTCCCATTTGTCCACTGTGATCAATGCAATTTTCCGTCCTCCATTTTAAAAATGGCCATTACCCCATAACAACTTCCTGCTCATCACACTGTTAAACTGCAATATCGCTCACTTGAGCCATAGGGAAACATGGACATTACCTTGTACATTCAGTTGTAACTGACAGCTGCTGATATATAACTGACAGCAACTGGTATATTTCAGTTCTGACAAAATTTTGTCAGAACTGGAAGTGATCACTGTAAGGAGAAAATGGTGAGCTTCTGAGAGCAACTGACAGTGAGGTAAGTATGTAATAATCATTTGCAGCTACGTCATGTGTTTATTTTAAATAATTTTACTCACTTCAGGTTCCCTTTAATTAAAAATATAATTTCCTCTATGCGAACATTAGCAACTCCTTTTCAGAAATAACACTAAATTAGTTGTGTTCTATTCTTAGTTATTCATTTCATCTAGTGTTACTGTTTATAATGTTTCTATAACATAAACGCCCTTTAAATATATTGTTCTCTCAATGTTTGTTAACTATTATCTAATTCCATATTTGACAATAATTTGTTCTTATTCACTACCTTTCCTGTAGGTTACTGAATGATTGTTTAGTTTTTGTATACATCTTGCCTTATAAAATCTAATAAAAACTATTGAAACAAAGCCAGAAACATTAATAAACTATTTTAACCACTTCCCCCCCCAAAAATAAAAATATATATATAATTTCCTTATGTGTAGCGCACCCGTAGGTGTAGCTATGTAAGATGGGTCTTGCTTTTATTCAATTCTGGCGACGTCCACAACCTCCAGTAATACACATAAACCAGCAGTATAATGCTAAGCAATTTTATAGGATCCGCAGACCCACTAATAAAGATAAAATTAATAATTTACCGTCTAGCAATATGTTCTAACAGAAAGGTCATAGCATTTGAACTCACAGTTATGGCAATAAGTACCAAGAGTTGCTAGCAAAGGAATGCAATAGAGAATGATACCACCAAAGCCTCTGGGAAGGGTTTGGCCACATGTCTAATTAGCATTATTGTAAAGAAAGTTAAAGAGGTGAAAACAGATCTAAACCACTTCTTAAGAACAAATGGGCATCAAAAATTCTGAAATATCCCATGGAGAGTCACTATTTATCATAATCACTTATGGCCCATTTCCACCAACTCTCACGCAATTTGAGTAGTTACGGACATGCGTTTTTAATCTGTGAAAACACACGTCTTATGTGCATTTTAAATGTCAATCTTCACATCTCATTTTAAATCTCCATAGCAACATGACATGATGTGACTGCACAGGAAACAGGAAAGAGAAAGTTAGATGGAAAAACACATGCATTTTTTTTTGAATGAAAATAGGAAAATTTGCATGCGGGACCACTGACTTTTTTCATTACTTGTAAATTCAATGTGGAATAATGCGTGGTGCAAAAATCTGCAGCAAGTAGTCTCCATTGGAATAGAATACATAAAACACATTCAATGGAAAGTACTCCATTGAAATCGCATTGGTGTCAGTACTAATAAAAACCTGGTAAAACTGGTGATCTGGTAAATTGGTCCTCCCTACCCTCAGTTATTGGCGGTCAGGGGATGTTTGGAGACTTGTACTTGTTTTTTATGATAGTGATCATTCAACATCTTTAACAGCCCATTTACAGGGAGTGCGAATTTGCATTGCAAAAATTGGCACTCACTGGAAATGGGTTGTTAAAGATGTTGAGTAATCACTCTGATTAAAAAAAAAACAAGTACACGTCTTCAAACATCCACAGACCGCCAATAAGTGAGAGTAGTGAGGACCAATCTACCAGATCACCTGCTTCACCAAGAAGTGAATAGGAGATCAGCATACCTCCCAGCATTTTGAGATAAGAAAAAGAGACACTTTAAGACACACACCCGCAACACCTCTAACCACACCTGCCACACCCCTAATCATGCATATAACAAAGAATTCAGAAGCAAAAGAGGTATTTTAATCATTCAAATCACATTCGTCCTTTTTGTCATTGTTTAGTCTTCTTTCATTTTAACAATTAAAATTAAGTATTACAGGTAGTCCCCACTGGCGTAACAATAAGGGATGGGACCCCTGGCCCCGCGTGGGGCCCCCCTAGGGCCCGCTGGAGGCCGTTTTGTGGGGCAGGAGGGGTCGCAACATAAGAGGAGAGCGTGGCTGCAGATCGGAGGGGAGGGGGGACTCCCCCCCCCTCCTTCACCTTGGGCTCGCCTCTCAGCACTCCCCTACTGCAATCTTTAGTGACAATGGGCAGCAGCAGCGGCGGCAGGATAACACATACCTCCTTCGCCCCGGAGGTCTTTTAATCAAGGGAATTAAGTTTAGAGTAATTTAAACAAAATTTTTAGTAGAAAAATACATATATTTACATAGATCTGTACATCAGTCCTGAAGGAGAGACAAATGAGGAAGAAAAAGGGAGAGATGGACTGTCCCTCTTAGAAAGGGAAAGTTGGGAGCTATGGACCAGCAGTGGACACCCGCTTGCTGCAGACTGGTCCAGCCCTATGTGAATCCCAGGGGAGCCTGTGAGATTAATGTTATCCTTTGCTTAGCCAAAAAAGAGACCTTAATATACTTCCCTCTTCTGTTCTGGACAATTTGGAACAGCTACACTTAATTTAGAATGCTAAAGCTGAACTAGTGCTGTCTGCATAATCTGCTTCTATTTAATCTTTCATTTGAAGTACATTACGTCTCGGCCTACTCTCAATAACTCTGTATGCCTGAACATAATTTTAAATAAACTATGCGCATTCAAGTGTATTTGCAATTCATTCACCCCTAAAATTTGCTCAGGCAAAGCTGCCTTAAGCGTGGCTCTCAGATTCTGCAGCTAGAATGCATACATTAGTGCTAGCATGGCTCCATTAGCGCGTTCCATGCTACATGCTGGCTTTAGCATCTTCTACACGTTACACTGCAGTTACATACAATATTGAGCAGCACAGCCTTCGGGCACCAGAGATTCATGATGATTTTTTTTAAATTCAAACAACAAAAGAGACTTAAAGGGAAAGCACACTGTGCAAAGCATAAAAACTGCAACATTCATTGTAGAGTCCCTGGTTAACCTATTCATTCAGCAATGTCATTATTGGATTTCAGTGGCTGAAACTCTGCAAATAAATGCACAGGCAGCTTAGTATGCATAAGGAGCTCTTAACAGCTATTTGACAGATTATCTGTGGATTTTCTGTACACATGTTAGAAAAATCCTACGACGTGTTAACCTTTCCAAACACGTAGTATAATAGATCTTGCAGTAGCACATAGAACTCTAGGCTAGATTTAATGATATGCACAATCTGTCCTCTCACACTCTGCTGACTATACATAATAGATGGAGCAATATAAGTGATCACATACCATGCTTCAGAAGGCTGGGGTCCAACCAGGACTCTGCTGTAATTACCAATCTTTACATGTATACTTCTTGCTTGCTTATTTCAGCTCAATAACATAATGGAAATGAAATGCCCTCATATGTAGTCAGGTCACACCACAGCAAGAAAGTAAAAGACAGAAAAAAACCTAAATAATATATTCATAAATGAATGAAAATGACCCCACCTGTACTGTAAGAGTGAACAGAGGCGCCAGCAGGATAAAAGGTTCTAAAAGGCTTTCCCTCAGGAGGTGGTGGTGGACTCGCCTCCCCGAAGCAGAAAAGATACCATCAGTTTTGTGACAACAGGTTTATTAATATACCGTATATACTCGCATATAAGCCGACCCGCATATAAGCCGACCCCCCAACTTTTCCCTGAAAAAACAGGGAAAAATGATTGACCCCCATATAAGCCGGGGGTAGGAAATGCTGGATTGGTGCAGCCCCCCAGTGTGTCCCAATATAGCTAGTATAGTGCCCAGTATAGGTAGGTAGTGTCCAGTATAGCTAGTATAGTGCCCAGTATAGCTAGTAAAGTGCCCAGTATAGCTAGTAAAGTGCCCAGTATAGCCAGTATAGTGCCCAGTATAGGTAGGTAGTGCCTCAGTTTAGCTAGTATAGTGCCCAGTTTAGCTAGTATAGTGCCCCAGTATGGCTAGTAAAGTGCCCAGTTTAGTTAGTATAGTGCCCAGTTTAGCCAGTATAGTGCCCAGTTTAGCTAGTATAGTGCCCAGTTTAGCCAGTATAGTGCCCAGTTTAGCCAGTATAGTGCCCAGTTTAGCCAGTATAGTGCCCAGTTTAGCCAGTATAGTGCCCAGTTTAGCTAGTATAGTGCCCCAGTTTAGCTAGTAAAGTGCCCAGTTTAGCCAGTATAGTGCCCAGTTTAGCTAGTATAGTGCCCAGTTTAGCCAGTATAGTGCCCAGTTTAGCTAGTATAGTGCCCCAGTATGGCTAGTAAAGTGCCCAGTTTAGCCAGTATAGTGCCCAGTTTAGCCAGTATAGTGCCCAGTTTAGCCAGTATAGTGCCCAGTTTAGCCAGTATAGTGCCCAGTTTAGCCAGTATAGTGCCCCAGTATGGCTAGTAAAGTGCCCAGTTTAGCCAGTATAGTGCCCAGTTTAGCCAGTATAGTGCCCAGTTTAGCCAGTATAGTGCCCAGTTTAGCCAGTATAGTGCCCAGTTTAGCCAGTATAGTGCCCAGTTTAGCTAGTATAGTGCCCAGTTTAGCGAGTATAGTGCCCAGTTTAGCGAGTATAGTGCCCAGCATAGGTTGGTAGTGCTCCCCCCCCCCGCTCCCGCCGCTGCTATTTTACCTTCTTAGACAGCGGCCGCTTCCTAATCCGCGTTCCTCTTCTTTCTCAGAGTGTCAGTGTATCACAGCAGCGCGCCGGGCGCTGCTGCTGTGACGATGCAGGGGGCAGGAAATAGCGCGGCTCCCTATAACGGCGATCTGTATCGCCGTTACCAAGGGAACCGCTCTTTCCTGCCCCCTGCATCGTCACAGCAGCAGCGCCCGGCGCGCTGCTGTGATACACTGACACTCTGAGAAAGAAAAGGAACGCGGATTAGGAAGCGGCCGCTGTCTAAGAAGGTAAAATAGCAGCGGCGGCCGCGGGGGGAGCGGGGAGGGGGGGGAGCGGGGCGCGGACCACCCGACCACCCACCACCAGACCACCAGGGAAGACTCGCATACAAGCCGACCCCCCAACTTTTGACCCCCTTTTTGGGGGTCAAAAATTCGGCTTGTAACTCCAAAACAAACAGTGCAACGTGTTTCACGGGTATGTTCCCGCTTCCTCAGGCAATAAACAGATAGGAGTACACAGTATAGTCTCAAGGTCACGAATAGCGCCACCTGTACTGCTCACCTTTGTTTGAGGCTTATAGCATCCCGCAGGTAATGTAGCTTCCAGACAGTGGCATATTTAGAGGGGTGCAGGCATGGCTCATGCCATGGGTGCCACGCCACCGTGCCTGCCACTGCGCATTCCCGAGACTCTATTCTGTTATCTGTGGAACATGGCTACTTTATGTATATGAAGGCACTTCGCTATTTAATTATTTAATCTTGACGCACCTGGCTATAGAGGCACGTGGCTACTTGATTATTTTATCTAGAGGTATGAACATACCTGATTCTTTTATCTGGACTCATGTGACTATTTATTTAATTGTAATGCACATGGCTACTTAAATCCGATATCTAGGGGACCACGGCTTTTCAATTGATGTATTTGGGTAACACAGCTGCTTAATTCTGGTATCTAGGAACAACACAATTGTCTTACAACAGTACTTTGGCCTACAGATAAAAGTAAATCTGCCTCTCCAGCAGTATTGAATTGTGGTCTCTCATTGCTTGTTGGACTGAGATATTCTAACTTGCCTTAACATCCTTTCAGCCAATAAACAGGGAGGGCAAGGGACATATTAGCTGTTCTTCCTGTATGGTCTTATGGCCCATACTCACGGGCGACTTTTGTCGCCTCAACACGCGGCGCGCGCGTGTTGCGGCGACAGGTCGCCCGTGAGTATGGGCCGTCGCACACGCGCGCACCCCGAACTGTCGCCCGCCGCTCATGTCGCCATGCGATTGAAACTTTCAATCGCATGGCGACAGTCGCCGCTGCCCCCCCGCCGCAACTGTCGCTAGTCCGCGTGAGTACGCGGACTAGCGACAGCAACCTCCATGTAGGTACATGGAGCTTCCGGCGGGGGGAGGAGGAACGTCAGCGACAGCTTCCGCCTTGCCGCTGGTCCCTCTTCCGCGTGTGTACGCGGAGGGACCTGGCGAGAAGCTGTCGCCGGCCTGTCGCCCACACGCTCACGTGTGCTGGCGACAGGCCACATTTCTCGCCCGTGAGTATGGGCTATTAGTCTCCGATGCTCAAACTAATTAGCTGTAATGGTGATTGAAAAGGTTAATGTTAAAAGTGAAGAGGGGGGAAGTTAGTGTTAGGAGACAAGAGGGGAAGGTTGGGACCAGAGTGGGAGGTTAGTGTTAGGTGTTAAAAGAGGGGAAGGTTAGTTAGAATACAGTACAGAGAGGTAATAAGAGGATATATTTTTCCAAAAGTAACTTTGGCAATATACCGAGCCAAAAACACAGGCAACCATAACAAATGTATGTGAGAAAGGAGGCTGTTTTTAGAGGGGAAGGTGGCTTTGGATGCAGGTAGGGAGGTGCAATTTCAGTGTTTGCCATAGGCGCTATATTACGCAGATATGCCCCTGCTTTCAGGTCACATAATAGTGGTAGGTGGGAGCATGGAGACTGGCTGCAAGCGACAGAGTAATCGGTTCAGCCTGTGCTAGATTTGGTACGGCATATCCAAGACATTTACTGTGCCTTTACATTTTCTGTCTGGCTTTAACCTGCAGACCATTTGAATAGCCAGGTGGGCTAGTCATGGAACAGGGGTTTCTGCATATAGGCAAGGAAGTTGCAAATGGGAAGAGACATATGGAAGAGGAGAGCTGTCACCAAAGGGTGTACAAGAAGGAACAGATGACGCGAGTTCCCCTTAACATGCCTATCCTATGTGGAGTCCTCTAGAGAGGAAGATGAAGTTATGTATCCTAAAATTCAGGAGAACTAACTTTAGTGATATCAGATGTTTAGCTGAAAGCCAAATTCATCCTGGTCCTGCAGATCTAAGGACTACATAGCAATGGATCAACCTTTGCCCAGCTCCTCCCAATTGAAAAGCCATTTTCGGTCCGTATAAATAATCAGTTACTTAAATTTAGATAAAATAAATCTCTCAACATGCTCTGCAAATAGCTGGCAAGTCACAGCCTACGCAAGAGCTGGAACACAGTTCTATGAAGACCAAAGATGACAATATATAATAACGTTGAAAATGAAACAATATTTAAAAAGTTCAGAAGGGCCCGTGTTCAAGACGTCATTTTCTAAAAACAGACAGGACATCTCTGCCATCTTTCTTATCTGGAGCTTGGCAGTGTGGTTAAGCTGTACATTATCACTGCTGAATCTTTGCAGCTCTCTTCAGTAGTAATCAACCAAAGGAAGGAAAACCTGCAAAAAATGTAATCTCAGAAGAGCGGATGTTTGACACCAAGTCAGTGAATTTCTGGGTCTTATCTTATTATACAGAAACCTATTTTTCTTACCAAATTGGCTGGGAGAAGAAAGATATCTACAGCTCTTTGTTCTACAGAAGTTCTGTACATGTATTTCAAAAGCCATGCTGTAACAGCGGAGACAATGAAAGATAATGGAGGCTGAACAGTGGCCATGACCAGCGCGTGTCCAGGCCCTGCACACCTACAAATACCAGCGAACCTTACAAACAAAGTGACTACACTCAGATAGAGCCTCTCCCCAGCTATGCAGATCAGCGTGCAGCAGAGCAGACATACCACAGCATCAGGTGTGCCACCCTCATCTTAAAGTAGGGTCACACTTGTGGCCGTGGAAAAATGGCAGCGTTTTCTCACAGACGATTCTGCATTCTTGGATGGCAGCAAGCTGAGAACAGCTAATTGCCATTAACAGGGAATCGCACATGTTGTGCAATAAAAATGCATGTCACGTGACAGCAGTGAGAGCCTAAAGTGTATGCTGCAGCACAGCCAGTGGGTGCAAGGAGAGGATGGCATACCCAATGCTATAGTACATGTGTTCTGCTGTGCGCTGCTCTGCATAGCTGACATAAAGTGAGAGGTGGGGCCTGTGGACTAACACAACATGGGAATTGGGGGAACCCTGATCTACAGCTTCAAAAAAACAATTTTCTTTACTGATCTCTCCCAAAACACGTACAGGTGTTACCACTTCCAACTGCTGCTTCTGAAACATGCAGTGGAGCAAATACCTGGAGGAAGTGCACAGAATTCTGCCTTCATCTACTCCTCCTGTTTTCTGACTTCCTGTGATATGTTGGAGATATTCAGTTCTCCTTGGTCAATTTCTACTACAAGTAAAATAAATACAGCATCTGATAAATGAATTGTTTGTTTTTCTATGAATATTTGTCTGCTTGGCTGGTCATCATTAGGGAAGGTCAATGAGATGCGATGAGATCAATTTGTAACATTATGCAAATTTTGTATGCAAATTTAAGCAGCTTGAACATAAACCAATCAAATCCTGCGGAGCTAAGATTCAGTTGGTATATTTTCAAGCTGATTACATTTCCATACAATATTTGCATAATCCTGCATCAACTCAAAATTATTCGCATCTCATTGACCATCCCTAGACCGCACCGACTTGAGACTAGCGACGGTTCCTGCAACAGCTGTTGCCGGCGATTGGCCAAGTCAATGGCCTGGCGACAGCTCTGATTAGCAACAGTTCCTTGCGCGCGCCTCATACACACGGTGGACCTGTCGCCGCAAGATGCGCGCGCCATGTGTTTCCAGCAACAGTTGTAGCCCGTGTCTATAGGCCTTTACACTATGGGTGCACATTGGTTACTTTGGCTCCTTATGAAGATGAGCTCTGAACATTCTCAGGTATGCTTATTTCATGTCAGAATGTTATACTTCAGCACTTTAGAGCCATGAACTTAGAGGTACATGATGAGATAGCCCTTCAACATAGCACAACTAGCATAAGGCGCTTTGTGCCCTCACTTCTCCCTGATGCAGATAAGCAACACAGCATGGTCAGCGCTCCCCACTGCTGATTGGACAGTGCAGACCAGCATCTGACTAAAGAGCTCACTGTCGTACTATAACTACCTATAATCAAGTGCACACTGTTAAGCTGGCAGCACGCAGCTGTGCATTAAAGCCTGATTTGTTCACAGTGTGCGACTGTGCGCTTCCTCTGTCCAGCTTGTGAGCTCAGCTGTGCAAGAATTATATGAAAATAACAGACAGAATCAGATCTGTTGACTAGTTGTACATAAAATTAAATTAGGGTTTTTGATTGAGGATGTTACTAGGTTAAATGTTTTTTATCTGCTGAGTAATACAATTTAAAGCCCACCTAATGCGAGAGGAATATGGAAGAGGTCATATTTATTTCCTTTGAAACAATCCAAATTGCCTGGCTGTTCTGACGATCCTCTGCCTCTAAAGGTGCCTATACATTTAGCCATGTATGGGCAGATCGACCAAGAGACAGATCGCTCTCTGATTTAATCTGCAAGAAGTTGTAAATCAAGATAATACCATTTATTGGCTAACTAAAAAGAATAAGAATAAGCAAGCTTTCGGCTTTGCAGCCTTCGTCGGGCTTACAATCCAGTAAGTAAGTTACCAGACCTGGGAGTTGAATTGTCACAGAGGCATCGTAAATTCTGAGTTCACAAGTTTAGCTATATAGGCTGAGAAAGAGTTTGGCATTAAATATCCTCAGCCTCATACCAATATAAAAAGTTTTTGTCCTTATTCAAGCCTTTATCCACTGCTTTGAACCAATTTATAAATGTTGTTTCTGCTATTAATCGATCATTTGACGTTTTGAAGCCACCCTTCAGGGCAGTGACACGAAGATCATACATGCTGTGTCCGTTGGACCGAAAGTGTGTAGCAACTGGGAGTTCAGATTTGGTATTGTTAATAGTGTGCCTGTGTCCATTCATACGTTTGCGCAGAGTTTGTCCAGTTTCTCCCACGTACATAACATTGGGGCATTTAGCACACATGATCAGATATACCAGTTTGGTGGATCCACAGGAAAATGTGCTCTGTACTCTTTACTAGAGATGGCCCAAACCGGTCGCTGGGCGAATCTCTGTGGGCCCTGTACTACTTCCGGGTCGCTATGACCCGGAGTAGTACGCCTGCGCTGGCCCGGCGGTGCGCATCCTATATCGCGCTCCTGTTGCCGGGCACCCTCTGCGCATGAGCGTGACGTCATTCATGCGCAGAAAGTGCCCGGCAACAGGAGCGCGTTTTAGGACGCGCACCGCCGGGCCAGCGCAGGCGTACTACTCCGGGTCATAGCGACCCGGAAGTAGCACAGGGCCCAGTGATGCAGAGATGTTCGCCGGTTAACGGTTTGGGAACCGTTCACCACATCTCTACTCTTTACTCCTGTTGTGAACCTGGTATCGTTAACCTGTCAGTGGAGTAAATGTGTCTGCAGGTCCCACACCTTTTTTGTCGGCCAGGTGATGTTCCATTTTATTGTGGCCTATTCAAAGAACTTCTGACAATCATCTGTTTCAGATTGTGTGGTTGCCAATATGACAAGAGTGGAGGTTTAGGGAATATCTTCCTCAGTCTGTGATCCTTGTGCAAAATGGGATGAAGTTCCTTAGCAATCCTCCTTAAGATTTCCAGGTGTGGGTTGTAGGTGACAACCAAAGGGACACGATCCTCTTTCTGGTTTTGCTTATATTTCAGGAGTTCAGTCCTGGGGATGTTGCTGGCTTTCCTGATTTGGGGCTCAGCCATAGGAGGACTGTAACCTTGTTTAATGAAAGTGTTCTTAAGGTGATCCAGGTGCTTGTCTCTGTCCATCCTGTCAGAACAATTCCGCTTGTACCTTATGGCCTGGCTGTAAATAATAGATATGATGAGTCTGTTTGATGACGAAACGCGTAGGGCGGAGCCAGTACGCCAGACGCAGACACGCCCCCTAGGCGAGTAAGCGGTAGCCCGGAGTAGTGTGGGGATTCCGACCAGCGGGACGCCGCAGGGAACCGGGAGTACACCTACAAGGGCCTTAGGAGAGCCCCTGTGACACGCTTGATACCATTGTGGAGCTTGTAAGTAGTTAGGAGGCGCGAGAAGCGCGGTTATGTGTCATTTGCTTCAACATACTGCGCAATGAGGTTTTATTGTGTTTTTAGTGAAAATTTTATGAAGATATTAAACGTTTGATACCAGCATATGGGTGTGCTTCACTGATGTGCCTGAGTGAGACATAAAGTGAGAGATCCACCTGAAGAACGAGGTGGTTTTAATCCGGTGAGCCTCTCTATTTTTGGGTGGTGGAGTCACGAGTGGAAGCACAGAGTGTTCACAATCACACGGGTCTCTTGAATCTAAAAGTGTTTACAATATCACGTGATGTGCAGTTTGTTTTTCTAATTTTAGATCGTGGCTATGGAATGAGAGCGCAGTGGATTTTTACGATTTGTAAATTATAGAGTTCTTAATGTGCTTGGGATGAAAACTGTCATATCTTAGGTATGTGGGACGGTCTGTAGGTTTGCGATACACAGACATTTGTAGGTTGTCACCCCTGATGTATATGGTGTCCAGAAAGTTAATCTCTGTGTGAGAGTAGGTAAGTTTCAATTTGATTGTAGGATGGAAGGCACTTCAGGATTGCTAAGGAACTTCATCCCATTTTGCACAAGGATCACAGACTGAGGAAGATATTCCCCAAACCTCCCCTCTTGTCATATTGGCAACCACACAATCTGAAACAGATGATTGTCAGGAGTTCTTTGAATAGGCCACAACAAAATGGAACATCACCCTGCTGACAAAAAAGGTGTGGGACCTGCAGACACATTTACTCCATTGACAGGTTAACGATAACAGGTTCACAACAGGAGTACAGAGTACAGGGCATATTTTCCTGTGGATCCACCAATCTGGTATATCTGATCATGTGTGCTAAATGCCCCAATGTTATGTACGTGGGAGAAACTGGACAAACGTATGAATGGACACAGGGACACTATTAACGATACCAAATCTGAACTCCCAGTTGCTACGCACTTTCGGTCCAACGGACACAGCATGTATGATCTTCGTGTCACTGCCCTAAAGGGTGGCTTTAAAATGTCAAATGATCGATTAATAGCAGAAACAAAATTTATAAATTGGTTCAAAGCAGTGGATAAAGGCTTGAATAAGAACAAAAACTTTTTATATTGGTATGAGGCTGAGAATATTTAATGCCAAACTCTTTCTCAGCCTATATAGCTAAACTTGTGAACTCAGAATTTACGATGCCTCTGTGACAATCCAACTCCCAGGTCTGTGAGCATGGTGTAAACATGGATTCTTATCTCTGCTAACAACCTTCCACCCCATTTAGATGTCCGGTTTCACTTAAAGAGAAACTCCGACCAAGAATTGAACTTTATCCCAATCAGTAGCTGATACCCACTTTTACATGAAAAATATAATGATTTTCACAAACAGACCATCAGGGGGCGCTGTATGACTGATTTTGTGCTGAAACCCCTCCCACAAGAGGCTCTGGTACCGTACGGTACTCTGGGCAAACTGCCACAATGTAACAATGACACACACAGGAAATGGCTGTTTATAGCTGTCTGTTAAAGCCAGAACAGCTACATAATCTGCCCACAGTAACAATGTCACCATGTAATACATGTCAGAATGTGAATCTGGGAGAGGAAAGATTTTACAATGAGCAAACTCTGACTAAATCATGTATACATAATTATTGTAAAAATTAAGCACCTTTTTATATTAAATTATTTTCACTGGAGTTCCTCTTTAAGGCATCTTAATGACATGTATTTTTGCTTGAAAAAAATCTATGAACCCCTTTTGATGTTGCATGTATAAAGCGGTCTGTACCATCAGCCTGCAAGCATACAGGATTGTAAGCCCGACGAAGGCTGCAAAGCCGAAAGCTTGCTTATTCTTATTCTTTTTAGATAGCCGATAAATGGTATTATCCTGATTTAAAACGTCTTGCTTTTACGGATGGCTAACACGGTACAATACCCTACTGCTACTACTATGATTGAATCTGATCAGAGAGATCTGTTGGGTGCAATAAACTGCAGGCTAATTACTGATTACTTTCAGCATGAAATCTCTTGGGAATTAGTCTTGTGACGACAAAGCCTCGTCACTTTCCCCCCAAATGTTTATGTGCCCCGCCAGTTCCCCTGCATTAAAATTTAACCTGGTCCAGCTGCCACGGCTGTCCAGCTGCTCTGGATCCCATCTGCTGCTTCCGCATGAGCACCCCACATCATGGTTGCCGTAGCTTGTGTGTGATGTCACACATGCAGCACCTGCTATACACAACCAGATGGAGCGCTCGGGGAACCAGCAGATGAGACGTGGAACAGCTGGAACAGCTGAAATTTTAATGCATGGGCAGTGGGGGTGGGGGGGGGGGATGGAGTCTTGGGTTTGACATTACAATTTGGGGGGCCCAGTAGCTAGGGGTTCTGTGCCGTTCGTCACAATATTGCACCTCATTACCGAAGCACACCTGATGTTGGTCCGGGATCTTCCCAGTATGCTTGATCAATACATTTCGACCAATTTTGGCCTGAAAAAGCTCATATTGCCAATTGTGCAGGTTTGCAACAAGCATGCACAGATTTTCATCTGATTCGATACAATTATCAAATCCGATGGTCGATTAGGCTGCAAAATCACTAGATGTATAGCCACAATAATTGTGTAGATGAGTAATTGGTCTGCTCTTTCCTCCTGAATGCTTCATTGGCTGTTCAGCTGATCATGTGACTCTACTTGAAACTACAGCTCACAACATGTTATAGCAGAAAAGCAGTCGTCAAGTTTAATCAAATAAAAACTAGATGTAAGAAAAAAAATTATATTCTCATTTATACTTGACTAAACTGCTTGACATATCTAGTGAGCAAATGGGCACCCTATTGGTAGGAAGTACCACAGGAGTACACAACAAGCAACTTAATACAGAAAAACGGTGTGCCACAAATATGCTTTTTAATGGTATACCTCAAACACAATCAACAACAAATTGGCATGTGATTGTTATGCTTTCCTTCTTCAAACTGCTAAATCATCTATTTCAAACCAGGGAAAATTTGCAAAACAACAAATGATCAACTACATAAAAAATATAAGCATGCCAAATGATTAACCAGTTCATCTGTTGTCATGGGAGGGTTCATCAGTATTTCCGTTTTATATAGTGCCAGTTTCCTGGTGAGGGGCACAACAGCAGTGGCCCAGGCACCCAGCAAAATGTTCATGCCCCCAGTGCTTCATGGCCGAAGCTCCACTCTCTCTCTGTAGTGCTTACTGGACAACTGTTCCACTCCTGCTCCCCCACCTCCTGTGCAGAGTAAGTGCAGGGAGGGCTGTTACATTTACCTAGTCATCCATGCTGCATCTTATATCCTCTTCCTCCCAGGAGCCACTTGCTCTATGATGCCACCCTGAGTCTCCTGATGACGTGACATGCATCAGGAGCCTCAGGATGTCAGCATGCAGCACATGGGTGCCAGGAGGAGGAGGAGGAGGAGGAGACTAGATACAGTGCAGACTTGGTAAATATAACTCTGCACAAGAGGAGGGGCGGGAAACTATATTCTCCCCACTGTGTTACACCACTGTGCCTGGCTAAAATGCCGATCTTTTGGCTTTAGTAGTGCCTGAGTCACACACCAGGAATACCAATGAAGCCAGAGGAATCTGAGTAGAGTTAGAACAGCATATCTACATACAAGTTGTGGGTCAGTAAGTCAGAAAGCATAATGGACAACAGTCAAGCAAGTAACATTTTTAATAAAACGTTAGCAGTTTAGGTTTCAGCACACCAACACTGAGAAGTTCTACTTACATTGTCCATTGTAACTTTTCATTCTTGATGGAGCTGTATAAGGCCTGTCAATACACAAGAAAAAAAAAAGAATGAATGCCTAAATCACAACATTATTCCATGTATTATTATAATGTAAACTGAAGTAAAGTACAATGTTAATTTCTAGTGTTACTAACTGAAAGTCAGTTAACTGCAGATTTTTCATTGGTCCTAAAGTTGAATAGGGGACTCACTGAATGTTCATACCTGATGCATACAGTCCAGGAAAGTTCCCTTTGGAAAGGTCTGTCATGTGACCCAGATAGCAAGCATGGAGCTTTCCGAGCTGCTGGAAGGTTCAGGCTCTGTGATCAGCATTGCGACTCAGCAATTTCTTATAGGCAGACTGAGCTATAGCTGCAGTGCTGGTCACAGAGAGTTAATCTCAGCAGAAACTGTGGGTATAAGAGGTTAGTTGAGCTGTACTCCCAGCTAGCTGCTGCCTCCTCCAAGCTCCTCTCTAACTGCTTCATGTGTGGGTGATGATGGTATAAAGGGAAGTAGTTTGGACATGCCTTTCATACCATCTTGCAAGTCAATACATGACAACTGTAACAAGAGGGATATGGTGGCTGCTATATTTATTTCCTTTTAAACAATACCAGTTTCCCGGCTATTCTGTTGATCCTCTGCCTCTAATGCTTTTAGCCATAGACCCTGAACGAGCATATGCAGATCAGGTGTTTCTGACATTATTGTCAGAGCTGACAAGATTAGCTGCATGCATGTTTCTGGTGTGATTCAGACATTACTGCAGCCAAACAGATCAGCAGGGCTGCCATGCAACTAGTATTGTTTAAAACGAAATAGATATGGCAGCCTCCATCTCCTTATAGTTACAGTCGTCCTTTAAGCACTTAAACCTATTTTGTTTGCAATGGTAGAAACCCTTATAAGTAAATCAGTAGATACTTTAAATATGTGTTCACCCAGTTCAACATACAAAGTCATAGCACAGT
This sequence comes from Hyperolius riggenbachi, assembly GCF_040937935.1. NCBI lineage: Eukaryota > Metazoa > Chordata > Amphibia > Anura > Hyperoliidae > Hyperolius > Hyperolius riggenbachi. The sequence goes on along the minus strand of NC_090655.1, from coordinate 125,891,210 downwards.
TTAACACAGGTCCACTGAAAGTACAATTTATACTAGATTTCTTTTCCTCATTGTTGAGGAAAAATATGCCACATAGAAGAAATAATACTCAGTTCCTTCATGGTGCCCTGACAGACAGATCACATGACGCTACAAAATGTCAAACCATTTAACAGTGGTCAGAATTATTTTTGGCTACTTACTGCTTATAGTACATTGTAGCCTCTCACTTCTTACATAGCCAATCTGCTTATTTACACTGTCTAGAATGCTGCAGTGGGGCTGGTGTGTTGCATTCGATTGTCTGACTACCTATGAGCCGGGTCATCTCTTCAGAGGTTTATTTACCCCATATGGAGCGGTCCTAAATATTTACTTACATATTGAGGTCTGAGGGCTCCTTCACACCAGAGCTGATTTCTGGCGCTTTGACGCAAACTCAGTACTTTGCGTTTTCCAAGGTAAAATGAAAGTCCACAGAGTTTAATTTTACCTTTCACATCTAAAGCTGCATTTTGGTGCATTACTGTTCGACGCATCCAGGGAACTTTTAAATCGTCCGTCGCCGGCGGTTTGCTGTCAGGTGCAGGGCCGGATTTGTACTCTTTACCGCCTAAGGCCACTGTCACCATCCACCTGCATTCAGTATAGGTAGTGAGATGACCCCCCCCCCCCTTCCCTTTAGTATAGTTAGCCAGGTGACTCCTTCCCCTTTCCTCTAGTATAGGTAGCCTAATAACCCCCCCAGTATAGGTACCCAGATGACTCCCTTAATCCCTCCCCCCCTTCAGTATAGGTAGCCAGCTTGCCTTCTCACCGCAGCAGCTATTAGTGTCACTCATTTCTCCGTTCGTCTCCAGTGCAGAAGCTTCCTCTTCCTTTCCGTCTCCAATGCTGCCCAAGTCCATAGCCACCGGCCACAATGCAAACGTGCACAGAGAGCAAGGTGGCTGCTGCACAGGTGGCTAGCAGCAGAGTACAAGCTTGCAAATGTTGTACCAGTTTAGCCTGCTGCTTTAGTGCCCTTGCTTCTGTGGTGCCCTAGGCCATGGCCTAGGTGGCCTTGACCTAAATTCGGCCCTGGTCAGGTGAATTATAGCTACTGCCGCTAATCAACGTTGCTCCGCAACTTCCCGATGTCACTCAATGCGTGCACGATGTCGGGTTCGTACACGCGTTGCATAATGTGAAAGAGCCCTCAGTAGTGGGTGTTTACTTGCAAGTGGTTGTACCATTTCTTTATCATTTACCACAAAAAAAATTTTGTTTTGATACATCTTTAATAAAGAGAAAAATAAACTTTTTTGAAACTGATAACTTATTGATGACTCTTTATAATTTACACATTGGTGCTGTTATAATTGGCATCTTTGTCAAGGATTTAGTATATATCATCAGCGAATTAGCACACTGCTGAGTTGTATCTATTGTATCTACACACTACAATAGCTGTGCACACTATAGTACTTATTCACACTTATTCACAAACATCCTGCTGCTCTCTGGCCACTGCTGATCCCCTCACCTACCTTAGCAATACTCAAAATAATTGAGTTTTTGGGGGTTATCAGTCTAATGGGGTTCAAAGACAGTTCCCCATCTTCTACTTCTGTCAAAACATGAGCGACAAGCAATTGGCAACACGCAACAGTAACATTTTTCAGCCACTTTCTTTGCCTCTTAATGCTCCTCCTACCCTCTTAGTAGCACAGTACATGTAAGCTCAGCCAAGCAATGTGTGAATGATTGCCACGGGCTGTAGGTAGAGCCTTGACCTCAACTATCATGAACGACTGATTTACCCAGCAATACTCTAATGTCTGTACATAGCTCCAGTGACTGAATGAAGGGATTGTACTAGAAGACACACTCAGGAAAATCCTTACTGTGGCATAAAAAGTGTAAAAAACACAAGGCAACTCTATATAATTGATTGATCAGAAATCAATTCTATAAAATTCCCCATTTGATTGATTTGCGGACAATTTCGATCGATTTGGTCTATCCGACAGGATGGAAGATCTAGGTCAATCTCCTGCTGGTAGCAGATCCATGGTCCATAGAGTTGCATTGGATCTAATGGTCCAATCATGCATTTACTGTAGATCGATTTCCAATAGTTTTCATTCTGAAATCTATTGGAAATCTGTTCCTAGTGTGTGGCACACATCAGATAGATTCCTGTCAGATTGGACTTGATGGCATCTGACAGAAATTATATGATGGTCGAATCTGCTGCAAATCTATAAGTGTATGGTCACCTTTAGCATATCATTCTAGTGCCTATAAGAACATGGAGTCGTATAAGGTCCAGTCTAGGATTTTAACCTCCTGGGCATTACGGACGAGCTTAGCTCGTCCAGTAATGCCGCGCTGGATTGCTCAGGCCCTGGTGGGCCGATTTGCATAATTTTTTTTTAAACACGCAGCTAGCACTTTGCTAGCTGCGTGTCTTACCCGATTGCCGCTGCTCGCCGCCAATCTGCTGCTACCCGCTGCAAAAGAGGGCCCCCCCGCAGACCCCTTGCGCAGCCTGGCCAATCACCGCCAGACTGCGCTATGGGGTGGATCTGGACTCCCCCTGATGTCACGACGTCAATGACGTCATTCGCCATGGCAACGGGGAAGCCCTACAGGTAGTCCCGTTCAGAACAGGATTTCCTGATGGGTTTGATCGCCGGCGGCGATCGGAAGGGTGGGAGGGAGCAGGGAGGGGGGAATCATGTAGCTAGCGCTGGGCTAGTTACATGATAAAAAAAAAAAAAATTAGGTGAAAAAAAACCACCCTCAGCCGTGGGGATTTAAAAAGCCAGGGAGGTTAAGCATCCTCCAAATCAGCAGACCAGCACTGGCTGGAGCAACCTGTGGACATGGGTTTATTATCTGATATTTTTTTGCCCGAGGATGCACAAGTCAAAAACCACAATTTTGTTAACGCATTAAAGGAAGAGAAAAAGGTAATTCCTATAGATGATGAAAGTCAACAGAAGCCAAATAAAAAAGTGTGATATGCAGCCAGCCAGTGGCGTAGCTAGAGACTATGGGGCCCCATAGCAAAATATTTATGGGGCCCTCAGATGGAGGCACTCTTGAGCAATGCCACCCTATGGATATGAGTTGACTGGGCAATTTACATTTCCATGGGCAACGAGACAAAGTCTGAGGGTGGAGAAACAAAATGAACACGTCAAGTACCACCTGGGCGCCCTCCTCTACGGGGCCCCATAGCAGATACTATGGCTATTGCTACGCCCTTGCAGCTAGCAGTGATGGTCACTTAGTTATTTTAAATGTCATTCATTATGACTACAGTTACAGCCTGGCTAAGGCGTCGTTCACATCAAGGCCGTTTCTGTGCGCTTTTTAGAGCGCATTGCCCTGTGTGTTCTGCAAGGTATTGATTTTCCCATGTAATTAAATGTGCCTGGTTCACATCTATGTGCTGTGCTGAGCTGCGTTCCAAAAATGTAGGGTTGCATGCATTTTTGTGTGTTGAGCTGTAAAGCGCACATCAATGCAAGTGAACAGGTGTGGTTTTTTAGGGCACAGAAGCACATACAAGCGCATGCGGGTTTTTTTACTCTGAATTGAAAAAAAAAACAACATTTTCATATGAAAACAAAGCTTTATTGACAACTGCTACTACAATAAGAAAAACATGCTTAAAAAAAGCGCACTGCAACGCACTGAAACGCGTAGTAAAGAACACACACACCCAATGTGAACAAGGCCTAAGCCCCCTTGATATATCACTCACCCAATCATTAGGTGTGAGGATGGTCATGCGAGTGTAAGAACATAGCATGAATATGGAAATTCTGAACTCCTGTGTTGCATGACAATAAAATTAGCGTCACAGCTAGCACCTGCAATTTCCTTGGATCTTAATGAAATATTATATATTTCAGCCACTAACCTTTCCGCTTTACCCGGTCACTCTCTTAGCCTGAAGTCTAAAAGCACAAACTTTTAGGTCGGTTTTAAACCTGATTACATCACCATGCATGCCACGACGCACCGCGCTCTGTCGTTTACACATAGTGTGTAGCCCATAAACTTCCATTACCCCAAGCACCGTGCATTAGGCGTGGTGCTTATGGTAACGCGCCGTTGCCCTTGCATTGGATCGAATGCTTCCACGGCAACAGACCGCAGTAAGTGTGGAAGTCTCCATAGACTTTCATTGCTTTTGCGGCCCCTTGCAGTAAGATAGGGTGACACAAAGCAGGTTTACCCTGCAAGTGTAAAAGGGACCTAAATGTTCCAAGTAGATGTAGACTCAATGTATGAACTGTCTTACTAAACCCTGTTTATACATTTCACAGCTCCATTATGGTGCATCTGGCAAAGCACAGATGCAGTGGCATAGCTATGGAGCTATGGGCCAGGGTGCGAGATTTACATTGGGCCCCCCCAAGCACTCTATACATAACACTTGATGCAGCACAACAAAACCTGCCAAGGTCATCCACAGTATTAGAGGTACAAGAAGGGGGGAACAGTTTGTTAATGATAACTACTATTCAGAGCATCTATAGAAGTGATCATTACCACCAGCACATGACCAATAAACAGCTAATACTTTGGTTGAGGAAGAGCCCCATGGGGCCCTTCTGGCCCAAGGGCCCCGATGCGGTCACTACCTCTGTAACCCCTATTGCTACGCCACTGCACAAATGTCAAGTCAATGTTTCAAGGGTTTCCTGGAATGCCACATTCGCTTGACCTGCTTCTACACGTCACCCAGTTACTCCTGCCTCCTGAGCAGCAAGCAGTTCACATAACCCAGGGTATGATGCCCATCAACAGTACAATCTATCGAATGACCAACCATACGATCACTCGGATTGGGTACCGTTAATGATGCCGGTCGACTACAATCAACCATTCTATCGATCGTTCCGTCGATCCGAAAATCCAAACAATTCTTTTACTTTGATCAGATTGCTCATCATTTTCCCCTTTGTTGGTGGGTGAAAACGATTGTTTCTAAAAGATTGCAGCGATTGGATTGGACAGTCGATTGTTTGGGAAACTGGATAATTAATGTGCACCTTTACAGGGACGTGCTATGCTAAGATCAGAAGATGAACATAAAGACAGGAATTCTTTGTTGCCTCTGAAGTCTGTATCTGTTTTGTATTGGCCAGCAGGTTGCTTTGCTGTTCTGCTCTCATTGGTCTCTGTAGCAACAAGTGACATAATGAAATAAAAAATAAAGTTGCAACCTTGTCTTGTATTACAATGAGCGCAGAGGAAACAGGCAGCCATTGCTTTTATCCTGTATACCAGCCTGGGTTGGCTAAACCTTTGTTCTTTGTAAAGGTTTTATGAAAAGGAATAAAAAGCTGAAAGATCTCACCAGTCCAGCAAACGTAATACAAATATAAAGCCACTCATTAAAATTGCTACAGACATAAGTCACCACTGCACAAATCTTTCTGTATTTTACTTTTTATTAAATATCATCTTTGCATTTCAGTTTGCAGTACTTCTTTGTGAGCACATACTCTGTCTGGGGTAAGAGCTTCTCGAGTGACTACTTTGAATTACTTATTATTCCTTTTCAAACAGCTGCATCCAGAGTTTGGCCTTTTTTCCACTGTAAAAACGCGATCGAAATCATGCTGTGATTTTGATCGTATTCTTCCTCCCATTTTCCACTACAGTGATTCCGCCATGATCCGACAGGTGTATGGCACGGTTGCAGCACTTTTGCGATTTTAAATTCCATCATAAAAAAAACAAATGATCAGGAATACATTCGAATGCCTTACTGCGATTGCTATGCAATTTCCTGTGCTCATATATTTTCGATAGGACCTCAAGCGCAAGTAAAAATGCAGCAGGCATGTCAACTGTGATCAGGAAAAATCACGTCGCAAACACATAGCATCAATGGAAACATCCTCGCATGGTATGAAGTAGTTTAGGAAACCTACAGGACCCGTTTCCACTTGTGCGGTTTCCGTGCCGAATCCGCAGAGTTTCCCCGCAGGCAAGTTGTGTTATGGTACAATGGCACCGCCGGCCGAATGCTTGTGTTAGCGATTTGGCCGATATTTCCACGGCTGATGGGATTCGTCTGCGTACCCGCAAACCCCGGAAGTGCCGCTGCGCATCTCGCAGACGCGTGCGGCTCAAGTGGAAACGCCCCTCACACTTCTCACTGCAATTTTTCACCTTGTTTTTTAGCATTTGCAAGTCTGCATTATTTAGGTTCCGACTCTCTTTTTTTGTTTGCATGTTTAGGGAAATTTTACATTCCAATTTTTCATGCATACCAATGAAGTCATATGGCGGTTGCTCGCACGCGCGCGCCGGTGTGCGGCGGGTGCACGCGCAACGGGCGGGAGCGTGCATACACGCGGCATGCGCACGGAGACAGACCTAGCCCGTTTTTAAATGGGCTAAGGTCACTAGTATAATATAGTTAAAGGATACCCGAACTGAAATGTGACATAATGAGATAGACATGTGTATGTACAGTGCCTAGCACACTAATAACTTTGCTGTGTTCCTTTTTTTCTTTCTCTGCCTGAAAGAGTTAAATATATGGTATGCAAGTGGCTGACTCAGGCCTGACTCAGACAGAAAGTGACTACAGTGTGACCCTCACTGATAAGAAATTCCAACTATAAAACACTTTCTTAGCAGAAAATGGCTTCTGAGAGCAAGAAAGAGGTAAAAAGGGGGAATTTCTTATCAGTGAGGGTCACACTGTAGTCACTTCCTGCCTAATGCTACGTACACACATGCGACAACGATCGTTCGTTAAGAACGACGAACGAACTTTTAATTGATGAAAGAACGACCTAAGTAAAGGTAGTTTTAAAATGTGTGTAACGATCTGATCGTTAGAACGAACGTTACATCACAGAAAGCAACTATTGCGCCTGCGCATAAAAATGAGAAGTTCCATGGAGAAATAGTGAAATGCGCATGTCAAGCCTAGTACGAACGATCGTTTCCAACGATGTACTACTTTTGCAAACGATCGTCGTTGGTTAAAATCCGCCGAGACAAAACTTTCTTTTGTAGCGATTTGGCTCGTTCGTCGTTTGCCTTAATAGTCGGTGGTTCGTTTTTTGTAACGATCGTCGTTGGTAAAGATCGGGGAACGATCGTTACAAACGACTATAGTCGCATGTGTGTACGCACCTTGAGTCAGGACTGAGTCAGCCACTTACATACCTGACATTTAACTCTTTCAGTCAGAGAAAGAAAAAAAAGGATCACAGCATAGTTATTTGTGTGCTAGGCACTGTACATACACATGTCTATCTCATTATGTAAAATTTCAGTTCGGGTATCCTTTAACCCCCTTGGCGGTATGAAAAATACCGCCAGGGGGAAGCGCAGCAGTTTTTTAAAAAAAAAATTTTGTATCATGTAGCGAGCCGAGGGCTCGCTACATGATCCCCCTGCCCGCTTCGATCGCTCAGGAAATCCCGTTCAAAGAACGGGATTTCCTGGAGGGCTTCCCCCGTCGCCATGGCGACGGGGCGGGATGACGTCACCGACGTCAGCGACGTCGGGACGTCATTGGGAGACCCGATCCACCCCTCGGCGCTGCCTGGCACTGATTGGCCAGGCAGCGCTCGGGGTCTGGGGGGGGGGGGGGCGCGCGCCGCACCGGATAGCGGCGATCGGGCGCGCGGCGGCGGCGATCGGGGTGCTAACGCAGCTAGCAAAGTGCTAGCTGCGTCCAGCAAAAAAAAAATTAAGTAAATCGGCCCAGCAGGGCCTGAGCGGCACCCTCCGGCGGCTTACCCCGTGTCAGGAACAACTTACTTTGAGAGATTATTTTGCTTGTAAATGTGCTGAAAGGTTATTTTTTTTATCAATTAGATGATATACAAGTCATTTATGAGAGGTTTTGTGAATAGAGCTCAATATATGTATGCAAATTGCACATCCGGTGTAGGAAAAAGCATACATGTAGGCCATTTCTTTCTGCAGAAAATTAGCACAACGGAAGTCAAATGCGATACCACTGACCTGCTTTAGATGTGCAGCAAATGCGATTTCGCAAAAAGTTTGACATTATTGTTTGTAGAGTAAAGCACTGAACAGAGGGGGTTTCTTTTTTCACTACAATAGTAAATTTCCCTCTTTTGGCACTCCACGTGTGGATCATGAATGCAGTGTTCCATGCAAAGTGAATTGACCGGAAATTGTGCAAGTCAAGCCCTGTGGAGGCTGATTAATTACCAGAATTGACTGGCTCGGTTTTCAAATATGAGCGCATGTTTCCAATTTGCACAGAAAGCTTGATCAAAAGTTAATCACTCTTGATGAGTGAGTGACAGACAGAGAAGGGATGTGAACAGGGCTGTGGAGTAGGTACAAAAGTCATCCAACTCCTCAGTTTATGAAACCACCAACTCAGACTCTGACTCCAGGTACTCAAAATTGCACAGACTCCAACTCCTTAGTTAATATTAACCAAGTCCGTTCACAGGAACTAGCACTGTAGTTACACTACATCCAGTAAGCGACGATGTTCAGAGAGAGAACAGCCCGGAAGGTGAGTAATTGCTAACTTCCTGCCGCACTTGTCTTCAATGGAGGGGGGAGCACGGACGGGGACCCGAGGAGAGGTAGGTAGAAGTCTGGTCCATCTACCCGTGGCTGAGTCCCATGTGCTGCTGCTGCTGCTCCCCCCTCCTGCTCTTTACTGCCTGGAGAAAAGGGGGAGAGGAGGAGGGGGACACTACCTATGGCTGGCTAACCTATACTGGAGGCACCTATGGCTGGCAAACCTATACTGGAGGACCCTATGGCTGCCTAACCTATGCTGGGAGCAGCTATGGCTGGCTAACCTATACTGGAGGCACCTATGGCTGCCTGACCTATGCTGAAGGCACATATGGCTGGCTAACCTGTAGAGGAGGCACCTATGGTTGGCTAACCTATACTAGAGGCTCCTTTGGCTGCTTAACCTATACTGGGATCACCTATGGCTGGCTAACCTATACTGGAGGCACCTATGGCTGGCTAACCTGTAGAGGAGGCACCTATGGCTGGCTAACCTATACTAGAGACTCCTTTGGCTGCCTAACCTATACTGGAATCCCCTATGGCTGGCTAACCTACAGTATACTGAAGGCACCTATGGCTGGCTAACCTATCCTTGAGGCAACCATGGCTGGCTAACCTATCCTGGAGGCACCTATGGTACCTGGCTGCTATCATATGGCCATTTTACTATATGATGTACTGATTGAATTTTAATGTGTGTGTGTGTGTATATATATATATATATATATATATATATATATATATATATATATATATATATATATATATATATGCACCTTCGCATGTTTTTAGCACTCTGCACTTACGTAATTGTCCCTTGAAAAAGCTTCCTTCGGGAGGTGAAACATGTCGGATTTATTGGTGGGGGTAGTGTAAATATATATTTAGTTGAGCAATGGAAGGAGGACTGGAAAAGGACTGAAAAAAAAACGTTTTGTAAAAAATAATACCTTTTAATGGCTAACTAATAGAGTTAAATAATGCACGCTTTCTGGGATCTAGTCCTCTTCTTCAGGCATATTTCCAGATGTAAGCTGAAGTAAAACACTGATGCAGAAGGTATTTTTTTTTTACAAAACATTGTTTTTTTTCTACCTATATAATTTGTTTGGCTAACACGGTACAGAAACTTTTTTGCTACTCTCTCTCTATTGACCAAATACTTACCATAGTATCCTCATTTACCGTTGCCCATTCAGACATCTTTGATATATACCACAGCAGCTTTTTTTTTTTATAATGACAAATAAAAGTTAATTTTTAGTCCTAGTAAGGGATATTTATGTGTATTGTTACCTATTCAGGTCTTTGCTGTTGAGGCACCTATGGTTGCCTAACCTATACTTGAGGCACCTATGGCTGGTTAACCTATACTAGAGGCTCCTTTGGCTGCCTAACCTATACTGGGATCACCTATGGCTGGCTAACCTATACTGGAGACACCAATGGCTGGTTAACCTATACTGAAGGTACCTATGGCTGGCTAACCTATACTGAAGGCACCTACGGCTGGCTAACCTATACTGGAGGCACCTATAGCTGGCTTATCTATACTAGAGGCACCTATGGATGGCTAAGTTACATTGGGGTGCTAAATATCGCAACACAAATAACATTTTCAAGTGGGGAGGGGGGGGGGCGTTTTAACACCGCCGCCCTGGGAGCAATTTAGCCTAGAAACTGCCCAGACTCCAACTACCCAATATTGTTTCGACTGACTAATAACCTCAACATTATGGCAAAGAGAACTCCTGCTCTTGAATGGGGGCATGGTGGCATGATGCAACATGTCTGAACACCCTTTTAAATACATCCAAGAGAGGACAAAATTGTGTCATTACAGTCTGCTCAGCTCCACAAGTCTGACAGTTGGCCCATACTGTGCAGTTAGTAGTAAATCAGGTAGATTATTCAGGCACTAGCTTTGTGCTGTTCAATACAGCGCTACACATACATTGATTGTGAACCACTCCAGCTTCAAAATCAATCATGTAAAGACCATATCAATATCAGAAAATACGAGTGAATGTACATCACTTTTTTATTTGTTTTTTGTTTGTTTTTTTGGGATACGTTTAAATCATCCTGTGGTGTATGGGCAGCCAACAGATCAGATCAATTAGAGAGAAATCTGTCTCTTGGTCGATCTGCCCATACATTGCTAGATGAGTGGACACCTTAACACTACCCAACAATCTGTTCCTGAACTTTGTATCTGCATTTAGATTTTGCCCTACCCACATGTTACCGGTGCTCTGTTAGAGGGGGTAGAACCTTATACAATTTACGTTTTCTCCTAGGTTTTCTTCTAAGTGATATTTTCACACAGTATCAATAAAATGCTGTTTGAGCGACTAGAAAGCAACAAAATTCTCGGAATAATTGTGACAGTATCTTTTCACTTTCCTTTTGGTACTTTTTCAATTGCAGAGTGCTGAACTGACTTTAAAAGCCAAAGTTTGAAATGTGAGTATCTGTAATGAGTGTGGCGTAGCTAAGGAGCTGTGGGGCCCGATGCAAGTTTTACAATGGGGCCCCCAAGCACTCTATACATAACCATTGACACAGCGCACCAAAACCTGCCAATGGTAACTACAGTGTCAGAGAGGTGTAAGAAGGGGATGGGGAACAGTTTGTTAATGAGTACCACTATTCAAAGTATCTATAGAAGTGATTATTATGAGCACAGGACCAATAGAGAGCTAATACTGTAGTTGAGGGAGGGCCCTTCGGGGCCCCTCTGGTCCAAGGGCCCTGATGCGGTTGCAACCTCTGCAACCCCTATTGCTATGCCCCTGGTAGTGGGCCGTCAACCACAACCTTTAATAACATTTTTTTTACAATTGGTGTTTGTGCCACACTGGCCCTTCAAATATGATCTGTATTTTTCCAGCCAAATGCATGGCCAGCATTATTACATTTGAAGAGGAACTTCAACCCAGGATTGAAAGATACCCCCTTTCCCTCGAGAAACTTTTTCTCAAACAGATCATCAAGGGTTGTCTGTGTGGCTGATATTGTTGTGAAACCCCTCACAGTGTGATGTCATGACAATGAGTTTTGTTGCCGGTGAACCTCATTGCATTGTGGGAAATAACAGCTTTTTCCAACTGCCAAGCAAGCAATATCTCCCTCTTTGTATAGAACTCTCAGTAAACGAACATTCTTCAGAGATCACCTGGCAGGACTAAAGATGTCACCACCAGTGATACATTTTCAGAATGTAAATCAGGGAAAGGAAAGATTTTGCAATGGGAAAACACAGACTATATAATTTATAAATTAATATTGTATAAAATAATCTGTTTTATTCATTATGCTATTTTCACTACAGTCTCTCATTAACCACTTGAGGACCACAGTGGTAAATGCCCCTAAAGACCAGGCAGATTTGTACTAAAATGGCCACTGCAGCTTTAAGGCCAAGCTGCAGGGCCACACAGCACAGCACATGAGTGATTTCCTCCCCCCTCCTTTTCCCCCCACCAACAGACCTCTCGGTTGGTGGGGTCTGATCGCCCCCAAGTTGTTTATTTTTTATTTTTTAATAAATATTTATATATATTTATATATATATATATATATATTTCAAATCCCTCCCCCCAGCCGGCCAATCAAGGCGATCGGCTGTCATAGGCTTCTGCGCGATCTCCTGCAAACTGCAGCCCCAGGACTTGATGCCAATTGGCGTTAGGCGGTCCTGGGGCTGCCGCCGCGGCCACGCCCGATGGCATGTGGTGGTCCTCTAGAAGTTAAACTTCCCTATCGGAAACCAGCATATCTAAAACTATCCTGCATGCCACCAGTAGCACATGATTTGCAGTTAAAGAGTACCTAAATTATAAATTACAGTTTGCTTTAAAACTAATAAGTTGCCAAGCTATATAAAATCACACATAATAAAGTGTGATTTTTCTCACCCCCATGGTCCGTATTCCACATATGGGCCCATATGCAATTCAGTTTTTCTCCTAGGTGATAGTTTTACACCTTCTCATAAAATGCCTTTTAAATCACCAGAAAGCAAGAAAATACTCAAAATAATTCTAAAAGTACTTTTTCAACAACTTTTGATACTTTTTTTAATTGTAAAATGCTGAAAAGTTATTTTAAAGAGAAGATGAAAATTATCTCCTAGGAGATAACGCAGGTGAAAAAGTTAATTGCATATGGGCCATAGTCTTGAAATCCCCACCCCCCGTGTGAAATTGGGCCAGGGTGATTTTTTTTCCATTCTAAACCAAAGATGCAAAGAAGGATGCTGGGGGATTGATGTCATAACTCCATCCCCAATGCCTTTCTCCCATCCGACAACCACTGTGAAAAGACTAAAAGAGATGTGATCTAATCCAGGCAGGCATCTGAAATAAGAAATATAGCAGACAGACATGATAAGACAGACTGCAGCAGTTCTCCTGACTCTCCTCTCTGTGAAAAGAGATGTAATTTGATCATGGCAGGCAGAGAGCAGGGAAGGGAGGGGCAGGGGAGGGAACCAGGCCGGACGGAAGGACCTGAGGGTGTACTTTAACAATGCTTCCGCGTTAGAAAGAAGGAAGTGCTGCTATAGATATAAATATTAGTCTATTTTATCCACTACAATGTACCAGATGTAAACTTTATATGTTCATCTAACTGTACACAGTGCATAGACTGCATATATGTATAGCCATTCAAACCTTTTTTTTTTGGCCACAGGTGCTCTTTAAGCAGTAGCACATGCACACAGGTTATTGTCTCCAATGTACAGCTTACTCACAGCCACAGAAGCATCAGAGCGATATGGCAGGTCTGGAGACTGCTGGCTTTAACCACAAAAGGAAGCAGCATGTGAAACCTTCTTAGCAAGTAATGAAACCTCATTTGGAAGGAAGCAACTTCAGTTAAATGATTTCTGGAGCTGCTGTTTAGACCACAAACCAATGCAATAATTTCATTACACGGCTAGAGCAAATTGCTATTTAATTAGATTAGTCCAATAAAAATATTTTCATCTTTGTGTCTGCTTTCTTTTCTGCTAGATTTGAGGAGTTTCTCTCCCGATATCGCCTATCAGACAAACTTATTGCAAGAAGCTGTAAATGAAAGCGTGACACCAGCTATGGAGGGGGCAAATGCTTTCCCTTCCCTTCACAAATGGTCAGTTACTTTAGATTTACTGTAACTGGCCACATTGCTTCATAAATCTCCCGCCATGGTTGTTGAGAAACAGTGAAATGGCCAGTCTGTAAAACAGCTTCTATTACTTTTTGTTTTATCTGACAGTTTTCTGTCATAGATGTTTCCATACCAGTTGCTGTTCTGGTAGAAGCAAGAAGCTTTGGTACAATACCGCTACTACTGTTCTGGTAGAGACAGAACAAAGCAGGCTATCTGGATGTCGGCTAGCGCCAGAAGTTTGGGTGCCGCCCACTATTTATCAGGAAGTGCTGGCACCCAAAGTACGTCTCGATTTTAATAGGCGCCTATGGGAGCACCCAAGAAATAAAGTTTTTTTCTTGCATTGGGGTTAGTGGCAAATGGTGGCAGGGAAAATGGTGGCGAGGGAGGGGGTTTATGGTTAGGCATGGGGGGGTTATGATTAGGCTTTAAGTAGGAGGTTTGTGCTAGGGGGGGGGGGGGGTAAAAGGGCTAATCATCTGTTAGGGTGTTTGTGTGGGGGGAGGGTGATTAGGTGTCAGGTAGGACGTTTATGCGGGGTGGGGTTGGTTAGGGCTGGACGTCAAGTAGGAAGTTTGTGTGTGTGTGTGTGTGTGTGGGGGGGGGGGGGTTAGGGTAAGAGTAGGCTTATGTTTAGCAAGATTTTAGTAAAATATCAGTATTTAATACTGATGTTTTACACTTTAATAGTAAAATATCAGTATGAAATACCAATGTTTTACTTGCCAGATTACTGGGCGCCCAAATTTCCATGTGCCTTTTTTCGATAGATGCGAGACAGAAGGCCTTTTGCAGTTCCCTTGTCAAGCAACAAAAGCTTTATTTGCACTACTAATGCTCTTGCTCTGTGGCACAAGATTCCATTATAATCGGTTCCCATGTCTAGATGTGCCTGTGCTCACCTGAGAGCAACCGAGGTAAGGGCTAGTCCAACTGTAACTTCAGAGAATGGGAGGCTTCCAGAGGTGTTTGAGTTTAACAACAATTACCTCACATAAATATCAATTTCTTTGCTGAATGTAAATCCCTAGCAGATTTGTATCTGGTCACGAGTTAATGCTGCTGCGATCCAGTTAGATTTAAAGGACCACTAACGCCGAAAAAATGAAAAAAACAAATTTCTTAGTTTTCAACTATTATAGTTTTAAAATAAAAAGTGCTACTATAGATAAAGCCCACACATTTTATTTGCCCATTTGTCCTGGTTATTACAATGTTTCAATTGTGCCCCTAGTACAATGTGTGGCAACAATATTTTATTTGGAAATAAAGGTGCATTTTTTCCGTGTACTATTTCAATAATTACAAGCCTTTAGCTACAAAAATAACAGTAATATATCCCTAGGCCCTATTCACACTGGTCAGTTGCGTTGCAGGATAATTCAGCCTGTAAACTCACTGCCCATACAATTCTATGGGCCTGTTCACAGTAACTAATCACTTTATTCTAACTCGCTGCATGCAGGCTTTGCATTAAATCCTATGTCCAGTCTTTATTGTACTGACCACTGTGAACCTAGCCTCATGATATGCATATTAAAAAATCTGAGTCCCTCAGGTAACTATTTATGTATTTGTTTTAGATGTTGTCACTTTTTTATAAGTGTTTTATGGTGGTAACTATGGGAGAGGGGGGAATAATGGGTTAATAAATAATTCATAATTTGTTTGTATTTACTTTAATTTAATATAGTATTTTTATGTTTTTGCCACTAGATGACACCACATTTTATTCCTGTGTACTGTACATGTAATATGCGTTTGTGTTTACTTTCATTTTGTTAATGACCACCGGCATCTCACTGAGGCCAGTGATCAATCACTGCAAGTACTTTGAGTGGCTTTGGGAATATATATTGCTATTCACTACTCTGCTGAAGGGGGGGGGGGGGGTCATGGGCACCTGCGCTTGCATGGGTGCCTGTACGCACTCCATGAGAAAGATGTGTGAATAGAAAGATATGTGTATCTAGGCCCCTGGCTGTTGAGTGAAGTATACAGGGGTGTAGATACACTGTCCAGTGGTTGGGGGCAGGTTAAAATATCTTTTTTTTTTTTTTTTAAATGCAAAGCATTTAGTTCTGCAACTAGTGCTATCAAGTTATCTTCTTACAACAGACACATAAGGGCAGAGTCTGTGTTAGAAACTTTTGGGCCCCATACAAATTAAATGATAGAACCTACTTCGGGCTCCCATACAATGCATACTTCTGGGCCCCCCACCTTGGACCCAGTACTGAAGTTCTAACTATTAGGGATAGTCAGTGAGGTGCAAATAATTCAAAGTTAATGCAGGATTATGCAAATTCTAAGCAGATCCTGGTAGCAGACATGTGAGAGTAGCTTTGCCAGTCGTTGAATCGAACGCCACCAGCAAAGCGCTACCGATTTGCAGCTAATCTACCAACATTTTTTCTCCTGACCGATTGACCCAATTGAGCGATTTTGGCTGAAAATGGCTGGATCGATCAGGCCAAATGCTGCACGAATTTCTTACCGCTTTGATCAGAGCAATCAAACCAGCTGTATCGATGAGTGTATGACCTGCTTTAAAATATTCAGACAGAATATCAAGCTATAGTAAATGCATTCCCTGTACTATGAAAACAATTGTTTGCACGGTGAACATTGCATCAATGCAGAATGTGATTATATAGAAACAACTAATACAATAACAGATCAGCTGCTTCAGGCTCTTTCAATCACTCCAGCCCTAGCAGAGAGGAAAATGAGGATATCATTGTTCTCCATCAAACAGCCATGCGTTGCTTCCGGTGTGATCACGTGTCTGTCATCTGGCCTTGACACTCGCAGAAAAATACAGTCGGTGTTTGTTTATGAAGGCCACGTGACGGAATCCTACCTTGTGCAATTTAATAGAGCACATGCAAGAAAGTGCTCAGCTTGATGAAACACTAAGTACAAGAAAGCTCTGTGGGCTCTCATCTACTCCGTCGCTAAGCAACTTTCTCCAATCTGACGCACTACATAATGGACTGATATTTTTATCATTTACTTATAATGCATGTTTTCTCGCACTAGCCTCTACAAGCAGTACCGTTCCCCTAGCACGGCATAAGATAGGGGAAAACACTGATTCTACAAGAAAGATAGATGTGTTGTATAAAATCTGATTACTAATTGTTACAGATAGGGTATCAGTCAAATTGCTACATTGTTACGGAGCTTGGCTTATTGTTGCACACTTAAAGGATACCAGATGCAAAGAGATATACTGCGCTCCACTGGGATGACAAATATTCACTGCCAGGGATCGCAGCAATGAAAGGTCACTTCACCTCTGTCACTATTACCATAAAATTCACTGCGCTTGCTTGCCACCCTGTAAAGCAATCAGAATATGCACATAGTGCCCAGTAAAGGTGGCCATACACGGGTCGATTTGCCATCAAATGCGACCAACAGATAGATCCCTCTCGAATCGAATCTGATCAGAGAGGGATCGTATGGCCACCTTAACTGCAAACAGATTGTAAACAGATTTCAGCCTGAAACCGTTCACAATCTACGGTGGCGGTGGTGCTGCCGCCGCCGCTCCCCCCCCCCCCCCCCCCCCCGCATACATAACCTGCTCCTCCGGCGCAAATCCCCACCACCGGGTGCCCCCCCCCCCCTCTCCCAAATTGCCGCTAGGCTGCAAGCTGGGGGCTGAATTCTGAGTGCAGCCATGGGATCCACCAGCCACACCACCAACCAGCTGGACAGCAGGACTCTCTGAACTCTGTCTATCTCTGGCCAACAATCCTTCTTCTTCTCATTCCCTCTCTCTCTCTCTCTCTCTCTCTTTATTCCTGTCTTCTCTCTTTTCTCTCCTTCTTATGTACTGTCGGACATTTATGGGGGGGATCCGAGTTGCTGCTACTGAGTACATGAGCGCCGTCAAGGAGGCAGGCAGCTCCGCTCACACAGCACTGGGACCCCTCTAGTTTTTGCTGCTATGTATTTGCCTACTCTTGTAATACTACGCTGCATGTGTTATGCCAAGTGTATATCTACTGCATGTCTGATTTTTACTGTACCGTACCATCACCGACCCTGTATGTGCCAAAAATAATTCCGGGTACAACTCCCGTTGTACTTGGCGAAATAAAACTATTCTGATTCTGATTCTGTCACTGCTGTCTTTTCCACTCTGGTCTCCGGCATGCTTCACTTCTTCCTGCCCGGCAGGAAGTTTAAACAGTAGAGCGCCCTCTACTGTTTAAACTTCCTGCCGGGCAGGAAGAAGTGAAGCATGCCGGAGACCAGACCAGAGCGGAGAAGACAGCAGTGATAGCGGGGATTCGCGCCGGCCGGAACAGGTAATGTATACCCGCTGTATTGCGTCGGTCGTCGGGCATTCGATCGCCGCTATCGACGCACTCCCGACCCGCCAGCGATCGAGAAAAATCTTCCGCACGGACGGATCGTCGGGAATCGTCGGGAATGATCAATTTCGGGCGGAAATCGATCGTTGTCAGCGGTGTGCGCAGCAATTTCACAGCCGATTCGATCACTGTGATCGAATCGGCCGTATATCGGCAGGAAAATCGTTAGGTGTATGGGCCCCTTAATGCTTATGACAAGCTGCAAGTGTAGCTTGTCATAAGCATTACTGGGCACTATGTGCATATTCTGATTGCTTTACAGGGTTGCAAGAAAGCGAAGTGAATTTTATGGTAAAAGGATACCAGATGCAAAAAAAAAAAAAAAAAGCGGAGAAACTGGGAGCAGGCATATATTATCACCTGTCCTGACGCCCAATGCTCCCCCCGTTCTCCTCTCTAGCCCCCCGTCATACTTGAAAGACCCCCGGACCCTCTTCTAAGTTGCCAGAGTTGGGCTTACTGCGCAGGTGCTGGCCAGACTGCACGCATCCTACAGTATGATGGCATGCGCATGACGTGGTTCCTATCATACGCATGTGCAGCGCACTCCCGGCCACAGGCGCACGGCTGAAGGACGCGCACTGCCCAGCCAGCGCCTGAGCAATAAGCCCGACTCCGGTGACTTAGAAGAGGAGCTGGAGGGGCTTTCAGGTATGACAGGGTGCTAGAGAGGAGAACAGGGGGAGTGGTGGGTATTGGGAAATGTGATAGTAGATGCCTGCTCCCCCCATTTCTCTTCTTTCACATGTGGTATCCTTTAAAGTAATCCTGTACAGGAAAAAAGTACCCTGAGGGAAATTACCTCAGAAGGGGGAAGCCTCTGGATCCTAATGAGGATTCCCCCGTCCTCTTCAGTCTCAGGGATCCAATGCTGGCAGCCTTTGAATAGCGTGTGGCAATATTTAGCAATCTGCACTCCTGCGCAGGCCCAGTACAAGCTTCCCCTCAGGCTCCAGCGGAAATAGTGCCTGCGCAGTAGAGCAGACCAGATCAGGTTTGGCTATTTCCGCCCGAGAAGAAGCTTGTACTGTGCCTGCGCAGGAGTGCAGATTGGTAAATATTGCCCCACACTGAAGCCCCTTACTGTGCCTGCGTGCCCACCGACAAGCTTGTCAGTGGAAGAGAACGAGGGAGAGCTCATTAGGATCCTCATGCTCCCCCCCCCCTGAGGTAAGTACCCCAAATTAGAAACTGCATTTGTTAGCTACACACCAGTGCCAGCTATGTTTGAATTGTGTTTATCAAATGTGTTGCCCAAATCTACAGTCAGTAGGAATGACATTGAGGGGCAAATAAATTTGAAAGGATTGAAAAATTATTCTACTTATAAAACAAAATTATGTTAATTATTATGAAAAGCATTTGATTGGTCCATTTTTAAGCTGCATAGCTTTGCAGTGGCATTTGCATAATTCTACATCATCTTAGAACCATTTGCATATTTCAATTATAGTAGAAAGTTGGCTCTGAGCAAAAACTTTGTATTAAATGTGTTTTATATGTCCACGGCACAGGAATATAGCGAAGCAAAAGAGCCTATAGATGTCCGATGTAGGTGGAAGTAGTTTTGTACTAAAAGAACTTCAGACGCCTGTGGCGTATGAATGTGAAAACACAGAACACTTATAGAGGTCTGCGGCAGTCTAAGGATTAAGACATACTAACCAACAGATATCCATCTGTCTCAGGATGAGGTATGCAAATGTAAAAACGAAAAAAAAAACTAAAAACCTGCCACAATAACATCCATTTACCATACGTTTATGTTCAGACCTTTATGGCAGCAGTCATACGGTGTTTCTTCCCATAGGGCGATATTAAACAAGCAACAAAGGGGAATAGGGGGACATTTTGCAGTGAAAATGTACTCCATACATACAGTACATTAAAGCAATCAGCTTCTACAAAAGTGTTGTAAAAACCGCCAAAAAGACTGGTAAAAGTAGAATAGTAAGTCTCGATATGTTATCTATAACAGCTGTCAAATCCGGAACATTAGGTGTAAACTTGCCCTCATTCTCTTACGCCTGATGTACACCTTAGGGATATGGAACATTGCTTATTGTGTGCCATATATTACAACTGCCATTTTCACCAGCCGCACACCCACTGTTTCAGGAGTGATCTCTTCATCTTTCCTCACTGGGTGGTCAAAGAACATTTTGCCACAACACTATAGCATGCAGTTCATCGCTTAAAGGGCAACTGAAGCAAGAGGGAGATGGAGGCTACCATATTCATTTCCTTTTAAGTAATACCTGTTACCTGGCTCTCCTGTGATCATCTGCCTCTAATACATTTAGCCATAGACCCTGAACAAGCATGCAGTAAATCAGGTGTTTCTGGTTTTTTGTGTCAGATCTGACAAGATTACCTGCATGCATGTTTCTGGTGTTATTCAAACACTACTGTAGCCAAATAGATCAGCAGCACAGCCAGGCAACTGGTATTACTTAAAATGAAATAAATGTGGCAACCTCCATATCCCTCAACTGCACCTGATGTCTATAGACATTCCCGACCTGTGGCTTAAAATATCAGAGACACAGGATCAGCAGGACAGTCAGGAAATTGACATAGTTTAAAAGGGAGAAAAAAGCAGTCTTCACACCACTCTCACTACAGTGTTGCTTTAAAAGAACAATGACATGTTTGCTGCCAATTTTCTTAATTTGTCCAGTTTTATACAGGCAATTATAGTTAATGTTACATCAATACACATAGCAGTTTGAGGTTCTTGTGGACATTGTATCTTATATCATCTATAAGTTATATACAGTAAGTACAAAATACACATTTTATTGGAATAATGGACTTTGTCTGGATCTATGTAACTGGTCTATTAAACTGAAAATCAAGTAAATGTTATATTTTGACAAAAAAAGTGTTTAGTATTTTGGTAATTGTAGATGGGATTGAGGTGATAACACATCTACAAAAAACTAAAATTTCTATGTATTTCTTTATGAGGAGGATGGTGAAACAAAGGAAAAAAGTTTAGATTTTTAGCTAATGTATTGAGATTAACTATTGTGCTTTTACTAGTATTTCAAAGCTTTCAAAGTTATAACAAATTATCCTTTTTAAAGAAGTTTATTGCCTTATATGTAGGAGTATGTTACCACAGCAACAAGCCAATTTCTTTCCCACTTTTTCTTGTTTATCATTTATATTTTGGGCTAATAGCAGACACATGTATTATTCACTATGCATTAAATTTATATACTATTCTTTAGGAAATATGCAGCGTTTTTACCAGGTCAAGAAATGTCTATAAATGTAAACATATTGCAGAAATAAGTGCTGAAATTAGCTACACAAAGAATTTTTGAGGTATTTCTTCGACTGTCAACATAATAAAGTCTCGAAGCTTGGTTATTACTTTAACCTTGGCTTTTACTTTGATACTTATTGTCAGCTTGGGGAACTCATACAGACGTGTGTGTATTTCCTAATCATGTTCCATCTCATTTTAAACATGGTGGGGAAGAAAAAGACCTAGAGGGCCTGTCTAGATTGATTAACAAATTGTTGTAAATTGCTTAAAGAGACACTGAAGCGAGACTAAATCTCGCTTCAGCTCTCATATATAGCAGGGGCACGTGTGCCCCTGCTAAAACGCCGCTATCCCGCGGCTAAACGGGGGTCCCTTCACCCCCAACCCACCCCCCGCAAACCTTGGTCGGAAAATGGTCGCTGGTTGTCTCTTCCTGGAGGCAAGGGCTAATGGCTGCAGCCCTGCCTCCCAGCGCGTCTATCAGACGCGCATCGCCGCCTCTCCCCCGCCCCTCTCAGTGAAGGAAGACTGAGAGGGGCGGGGGAGAGGTGGAGATACGCGCTGACAGACGCGCGTGGGGCAGGGCTGCGGCGGTTAGCCCTGCCCCAACCAGGGAGCGCTCCCCCGCATTACGGAGGGGGTTTGGGGGGACAGGGACCCCCGTTAAGCCGCAGGATAGCAGCGTTTTAGCAGTGGCACAAGTGCCCCTGCTATATATGAGGTCTGAAGCGAGATCTATTCTCGCTTCAGACTCTCTTTAAACCACTCACAATTTCCCATGGACATGAGTTTAGGGTATTTATACCGACAGTAATATAGTGCCTTAGTCTGAAGCAGATGAAATGTCCATCAGCTTCTCTGAGTCTTGTGAAAGGATATTCTTGGGAAAGACTATACTAGTTCCTCCGTCAAACACTCAGTTCTGTGCTCACCACTAGGCAGTACCTATAAAAAGAGTCTCAACATAGTGCATTACTGCTCAACTGCATAATGGTTGCACCCAGTGATCTGTGAAAAGTCCTCAGCAAATGTGCTCCCCGCTCCGCACTCTCAATAAGGCGTGCACTTATGGTGCTTCCTCCCTGGCAATCTCCTCCAATCATCACAGTAGGCTCCAACCACCAATAAATCTTCCAAGGCTTTTAATCAATCAACACCCAGAATTCCATAATTACACATAAAAGCACATATAGTGTAAAATCATTTAGCAACACTTTGCCTTCCACACTATGCAGCGCACTAACATGTTTTCTACTTGTCAACAGACGTATTACAATATATTAACGGTGCTTGCCCAGGGTTCTATGGAGTTGGTGTCCTGTCTCCACTCTCCCTTAATCACTACCGCATAGGTCAAAATCGATCTGGCCAGCAATAACTTGTGGATGACCCTAGACACACTGGCTCCATCCTACGCGTTTTATCTGTAGGACTTATCAGGGGCTAGTGCCACCAGTGTCTGTCATCTTATTAAGCCATATCACCGGCTTTGCTTCTGCTATGCTTCCAGCTACCTGCTTTACATCACTTCTGTCCCTCTCCATAGAAGTGATGCTTTACATCACTTCTGTCGCTCAATCACAATATTAGCTCTCTATTGGTCCTGTGCTGGTAATAATCACTTCTATAGATGCTTTAAATAGTGGTAATCAATAACACACTGTTCCCCATCCCCTTCTTGCACCTCTGACACTGTGGTTGTGCTTGGCAAGTTTTGATGCTCAGTATTAATTGTTATGTCTAAAGTGCTTGGGGGGCCCCAAAGTAAAATGTGCACCAGAGCCCACAGCTCCTTAGCTAAGCCACTGAAACCCCGTGATGAACGGTTGTCATATTGGGCAAACATTGCTAAGAGGGGATGAAGTATATTTAGTGCACTGAATTGCAAAGAAAATTGCAGTGAGGAAAGTTAAATATCCCGTGATACAAATATAATATTTTACAGTTCCACCAACTTAATACATTCACATACATCTCACTATCAAATTCAAAACTCTTAACTCTACAGCACCCCCCCCCCTCTTAACACTTATGCATAAACTTGCCTTTAAAATATACTGAAAACTATTTTAATATAAATCTACTTTAGTATAGTGCTCTTGCCTTGCAACGCTGGGTCCCCGGTCCGAATCCCAGCCAGGTCAACATCTGCAAGGAGCTTGTATGCTCTCCCCATGTCTGCATGGGTTTCCTCTGGGCACTCTGGTTCCCCCCCCCCCCAAAAAAAAAACAACAACATACAGATAAGTTAATTGGCTTCCTGCTAAATTGGCCCCAGACTTCCAGATACACTACATGATACAGACCATATGACTATGGTAGGGATTAGATTGTGAGCCCCTCTGAGGAACAGTTAAGTGGCAAGACAATATATACTCTGTACAGCGCTGCGTAAGATGTTGGCACTATATAAGTACAAAATAAATAAATACAAATAAATAGTATAATATTTCTAGATAAAAAGGTTTCTATAACTTATATAAAATGTACAAATTAATGTATGTAAATTACACCTAAAATTACATGACATGGAAAAATTATGATCACCAGTAATTTACGCCCACATTATTTTCTATTCACCACTCTGGCATGTGTCCACTAAGGGGTGTATACTGGTTCCGACATATACTTTAGAAGAAGAACATAATGATCAAAATGATTAAAAGAAGACAGCCTTTCATGAGATGGGATGTGTCCATTAATGATGGAAGTTGGAACCATGAGATTAATGAGCATACTGCGCTGCTAGTGCAAGCTGATTCTCTTCAGGTCTGCTGTAGTTATTTATCAGAAGACAAGTTTCAGTGGCACCAGACCTACTCAAAGAAAGATCCTTCAAAATGAAAGATGCTAGCAGAAGAGGGCTTAGTAACCTATGTAATCTCGTTTGACAAAGCTCAAGTTGGAACTGATATAGTTTAAAGTGGGCTAAACATTATGCAATCATTTTAATAGGCATTATATTTGATAAAACGTTGAATCGATTAAAATTATATTAAAAACTAGAGTATTGCCAAAGAAATCTTTACTGAAGTTTTGATTGGAAATGCCAGTTCTTAGTACAGCTCATGCCAGCAGCATAAGCATGGAGTAGTGGTGGGGCTATGAGTTGGAGAGGCTGCATCAAGCTAATGGCAGCTGCAGTGTGATTGATCCCAGACATGACTTAGATAGGCCACTTCCATGTAGTATGAGAGCATTCAAAATTAGGAAAGAATGAGAAAGTTCTCACAAAAAAGTGAAAACATCCTGCAATGTGCGGAAGATGAGAGCAATGTATGCGGGGATAACTCACCTAGTCACGCCTTCATTCCGATGCGTTCTATGCTGCACTCCATCTCTTACACTTCCACCTTTAGAGTGGAAGTACTAGTTTAGAAGGC
Source organism: Hyperolius riggenbachi (assembly GCF_040937935.1). Taxonomy (NCBI): domain Eukaryota; kingdom Metazoa; phylum Chordata; class Amphibia; order Anura; family Hyperoliidae; genus Hyperolius; species Hyperolius riggenbachi. The sequence continues at coordinate 125,866,479 of NC_090655.1, read as the reverse complement.
AGAAATGTAAGAAAATAGAACACAGCATACAACATATCAGAATGCAGGTGGTGGCTAGGTGAGTTAACCCCGCATAGCTGGCTCTCGCCTCCTGCACACTGCAGGATATTTTCCCTTATTTTACTCTTTTTTTATATATATTTATTTTTTATTGAAGTTTTGTGAACATACAACAAACAACTTTACTATATGCATATATTATACATTATACAATGCGCAGTATAAAGGAGTATTTGAACATTATAACAAAATGGTATAGATCTATGCGCTGATTTATAGTAGGGAACAGCCTCTGGTGGATGGTTTAGCAAATCAGCTCAATCACTGGTTACCTGGGGAATTGCCCTTCAGCTTTGGAAACCAGCAAGAGCCAATATGTCTAAAAGTAAATATTAATTTGATCCTTTGTAAGAGATGGATCAGAGAATTGAGACAAAAACACCATAAAATGATAATAATAATAATTGACAACACATTAAAAAACAAAACAAACATAGTTTGTAGCAACAATCATCCAGTAAGATAGTGTCCACAATGTTTTGTTCTTACCTCTAAACATGTCTAAATGCCAAAACCAATTCACTGATGTATTGCCAGTTATAATGGTATATTGTGGTTTATGTCCTTATTGGTCACAGCTTAGCGCACTTGACTCACAGCTATAATGCCCTGTGAGAAAGTGCTGATTATGCTAAATTACAAATCTTGTATTTAATCTATAGCCCGATAGGTGGTATCTGCATTTGGGGATAGTCTAACTATGATGAATTTCTCCATCAATATGTTTTCTTTTGCTAGATTCTTTAGTTGTATAATAGTGGGAGGGTCAGTTGACAACCAATTAGACAGTATCAAGTGTCTGTCTGCACATAACAGATGTGTGATTAGCATTCTAAATTGAAAGGGGAATTGTTCTTCCTCTAGGTTTAGTATGGCAAGAGCAGTGTTTGGGGAGTACATGGTAGAAGAGTATTTGTCAATAATTTAGAATAATGCATCCCAGAATGGTTTTATGTGAGGGCATCCCCATGTAATATGAATTCCAACAAAGTGGGGGATGCATTAGGTTAAAAAAAAAAGAGGCCTACCTACGAGGAGTCATATACCATCTCATTATTTCATGTAAAGTTTCTTGATGGGCCAAGCAATGGGAGTATTTTCTTATATAATTGAGCAAATAAATTGGTCGTTGATTGGAGTACATAAATCAGTGTTCCATATTTTAGCATACTTATCTAGCTTATGGAGGTGGGCTTCCATCAGAGTGTTCTATAATACCGATATTTCTCCTTTCATTTTAATGGAGGAGTTCAAAAGTATCTGTATATCTCTTGGAATTCCAGGAGTTTTTATTTGGCCTTGAGCATATAAATGATTAATTTGCAGATAAGTGAACAGTTCTTTATCAGAAAGCTTGAAATCATCTTTTATTTGAGTAAAGGATTTCAGTTTATCGCCTTTTAACAACTGATTGATGTATTTAATCTCGGTGTCCATCCATAGTTTTAGATGTATTGAATGGATCAGGAGATTAAGTGTATTAATTGGAATATGGGGGACAGGTTCAGTTGTAGCAGAGGGTGTATTATATTTGAAAAAGTGCTGAGCTAGTAAAGTGGCTTGTATAGTAGGGTTTGGCGATTTGTTAAAAGATTAGTGGTAGGGCTAAATATTGTAGAGGAGAATTACCCATTATTTTAGCTTCCATGGAAGAACACATTTTTTTTCTGAGGGTTTCTGCCACCAAACCTTCATCACTCATTCCTTTTCAAAATCTGTTGGCCTTCATACTACATGGAGGTGGTGAACTTAGTCAGTCATTAGCCAATCAAAATTGACGTGTGTACTAGGCTTTATGAACCATAATGTGGGCTAATTACTGATCCTAAAGCAAACAACATGGCCACAGTATTTTACTTTTTATACCCATTGGTTTTTGCTTACTTCCTATTAATGATCGTAAGCCAGTCTGACAGATTATTGGGCAATATTTAGACTATTCTCTGAGCAAGGATCTCTGAACAAGTTAGCCATTGGCAACGGAGCACATCAGGATTTTTCCATTGAGTATCCTGTACAGCTAGCTACCAGTTTCATTACAAACTATTACTTGGTGAGAAGTCCTGAAGGAGGCGTCAAATAACTGCTTTACTAGAGTAAGTTTGGCTCTAGCTGTGTGGTTGTAGTTCATATCCATAGGGAGAGATTTCTACATGTTTTATAGTGTTTCAGATCCATAGGGAGAGATTTTTACATGTTTTATAGTGCGTTTCAGAACCTTGTGTGTGCGATTGTTTAAAAGAATACTGTGGGGGGTCGGGGTAAATTGAGTTGAACTTACTTGGGGCTTCTAATGGTCCCCACAGACATCCTGTGCCCACGCAGCCACTCATTGGTGCTCCAGCCCCGCCTCCGGTTCACTTCTGGAATTTCAGACTTTAAAGTCTGAAAACCACTGCGCCTGTGTTGCCGTGTCCTCGCTCTCGCTGATGTCACCAGGAGTGCACTGTGCAGGTATAGACCATACTGGGCTTGCGCAGTACGTTCCTGGTGACATCAGCGGGAACGAGGACACAGCAACGCAGGCGCAGTGGTTTTCAGACTTTAGCCACTTCACCACTGAGGGGTTTTACCCCTTGAGCACCAGAGCAATTTTCACCTTTCAACGCTCCTTCCATTCATTCGTCTATACCTATCATTACTTATCGCAATGAAATGAACTATACCTTGTTTTTTTTCGCCACCAATTAGACTTTCTTTAGGTGGGACATTATGCCAAGAATTATTTTATTCTAAATGTGTTTTAATGGGAAAATAGGAAAAAATGTGGGGAAAAAAAATTATTATTTTTCAGTTTTCGGCCATTATAGTTTTTAAATAATGCATGCTACTGTAATTAAAATCCATGACATTTATTTGCCCATTTGTCCTGGTTATTACACCATTTTAAATTATGCCCCTATCACAATGTTTGGCGCCAATATTTTATTTGGAAATAAAGGTGCATTTTTTTCATTTTTGCATCCATCCCTAATTACAAGCCCTCTTGACATAAATATTTAAACAGTTCAGTCCCTAAGGTAACGATTTATGTATTTTTTTTTATTGTAATTTTTTTTTGTTTTAATTACAAAGAAAAAAAATTGGGGAGTGCGGGATTTAGTTAATTTATAATGTAAAAAAATGTATTTATACATGAAAAATGTTTTTGACTGTAGTTTTACTTTTTGGCCACAAGATGGCCACATTAATTTTTCGTGAATGTGTCCTGTAAGAGTAGGAAGTACACTTACAGGAAGTGTAATGAGGCTGGGAAACTTCTTTTTTTTCCCCAATGATCGCGCAGCTTCTCATAGAAGCAGCCGATCATTGCTGGGGGGCTTAGATCAACGAACGGGAACGTTTTTTCCCGTTCATTGATCTCAGGGCGAGCGGGAGGCACGAGCGCGGGAGCGAGCAGTAGCGCGGACAGCGGCGGGGGGTGCGTGTATCTACGCTTCTGGTGGGGAAAGGGTGATAAAAGGAGCGTAGATACACGCACCGCTGGTGGAAAAGTGGTTAAAGTCTGAAATTCCAGAAGTGAAGCGGAGGCGGGGCCAGAGCATCGATGAGTGGCTGCGCGGGCACAGGATGTCTGTGGGGGACCATTAGAAGCCTCAGGTAAGTACAGCTCATTTTCTCCCGACCCTGTACAGTATTCCTTTAATGTTCTTATTAGATTTAGTGCATGTACTACATTTTCTACTCTAGAGTCACATGGTACAGACACCCCGGCAGCAGTGGAAAAAAAAATGTGGTGTTGGAGGAGGTGAGCCGGCAGACGGGTGAACCAAAAATACACTGCACACTCAACAAGGGTTGGGGGGGCAATACATGGGGGAGACCTGGGGGCCCAACAGTCGGAGGCAGCTACACAGTATTCTAATACATTTCATGCTGAAGTCTATTGGAAGTATTTGTGCAGATGTGTGGCAACAATATATTCCTCTCTAAACAGATTAAATCAGAGAGGGATCTATGTGATGATCAAATCTGCTGCCCCATCTGCCAATATATGGGCACCTTTAGTACACACGTTCAGCCTTACAGCTAACTAATTAACATCTACATAACAGCAGGAGGTGAAGAAGCGCCCAGTTGGTGTATAAAACACTTTAAAAACAATAAAATTTGAAAGGAGGAGGTGGCTTACCTCAGACGACAAATCACTTTGGATAAAGAAGTGTAATAATAATTAAGCACCGGCAACGCGTTTCGTGGGATCTAGCCCACCTCCCCAGGCCAAATAAAGTGCCGCTGTAACGATTGTGGAACTTCCTCCGTGATCAGCGCACAACGCGTGCGCTGATACGGCGGAAATTCTCCACAAGCGTATAATTGCAGAAACCCAGCAAAAGGTGCTACGCACCCGTAGAGGGAAATTCCTGTCGGCAGATGGCGTTGTGGAGTGCAGAGGAACCAATCCTCTGTACCTCCACAAATGCCAGACAGGAATTTCACGAAGCGCAGAACGCAATCGCAAGAGAAGCGATTGCGAATGAGAACGAGCAAAGGGACAGGTTGTATGTGTGTGCAGCAAACTAGTCGTCAACCCGCGTCTGTGCACACACCACAGCAGATAAGAAGTAGGAACGCGATCGCGAGAGGTGCGATCGCCAGACGTGACACAAGGCTACAGCAAGGCGGAGCACGAGAGTAGCAAAGGCACAGCAAATCATACAATGAGGAAATACGGAAAATAACAAACGCTAGCTAACCGCGAACACCGCACTCATTCGCAACAGTGCACGCGGTTATGCGCGGTCTCCACGTGATAAGCACAATAGAGACAAACACGCCTAACTAACCATCGACAGACAAACATGAAACAGAGGACGCGAACGCTTGCTTAACGGTTACCTCACCGAGCCTCCAGCAAGCGTTCGTAGCAGACAAGACAGACACACGAAAACAGGGACAAGCTAAAGATAGGATCCACAGCACTAGCGAAAGTGGCTAGTGCGATCCAGGAAGACAAAACAGAAGGATTCACAGCACTAGTGCAGGATGCCAGTGCGATCCAGGTAGACAGAACAGAAGGATCCACAGCACTAGCGCGAAGCGAGTGCGATCCAGGCAGACAGAACAGAGTAGCAGACCAGAAGGATCCACAGCACTAGCGCAAGGCGAGTGCGATCAAGGAAGGCAGAACAGAAGGATCCACAGCACTAGCGGAAAGTGGCTAGCGCAATCCAAGGAGACAGAACAGAAGGATCCACAGCGCTAGCGCAAGATGCTAGTGCGATCCAAGTGAGACAGATCAGAAGAGATAGCTGGTAGCAACCGCTGCACCAGCTATACTCCAAGAACAGAGATCAGAACGATTTCCTGTCCACCACCGCTGGGACAGGACAATCGTAACAGAACAAACAAAACAGATAAGCAATCCTAACTGCACTAGGGGAACCTGCCTAGCGCAGTTTCAGAAATTACTCTAAGCTGAACTTCATACAAAGAGTAAGGCTGACACTCCTCCAGGAGTGTTTCAAGTGCTCATAATAATCACTTCTATCGATACTTTGAATAGTGGTAATCCTTAACAAACTGTTTCCCATCCCCTTCTTGTACCTCTGACACTGTAGTTGCCATTGGCAGGTTTTGGTGCGCCGTATCAATTGTTACCTATAGAGTGCTTGGGGGGGCCCCATTGTAAAACTTGCATCGGGGCCCACTGCTCCTTAGCTACACCACTGACTCCAACTGAAGACTCATGAAGGTCGGGACAGCCCGACGAGGTCCAATTCCAGAGTCAGTCCACCCGAAACCGACCTCATCAGAAACAGAAGCCACCGAAACATGCCCATCAGCACTACAAGTCTCAGCGTAACACCCATCAGGACTGTGGATACCAGAGAAAAAGCCACTGACACCCTCCAGACAATACCCACCACCTTCCAAGGAGCGTCCGAAAATACCAAATCTGCCACAAAACCTGTTCGAAGTGTCTCTTTCAAAACAAAAGCCGCTGTTGATCGTATTCAGGGTACCAAGCAAAACTTCTCTCGAAATCTCCCAGAACGCCTTGAAGCTCCGCAGAGATTCCAAGAAGCCAGAACGCTCACCAGGCTCACATGGAGAGCTACCAAGCACCCCCATGGAACCTATGACAGTTCCAGACTCAGAATTAGCAGGACACCCATCAAGATCAGGACTTTCAGGGACCACTTCTGGGCATGCAAGCAGGCAGGCTAAATCAGAACATGTTACCACCAAGGAAGCATCTGAGTACGCTGGTAACCGAGGCACACTTGGGCTTTCTGGGTCACAGAGCACACTGGGGTACACCAGCACAGGAGAACTGCCAACCTCAGAGTCCGGCACGACCAGACCAAAACCAGGACCGGGCAGAAAATCATCACGAGTAGAGGTCACAGGTACTGGTATTTCAAAAGAAAACTCGGTCTTAGGCTTAGAGATCTCAATGACTGTAATGGTATCTGACAGAAATTCATCATTGACTACCCATGACTGAAGCTCCACCAGAGCTGAAAAGGTAGCCAGCAAGGCAGCAATGCCCACGGAAGAGGGTAACACCTCAGAAGGACTTGGGGGGCAGGAGACATCTCCCACAAGTTCTGCACCCTTTGGGAGGAACTCGGAGACCTCCAGAACATCAAACAAGACCTCAGGAACATCATTTTCCAGGTTTTCTAAGCAGGATTCTGAAGTATCCATGTTACAGGGCTGAACATTAAATACCTCCTGCAGGCAGGGCAGATGTCCAAGGAATGGTTCCACCATAACCTGAGACTGAACTTCATCATAATTAGCGGGATGTACAGGAATATTTACTGGAACACACACTGACTCCCTAACTTCATTCTCACTGTACCCAGAATTCTGTGTGGCAGTCAAACTAGCTTGTAACTCCAAAACTGCAGAAAAACAGGTGAGTATAGTGGCAATACCTAGACGAGCCTCTAGGGACACTGCAGGGGATTCTAAGCAAGGCCACATTGACTCATCCAGAGTAGAGGGTGCCGAATCAGCACTTCCCTCAGAGCAAGAAAGGGGCTCACAAACGTCAGTGTGAAAGGAAAACATGTTTTCTTTCATGGTACAGGGCAGGTTCAGAGAAAGCGTCTCTGAATAAGGCAAAGAAGGTTCAGCATCAGATTCGCAAAACCGAAGCGTTGTCTCACTCTTAGATTCGGCTAACAATGTCGAATCCGAGGAATCAGAACGCAAAACCTGCGAATCAAAATTCACTTTAGGTTGTGAAACTGACGCTTCCATAGCGCAAACCTCCGCGATCTGCGGAGCAGACTGCAAGGCATCTAGGACCGAAACACTGGAGCAACTGTCATCAGGCAACGGGCCCCTACAGGTGTGAACAGGGTGAGACAGAGACTCATTTGCAGAAGAAATAGCGACATCAACAGGATAAACTTTATTAGGCATATTAATTTTACTTTTGACGCTGCATAGTTGAGAAATTTTCCCCATAGCAGGGTCACAGACGGAAGATCTCAAAGATCTGTTTCTAAATGAAAAAGGATCCCACACATCCTTGAGGAAACCGGCAGACTCATGCCGATCACAATCTGCAGGAACATCCGAGAAACAGGCATCAGATCGCACAGATTCAAACTGCACACTGTCAGAAGAGAATCCTTCAGGATTCGCACAGGAATCAACCACAGCGGCACACTCATTCATTTCAGATTGCACAAAGTCAAGACTCTCATGCTTTACCCCAGAAAGGCAGGAACAATCATCCGACAACGATGTCTCTTTATTAGAATCAATTGGTTGGTGTGTGTGCAACTCATCCAAAATGGTTTGCCATACATAGATCACCAGATCCACATCACCCTCGTCACATTCATCGGAATCAATCAAAAGGTACATAGAATCGAGACAATCATTCAAGACATCCTCGCTTTTTGCGATGTAAAAATCGCAAAAGGCTTTCCAATCAAAATCGAATTCCTCCAGCAAGGCCCCAACATCCCAGGAAGCAAATGGGGGTTCAAACAGGCCAGTATCCAGATAATCTCCATATGGGTGGAGTTCAGGAACAAGAACAGATTTTTTAACTGCTTTAATATAGTATGCGATCCTACCTATAGTAGGATCCACATAAGCTTTGGATTGGGGCAAAAAACCTGGAAACTGATCAGCAGATGCATACTCAACAAAATCGTACAAATCGGAAATTCCGTCTACACTGGGGTTTTGGGTTGGGCTGGTCATACTGTAACGATTGTGGAACTTCCTCCATGATCAGCGCACAACGCGTGCGCTGATACGCCGGAAATCCTCCACAAGCGTATAATTGCAGGAACCCAGCAAAAGGTGCTACGCACCCGTAGAGGGAAATTCCTGTCGGCAGATGGCGTTGTGGAGTACAGAGGAACCAATCCTCTGTACCTCCACAAATGCCAGACAGAAATTGTACGAAGCGCAGAACGCAATTGCAAGAGAAACGATTGCGAATGAAAACGAGCAAAGGGACAGGTTGTATGTGTGTGCATCAAACTAGTCGTCAACACGCGACTGTGCACACACCACAGCAGATAAGAAGTAGGAACGCGATCGCGAGAGGTGCGATCGCCAGACGTGACACAAGACTACTGCAAGGCGGAGCACGAGAGTAGCAAAGGCACAGCAAATCATACAATGAGGAGATACGGAAAATAACAAACGCTAGTTAACCGCGAACACCGCACTCATTCGCAACAGTGCACGCGGTTATGCGCGGTCTCCACGTGATAAGCACAATAGAGACAAGCACGCCTAACTAACCATCGACAGACAAACATGAAACAGAGGACGCGAACGCTTGCTTAACGGTTACCTCACCGAGCTTCCAGCAAGCGTTCGTAGCAGACAAGACAGACACACGAAAACAGGGACAAGCGAGAGATAGGATCCACAGCACTAGCGAAAGTGGCTAGTGCGATCCAGGAAGACAAAACAGAAGGATTCACAGCACTAGTGCAGGATGCCAGTGCGATCCAGGTAGACAGAACAGAAGGATCCACAGCACTAGCGCGAAGCTAGTGCGATCCAGGCAGACAGAACAGAGTAGCAGACCAGAAGGATCCACAGCACTAGCGCAAGGCGAGTGCGATCAAGGAAGGCAGAACAGAAGGATCCACAGCACTAGCGGAAAGTGGCTAGCGCAATCCAAGGAGACAGAACAGAAGGATCCACAGCGCTAGCGCAAGATGCTAGTGCGATCCAAGTGAGACAGATCAGAAGAGATAGCTGGTAGCAACCGCTGCACCAGCTATACTCCAAGAACAGAGATCAGAACGATTTCCTGTCCACCACCGCTGGGACAGGACAATCGTAACAGAACAAACAAAACAGATAAGCAATCCTAACTGCACTAGGGGAACCTGCCTAGCGCAGTTTCAGAAATTACTCTAAGCTGAACTTCATACAAAGAGTAAGGCTGACACTCCTCCAGGAGTGTTTCACAGGAAGGAATCCTTATGACCAGCCAAGCATTGTGGGAAACACATAGTACTTATAGTACACGCCTCCAATGAATGTGGCCAGGCAATTTGCATAACGTATGCAAATTCCTCTGCAAGCACAAGCTGCAAAACTGACAGAAGCTCTTCTTTCCAGAGTCCTGCAGCATGCAAACCTACACAATGGTCAAAAAGCTGCCTGCCTGCACAGGCAGCTGAGCAGATCATTACAGTCGCTCTGTCTGTAAAGCCGCATTTGGGGCGCCTCTCTTAACAGTGTCAACTAGACTGTTGGCAGCAGCAAGAGGATAACCGAGAGGTATAAAATGCCTAGAATTCTCCTTCTTTAATTAGAACCCGAGAATTTACTTTGCAGGAGTGACTAGAAAAAGGTGTTTGAAGCCATCTAATTTTTCTTTCCTTATTTCCTGACCTAGTTACATGAGAACCTCCACACATATAATCAGTTACTAAGAAAAAAAAATGAGTGGAAGCCAATGGCATTAAATTGATGACTTTCACATTTGGGGCAAGTAAAATTATGAATGTTAGAAGAATTCTCCACTTAGATAAAAATGTTTTGTTGAACAATTGAAAGCTATTTTTTATACATTCAAGAAATCTGATATAATTTCCCAAATTTTTTTTGTATTAGTTGATCAGGAAAAATTGATTTTTCTGATCAATTTTAATGAGAATTGAATGGTGTAGGGTATGTTGTCAATTTTTTGATGTATAGACCCAAGCAATTTCTTTAATTTTCAATTTTTTTATTTTTTTTTATAATTGGAGAAAAATTTTGCCCATGTGTATGATTGCAATATCTGAAAAATCTGACCTTGAATTGAAAATACATCTATATCTGATCTTGATTGAAATTCTTGAATTGAAAATACAATTACAAAAATTGTATGGGGTGAGGCCACTTTAATGGAAGTACTTGAATGAGGAGCACCATAGTGGGAAGCACGATCCATCAGGAGAATTATAATGGGAGTTTTTTTGAAGACTCCCTTAAAAGGGAATCTGAAGTGAAAATACACTTATGATATAATGAATTGTATGTGTAGTACAGCTACAGAGTATCATACTGTCTCCAGTACAGGAAGAGTTAAGAAACTTCACTTGTTAGCTATGCAAAAGAGCTTATCTGAGCTCTCCAACTATATTAGAGAGCAGTGCTATTTTCTGAAGCACTTATACATGAAATAAAAAGTTAAAGACTTCAGATAAGCATTTACTGCAGGGAAGATCAAATGGTCATTAGCTCTGCTCTGTTTCATAGTTTAAAATGCAGAGTTTAGTTTGTAAACTGCATATATTTGAAAATGATGCAATGATATATAAAAAAAAAAAAAAAAGCTATAGAACTGAAAATAAGGTATTTTTTTTCGCTTCAGTGTCTCTTTAAAAAGAACCATAGTCAGCAATTCTGTGCAGTAGACCACATGCAGCTGCTAGACTAACTCAAGAACCAGTGATCCACCTGACAGGATGTGTCACAAGTAAAGCCCTTATTTTCTGTGTTGGAAGTGGTAACATAGTATCAATGAAACACTACTAACATGGAAACACCGTGCTGGAGTGCTGTCATGTAGCTTTAGTTAAAGTGGACCCAAATTAAAAATACAAGATTTCAGAAATAAAATCTATTCTCTAAATTATAATGATAAATAGCAGCCTTTTTTTGAGCTGCATGATGACAAATATAAAATATTTTACATTTATTGGAAGAACCCCTCCATTCCTTTCATATTGCCGTGATTTTTCCGGCAAACTGGTGGAGGAGATACAAAACAAAAACAAAACACAGGCTGCTACTGATGATGTCACAGGGGAGGTGATCTCAGCTTGTGTGAGATTTCACATAGACGATGCCACTGTGAGGGAGAGTAGCTGATGACAAACGCAACCATGATCTAAAATTTTTGTTTAAAAATTTGAGATTTGAAGCCTAGCGTGCACAGCTGGGAGGGGTGATCAGGACAAAGGACAGTTGGAACTGTGTCTCATGCTCCCTCACCTCCTTTCAACGAAAAAGATGGCTGCCCCCATGAAATCACAAACATTTCCCTGTTCTTTTAAAACAGGTTGGGTAAGAGATTATATTACCTATCTATTTTAATTAACATAACTAATGTAACAGTATGACAGTATGTTTGTTCAGGCTGAAGTTCCTCTTTAAGAGCATAAAGACCCTTGCCATGGTCTGTCATCTGAAGCAATCACAAAGGACTGTTTTAAAGGGATACTGTAGGGGGGTTGGGGGAAAATGAGTTGAAATTATCCGGGGCTTCTAACGGTCCCCCGCAGACATCCTGTGCCTGCACAGCCACTCACTGATGCTCTGGCCCGCCTCCAGTTCACTTCTGGAATTTCTGACTTTAAAGTCAGAAAACCACTGCGCCTGCGTTGCCATGTCCTCGATCCCGCTGATGTCATCAAGAGCGCACAGCGCAGGCCCAGTATGGTCTGTGCCTGCGCTGTACGCTCCTGGTGACATCAGCGGGAGCGAGGACACGGTAACGCAGGCGCAGTGGTTTTCTGACGTTAAAGTCAGAAATTCCAGAAGTGAACTGGAGGCGGGGCCGGAGCATTGGGGAGTGGCTGCGCGGGCACAGGATGTCTGCGGGGGACCATTAGAAGCCCCGGGTAAATTCAGCTCAT